>NC_056750.1:659726626-660066626 GCF_019279795.1 Protopterus annectens
CAAACACACACATCCCCACACACAGGCATCCCTCACACACAAGCGCCCACACAGACATCCCCCACATCACACAGACATCCCCCATACTGATAGGCACACACATCCCCACAATCGCGCACGCACACACACACACACACACACACACACACACACACACACACACACATATCCCCCTCCCCATGCACTCACACACATCAACACACACATATCCCCACATACAGAAACATCCCAATGCAGACACATCCCCACACACAGATACATACACCCACACATGCCCCTACACACACACACACACACACACACACACACACACACACACACACACACACACACACACACACACACAATCCCTCCACACACATACACATACACACCCACACACACACACACACACAATTCCCCACACAGACATACAAACACACACATCCGTACACACAGATACACCCCCCACTCCATACACATCCCCACACACAGACATCCCCCCACACATGCGTGCACTTACAGACATCTCCCACATAACACAGACATCCCCTACACCACAAACATCCCCCACACTCAAAGACACACACACACACACACACACACACACACACACACACACACACACAATCCCCTCCACACACATACACACAGACACAATCTCCCCACACACATAGACATACACAAACACACACATCCCCACACACAGGCATCCCTCACACACAAGCGCCCACACAGACATCCCCCACATCACACAGACATCCCTCATACTGAGAGGCACACACATCCCCACAATCGCCCCACACACATATCACACAGACATCCCCGTACACCACACTCACAGGCATACATATCCACCCCATACACACCCACACACAAACACACACACTCAACTCACAGAGAAACACATCCCTCACACACCCACACACACATTCAGCACCACACACACCCACAGGCAAACATACACACACACAATATGAGATTACTTAATGCTGATGTCCTGTAGGGCTCCATTTTTTTAAAATTCATCTGTACGTATACGGAGTGCTCTGCATCCCTCTGCATTGTGTGCACGCCATGTAAGTGATATTACCTGTTTTCAGGTTATACTCTGCTTCAGCAAGACTACTATTTACTTGCATAGCTTGTTAATTATATAGATTTTCATTATGAGACCTAGTTAGGAACATTTGAATGGCTATATCTGGTTGTAAGACTGTATCATTTCTGGAAGGCTGTCTGCACTTTGGGCATGTTGTCTGCTACTTTCTGCTCTAAGTTGTACAACTGTTATATATTGCATTAAGTAATCACTATTCTAACTGTTATATATTGCATTCAGTAATCACAATTTTCTTAAGTGCTCCAACACACTGCGTGGATTCTCTTTTGCAGCTGCTAGTGGCTGTATTAATTTGCTGCTTTATTTGTACTTTGCTTTAAAGGCATGAAGTGTATGAGGGTGTACTGTCTGTATTATAACACATTAAGAGCCTGTGATTGTAATGTAATGAACATAACAACTGACTAGACGCATCCTCATTCTTTCCACTAACTAACTTCTAACATATAGTGACCAGGCTCCATACTTGTCCCACTTCTCTTTACAGTCTTTACAAATGATCTCAACTCAGCGACTAAATCAGCTAGCATTATACAGTATGCAGATGATTCTACAGCCATCTACTCAGCCACCTCAACCCTCGAACTCTTGCAAAAAACACAAAATGCTTTTACAGATGTTGAACACTACCGTTCCATCAATTAACTAATACTGAACCCCAGCAAGAACAAATTACTATTATTTTCCACCAATAAAATATCTCAACTCCTCAACCCATTCGCCATTTACTCTACTGATAGCACCAAAATTGAGCCAGTAGACTACACCAAACTACTAGGTGTCACCATTGACAAATCCCTCAGTTATGACCAGCACATATCCCTTAAAGTAAAAAAAGTCCACATAAACTCAGGTCACTCTATAGAGGCGAATCATTCCTCACTCACACAACCAAAACTGGCATTGCCCAAACCCATATACTGACCACTCCGTTATATGCCTCCCCAAATTTCCCAAACTTAAATAAATCAAATCTAAATAAACTGGAAGTCTGCTACAACAAAATAGCTAGGTTTACCACCAACCTCCCAAACAGAACAGATCACTGTTCAGCACTTTATAAACCAGGCTGGTTGGAACTGTCTAACGTACTACGCCTCAGCCAACTCAAAATCTGTCATTCTGTCATCTACCAGCCAGACAGATGCCCATCCCTTAAAAAACTAGTAAACCCTACAGTAGCAACAGAACCGTCTACTCATCTGACAAACTTCTATAAGTCACTAAATCCAATTATAGTTACAGAGATGCCTTATTCTCAAACCACATCTCCAGAATTTGGAACTCAATTCCCCAGCCCACTATTGGCACAGCTGAAAAAGACATTTGGCTTTTCCCGGTTAGGGGTCACCTCAGCAGAACTCCAGTCTGCTCATGATTGGCAGTGGATTTTTACAATGCTGAGTTGCCAGCCCGATGCCCAACCTTCAACGAAGGCACGCCCATTCACGCTTGCACCTACCTGCATGTCTTTAACGTCACTTGACCACGGGGAAGACATGCAGACACCAGACAGAAGGCGCTCCAGCCGAGAATCGAATGGGAGAACCTCTTGCTGTGAGGCGACAATGCTAATCGCTGCATCACAACAGCTAACCCCTCCAAATTCAAAATACATCTCAAAGCCCATTTGTCTACAAACTGGCTATGCTCCTGTTCAAGGGTCTATATTATAACATCTAATTTTAGAAAGATTCAATGTTATAATATCGAACCCGTAATGTCGAACGCTGAAAACAGCGAAGATGCAGGACATCAATTTCTTTCCCAGGGAAAGAATTTGGTGGGCCGTTGCTGTGGCTTCACTGTTTTCAGTGTTCGATATGTTGGAGCGTTACGGGTTGGGTTCAGGTAAGTGTACGATTGTGTGTAGGTTAGGGAGTGGGTCAGATAAGTGTGCGGTTGTGTGGATGTTAGGGTTAGGGTGTGGGTCAGGTAAGTGTGCGGTTGTGTGTAGGTTAGGGTTAGGGGGCGGGTTAGGTGAGTTAGGGTTAGGGCACGGGTGAGATGAGTGTGCGATAGTGACGGAACTTAAGGTTAGGGTTGGGATAAGGTAAGTGGATAGCTAGTAGTGCATGTAAAGTTTAGTTTAGGTTTAGGTGTAGGATTTTAAGTGTATGTGGGTAGATTGCTGTTTTTTTGTGTGTGTTTATGTTGTGTGTATGTTTCTCGGAATAGCAAATTCTTTCCCTGGGAAAAAAATCTCTATTCTGACTGTTCGATGTTTTCGGATTTCGGTGTTTAGGGTTCGATATTGTAACATTCGATGTTTACGAACTTCAATGTTATAATATAGGCCCCCTGTTCAATACCAGGATGAGCCCTTAGTTTTTTATTCTTTTTGTTCTGGTCCCTTCCCATCCTTTATCTCTCCTCCCTAAAGCTTATTTCCTTGTCTGCTTTTCTTTTCTTCTCCCTTCAATCCTATCTCCAGTTTATTTTACTGTGCTTCTGTATTATAATTGCTTAAATCTGGAAAGTGCATCATCCCACCACCAGACTGAAATACAATAATATCTTTGTTTTTTTTTCCTCTAACGTGTTGCATTCAAGGACCATTTATTATAATGTAGAATATGTTTGACTTACAATCCTACTGCATTTGTACAACTGTTGTGGTGCCCTCTCAATTCATTATGTATTTCTGATTATTATGTAACCTCTTCTATTTTTTTCTTATATTTCTGTCTTTTGCATCATCTCAATTCGATATGTATTTTCTGCATATTATGTAACCTCTTGTTTCATATTTTGTTCAATGTTAACACTGTTTTTTTCACTGTGTAATCTGGAGCTTTTCTCCCCTGGCCTATACTGAAAATGGGCCTTTTTTTGGCTCAGTTGGACGCTCCCAGTAAACAAATGTTGAATAAATAAATAAATAAAATAAAAATAAATCTGCAGACACACACACATTCACACACAGACTTCTACACACACACACACACACACACACACACACACACACACACACACACACACACACACACACACACGTGGACATCCTACAAACACAGACAACTCCACCACACACACCGTCATCCCCCATCCCCATATAGACATCTCACTCCCCCATATCCACCACACACATCCCCACACAAACCACACACCCCTCACATTCCCCACACACATCTCTCACATCCTCGACACAGACAAATCTGCACACAAAGACACACACCCATACCCATCCACCCCACACACAGACACACCCATCCATACCTGCAAAGACACAAAAACACCCCCACCCCATACACAAACGTGCGCGCACACACACACACACACACACACACACATACACACACACACGCACACACACCTACCAAAAACATAGACACACACCCACACATCCTGACACACTCGCACCCCACACACACAGACACATTCATCCACACACACAGAAAACCCCACACACAGACATACACATCCTAACAGACAGGAGCACACACACACCCATACAAACACACAACCCCCCACACACATCCCCATGATCTTCCCACAACACATATCCTTCACCACATGTATACACATCCCCACACATTCCCCCCCACTCACACACATATATCCCCACACAGCCCCACTCACAGAATGCCACCCCAACGCAGACACCCCCACCCCATCTACCAGTACACACAAACACACACATCCCCCCGCACACACACACACACGTGCACACACACTCACAGACAGATATACAGACATTCAGACATCCACATACACTCACACACGGGCATCTACACACACACACTCACACTCACACATACACACACACACACACACACACACACACACACACACACACACACAGTCATCTACATACACACGGATATCCACAAACTTACACAGACATCCCCCCACACATAGTCATCTCCTCCCCAAACACATAAATCCCCCTACATACAGATATCCCCATCACCCCACAAATATTCCCCTTACACACACATCCCCATGCCTCCATCCCCCACACATCCATATCACCCACATCCGTTCCCATTCTCTCAACATTATCCACAAACCCACATCCATCCCACCACATCCCCCACATCCACACACATCTCCACAAACACATTTCCCTGCAAAGACACACACCCACACATAGACCCGCCCATTCCTCCACACAGATCCCCCCACACACCCCTCACATATCCCACACAGACACACACACACACCCATCCACCCCCACGCAGGCATAACAATATACCCCCACCTACCCCAACTCAGACACACACACACAACCACAGGCACATCCCCCACACAGACACCCAGACGCACAGACATACACATCACCACACACACACACACACACACACACACACACACACACACACACACACACACATCCCCATATGCACAAACCCCCAAACACATTCCCATATATCCCCACCACACACATGCACATCGCCACACAAACACCCCACTCACAGACATAAACACACACATCTCCACCCCCCACCTCCCCTTATACACATCCCCACACAAGCACATCCTGTATACACACACAAACATCCCGACACACTCACACCCCCACACACAAACACACATCCCAAAGACATACCATCCCTAGCACACACTCATCCCCCACATATCCTTGAAACACACCCTCACACACCCAAACCTCCTCATGCACATCCCCACACACATCCTCACACCTCCTTACACATCCCTACACACAGACAAACACATCTACCCCCACACACACTCACAAAAAGACATACACACTGACACAGACACACACACACACACACACACACACACACACACACACACACACACACACACACACACACACAGGCATCCACAGACATCCACAAACACACATGAACATCCACAAACACAAACAAACATGGGCATGCACACATATACACACACACACACACAAACATCCCCACACATCCACACGCAGACACAGACATCCACACACACACACACACACACACACACACACACACACACACACACACACACACACACACACACACACACACACACACACACACACACACACACACACACACACACAGGCATCCACAGACATCCACAAACACACATGAACATCCACAAACATAAACAAACATGGACATGCACACATACACACACACACACACACACACACACACACACACACACACACACACACACACACATCCACACACACACACACACACACAGACATCCACACACACACACACACACACTCACAGACAAACATACACACACACACACACACACACACACACACACACACACACACACAAACATCCCCACACATCCACACGCAGACACAGACATCCACACACACGCAGACACATCTACACACACACACACACACACACACACACACACACACACACACACACACACACTGTAGAATTGACCCTTAAAATGCAGGAAATTGTTTTCAAGGACCATCTCCATTAAATGAGACATAGCTGCCACCCTCCAACTTTCCATTTGAAAGTACTTATTTGTTTTTCAAAGTACTCTAAACCTTCTTTGTGAGGGATCACTGAAACCAAACTGCATACATCCACCATCACAAAAACACAATTGGGATCAAATTCCATTTGATTAAATTTACTCAAAAAAGAGTCTTTGAATATTTGTTTGATTTGACTAATACCACCTTTCAAACGTAAATCTGAAAATTTTGCTATAAAACAAGTTTTTGATCTACCCCATCAACAATTGATCTAAAAGGAGGATTATTGATGTCTGAATGAATTTTTGGTATCCCAAAAATTTGTGCAACTACTGGTTTGGAATTAGACATATATTTGTATTCACTTTCAGAAATCTGTCCCTGCATTACCATGTCAAACAACGCCTGGTTAATTTTTAAATGACCTCACACCCAGTTGAGTTGAAATGCTATGGACTTTAGATAAACGGCTTTTTCAGTTCAAACGTTTGCAGTTGGAAAACGCACACTTAACTAAGTGCATTCGTTTGAAGTGTGTGCTGAAAGGTTTAAGACTGCGGTGTTTTCCAAATGGGGCTAACAGTAATTCTGATATACTAAAGGAATTACATGTCGTTTTTGATAAAGCTGGATGTGATGTTCTTACAATTATGGTAAAATACAATGGGTTGGAGCTTGAAAAACTGTCTATTGATGACTTGGACAAGAGATTACGTGATGACCTGTTTAAAAACTACGAAAATAATTATTCAGATATTTTTAATAACATTGAAAAGCAGTGTGACATTTTAGTACACAAAAATGAAGATATTAAATAGGGATATGGAACAATACTCTAAAAACCAAGCTAATCCCAAGCCCCTTGGTTTCTATGGCAACACAGATAACAGCACCAATAGGAGAACAGGAGTAAGGGAAATTCCGCTTTCAGCTACAGGAAGTGGCGGTGTTACTGTTTGTGAGGTGAGTGAGCAGATCCCTTTAGGAAATGGCAAGATAAGGAGATCAGAGCGGTTGATGAACTGGGAGAAATTACAATGAACAGGTAGACAAGAAGAACAATACAGGAAGGAAGGAGTGAAACCCAAATACAAGCAGTGGAGCAGGAGGTAATCCCTGTAATACCTCAGTCTAATGATTATGAGACTTTGGCTTCAAAGTATGACATTGTGTTGAATAATGAACATGACTTTAAACTGTTTAATTATTCAGAAAAAACTTTAACCAACTGTCATGCAAATTTATTATCAAAAGGACTGTCCTTTGTGCCAGCAAGATGGGCAAGTGTTGTAGAATCAGTTATAGATTTAGACTTGTTTTGTCGCAAGTTAAATTTGTGTATTTTAATGAGTGAAAATGTTGAACAGACATTTTGTACAAACCTAGCATTTTCAACCCCCCTTTGCAATACCTGATACAGCAGTTCAAAAAGTATTGTGAATTAGATATATGCAAAACTTTAAGTGGGAAATGTGGAACTGTGTATTCCAACTTAAATAGGAAAGAAAAAGAACTGCTATTTGATGTTTGCAATGATAGGAGTATCAGAGTAATTAAACCAGATAAGGGGAGGGGGGCGGTAGGCTGGTTGTAATGGAAAGGACTGACTATTTGAACAGCCTGAGCCAACTTCTGTTATCTGATACTTAGGAAATAGCTTCCAGGTGTTTAGTTAATGTGGCACATTTAAAAACTGACCAGGCGTTGTTGGACATTGTGATGCAGGGACAGACTTCTGAAAGTGACGGTCAGATGTGAAGTCATTCGGAAGAGAGAAAATGTTTTTTATAAGCCTATTCTAGGAAGTGGTTTAAATGAAGAACTTGTTATAGGAAGAGGTATGGCATATACTAAGGGAGCATACATTTCCACTTATACCATGGACAGTAAAGCAATTCGGAAGGTTATTAATAAAAATTGGCAGATCTTTAGAAGTGACTTGGTAATAAACGACAAAATAAACCAAAAAAATGGGTGATAAACCATTTTTTTTTAATAGAAAGGACAGATCTTTCAAAAAGTGGTTAGAATGGGGAAGTAATGTCGGAAAGTCGAATGGAAATGGCACTAGGAAGTGTGGGGCTTGTCCTCAATGTCCAAAAATTCTTAGTAAGGATGAATTTGTTGTTAGAGATGTTGTATACAAAGTTCAAGGATGCCACAATTGTAATAGCACTGATGTGGTATATCTTGTCCAGTGTAATCAGTGTTTAGTATTCTATGTGGGTAAGACCTTGAGAAGGCTGAGGGATCGAGTGTATGAACACTGTTTGGATATTAAAAATTGTAAGATGAATAATGCTTTGTATGGACATTTAAAGAATTTTCCCAGCCATTCTTTTGTTTTTTGTTTTTTTTTTTGTGAATAGGGTTTTAAAAAATGTGCAGGAGAGAGTTGTTGATGAGCACTTGGATGTGTGCGAGCTGAGATGGCAGATCAAATTGAATGCAACACACTACCAAGGGCTTAATGATAGTTTATCTATTCATGCTGTGCTTAAATTGAAGCAATTAAGTTATAAATGTTTTATTGGTTTTAAGATGATCATGTGATGCATTTAGTTACTATATATTTGATGTTTTTATTACTGTTTATTGAGTTCTGAAGAAGTTTGTGAGTGAATGAAAGCACTAAACTCATTGGTTGTCTTTCAGTAAAAGTTTTAAGTAACCTCCTGTGATCCACATGCACACACATTCCCATGCATCCACACACATATCCCCACACATTCGTCATCCAAACAGATACAGATATCCACACACAAACACACAGACATCCACAAATCCACATGGACCTACAAACACATACATACATATACACACACACACACACACACACACACACACACACACACACACACACACACACACACACACACACACACACACACACACATCCCCACCCCCACACACCTCTCACAAACTCGCAGACATCACACACATTCCATCCCTACACACACACACACACACACACACACACACATCCCCGTGCCTTCATCCGCCACACACATCCCCACCCCTCACATCCCCAGACACATCCCCACTCCCCACACCCCCACACACACACCCATGCCACCACATACATTCCTAAATATATTCACCCCCCACACACATCCCTTTCACTCACACATCTCCACGTCCTCACCCTCCACACATGCAAAAAGACATAAACACCACCCCAACATGCACACACCCATCCCCCACACCTCCAACACACACAGTCACACAGACATCCCCCTACACACACACACAAAGAGACATCCCTAAACACACAGGCACCCCACCACAAATGCAGACATCCCCACACATAAAGAATTCCCCCACACATGCAGATGTCCCCATCACCCCACACATATCCCCACACACACACACATCCCCATCACCCCACTGCACATTCCCCCCACATACACATCCCCATGCCCCCATCCTCCATATCCATCCCCCACACACACACATTCCCCACACACACACACACATACATGCACCCCCCCACACACACACACAGATACATGTTCCTGTCACATACACACCCTCACACAGTAACACCCACCACACACACATACACACCCTCACACACAGAAACATCCCCCCCACATCCTTACACAAAAAAGCACCCACCACAGATATCCGTAGCACCCACATCCCCACATGATCAAACATCCCCAACACTCACATCCCAGACACAGAAACATCACCAACACATAAATCCCCCACACATACATACACACACACATCCCCCCCACACACATATATACCCCCGCATACAGAAACATCTCTCCCCACAAACACCCACACACAGAAACGTCAACCCCCACACACACACAAACACATCCTCACACACAGAAACATCCCCCTACACACAAAGACACACATGTCCTCACACACAGAAATATGTGCCCCACACACACACACACACATCCTCACATACAGAAATGTCCCCCGTCACACACACACACACACACACACACACACACACACACACACACACACACACACACACACACACACACACACACACACACACATCCTCACACAGAGAAACGTGCCCCCCACACGCAACCTCACACAGAGAAACATCCCCCCACACACACACATTCTCACACAGAGAAACATCCCCCTACATACATCACACAAAGAAACATCCCCCATGCACACATATCCACACACAAAGAAACATCCTCCCTCCATACATCCCCTCACACAGAAATATCCCTATTGCACACATCTCCACACACAGACACCCATCCCCCACCCCCATACACACACATCCCTATGCACACATCTACCATCACACACACAGACAACCACCCCCCACCCACACATCTACCCTCACACACACAGACATCCCCACATAGAGACATCCCCTACACTCATACAAATACAGAGAAACATCACCCCCACACACATAAACATTCTCAACACACACATTCCCACACAGACAGACACCTCCACCTTCCCCCCACACACATCCCAGTGCACACATTCTCCTCACACAGACATCTCACCACACCCACATTCCTCCATGTGCACGGACACACACACATATCTGCACACAAAAACACACCCGTCCACACATCCCCACATATACATTCCCCCACACAGACATCCCTACACACATGCAGACATTCCCCACATCACACAGACACTCCCCAGATCATCATCCCTACACACAGTCACACACACATCCCCACGTATACATCCCCACACAGACATCTCTACACATGCACACAGACATCCCCCACACACCACACAGACTTGCTCTTCCACCCACCCCTACACACAGACACACAGATCCCCACACAATTATGCCCCCCCACACACATCCGCTCATCCACGTATGCACATCCCCATACACATCTCCCACACACGAACACACCACATTACCATGACAACATACAGATATCCCCCACACCACACACCAACATCACCCACACTCATGGACACATCCCCACACACAGGGCACATACACATCCCCCAACACACATCCCGCACATACACATACATCCCCTCATTCCCCCAGCATTCACATATATATCCTCACATCTCCCAAACACACACATACATCCCCACATCTTCCAAATGCACACATACATCCCCAACACACACACATACATCTCCATGCTCCACCCCCCACATACACAGACATCCCCACACACCCCCACCCTCAACACACAGAGGGGTCCACATACACACAGACACATCCCCCTTCCAAGCACACACACACACAATTCCCCACACACACACCCCACACCCCCCACCCCCACATCCCCTCATAAACGCATACTGCACACATACACATCCCTGCTACACACATATATCCCTAAGCACAGAAACATCCCCAGCACACATACACACACTGACAGATATCTCCCACACCAACAGACATTCCCCCATACACACACCCCCACCACATTCACAGACACACACACACACACACACACACACACCCACAGATATCCATGCACACTCACAGACAGACACACATATACACGCACACACACTCACAGACATCCACATACACACACACACACACACACACACACACACACACACACACACACACACACACACAGACATCCACACATGCACTCACAGACATCCACACAAACATGCACACACAGACATCCACACACACACAAACACACAAACATCCACTCACACATGGAAATCCAGAAACACACACAGGCATCCACAAATGTACACAGGCATCTCTGCGCCCACAAACTTCTCACAAACACAGACCTCTCCTCCCCAGACACAGACATTCCCAATATACAAATATCCACATCACCCCACACACATTGCCACCCACACACATCCCCATCACCTCCCACATATTCCCCAACACAGATCCCCATGCCCCATCCATCCCCGACATCCCCTACATACATCCACACACACACATCCTCCCACATCTCCCCACATAACCCCAAACACATTTCCCCAGACAGACATCCCCACTCCCTTACACTCCACACATGCACACAGAAAAAACACACCCATACATATCCCCGCACCCCCAGCACACAGAGACATCCCCACATGCACACATCCCCACACACCCCAAACACACTGACATCCACACACACATCCCTCACCCCAACACACACAGACATCCACCAACAAAAAGACATCCCCTACATACAAAGACATCCTCCAAACACAAACTCACACATCCTCCAACACACACATCTACAGACACCCCCACACAATCCCCCCTACAAAATCCACACACATACACACACACTCCCATCCCCCACACAAACATCCAACCATACACACACACACACAAAATACCCCATACACATACACACCCACATACACACACACACAGACAAATATAGACAAACATCCCCCAGACACAAATATACACACACCCCATCCCCCACACAAATATACACACACATCCCCCACACACGCATTACACACACACACACACACACACACACACACACACACACACACACACACACACACACCCCCCACACAATCCTCACACTCAGATACAAACTCCCGACACACATACACCCACACACACACATTCCTCCAAACACCTCACACACACTCACTCCCACAAACACATGCATCCCCCACACATAATCTGCCACACATTCCCCACATCCCCTCACACACATCCTACACACACACACACACACACACACACACACACACACACACACACATTCCCAAACACCTCCTGCACCACACACACACACACACACACACACACACACACACACACACACACACACACACATCCCCGCTATACATATCCCTACAGACAGAAACATCCCCAGCACACATACACACACACACACACAGATATTCCGCACACCACACAGGCATACTCCTCTTGCACACATCCCCACTATACTCACAGACACACACACACAAACACGCATACACACACACACACACACACACACACACACACACACACACTTGCCACTATTATTTCACCTCTAAATATTCTGACACTAGAAATGTGATCCCAACCATTGATTATAATGAGAGACCATATCCTTTTGGCCATGTTCATTAATAGGGACAGCTACATTATGCAGCCAAGCAATCCTATTACTTGCTCTGCTGAGTAAGTCTCTTTCCCACAGGCATTTCATGGGGAGATCACTTGGCTAATTAGCATAGGCCACTCCCCAGAATGTCTCATTAGCATGTAGCCAGCAGTGGAGACAGTCCACGCATGTCAAAGGTGGCATGCCACAACATTTTGGGTGACACACCATCATCACCAACACTCGAGTTACCATAGAAACTGAATGAACCAAAATACAAGAAATATGTGACCCTTCACTTATCTTTTAAAACTCAGCAACAAAAAAAAGTAATTAATTGATGTTAATCAAATCAAAGGCAGTGTGTTCCATATTTTTTCACTTCAATTCAAAATTACTATTAAAAGTAGGGTAATTTTTTGATGCACTATTTTAAGATCAATTATCAGTGCTCATATTGTTTTCTCTATATTAAGTCACTGATTTTTCTTTTACTTTTATAATACATAGCAGCACACATGATTGGACTGTATTTTTTTTTAAAGAAATGAATATGTAAAGAATTGTTTCTCTTTTGTTTGCGGGGGGGGGGGGGGGGGGACAGACACGCCAGCAGAGTCAAGATAGGCATTTTCTGAATTTTGGACATGCCAAGTCCAAAAGGTTCACCATCACTGATTTAGAATCACTGTAGTGGGACTGTCTCCGAATCAGAAAGGATGTCCCCCAGTGGTTGACCAACCATGTTAGGGCTTACTGCTCACAGCAGACCTTATTGTATCCTGGCCACCAACCGGTTTTGCAGTTTTGAAAATGTAGGTTTATTTACAGTGAAAGCTAAGTTCACGCTTTATTGCAGCTAACAAGAGATAAACAGACAACATAATTCTAGTTTCAAAGTTCAGTTCGCAATTGTAATGCTTCTCTTTCCACAGCTCAAGACAGTTCTTACACAGTTCACTGTCAAGCCTCCAAGAACTCATTTCCATTCAATAGTCCATTAACACTTCTGTACAAAGCGACACTTAGTTCTGCTTTACCTCTGGTGTACTTTTGTTGCTCCTTCAGGATTTAGCAGAATAACACTCCTGTTATTCCTTTTCTTCAGGGTATGGGACATGTTGTTCACACACACAGCTTCTCAGATACCTTCTAACCCACAGCTTAGGAATTGGAACCTGCCTCTTTGTGTGTGCAGATAATGTGCCTGAAATACGTCTTCATGCAGATGATTCCCTTTATCTTCTCATTGCAGCTTGAACCTTAAAGGCACAGTGATGTGTATTGTCTGCATACATGACAATGCAGCAGTATATATTGTATGTACCCACATTGATGCGAGATGCTAGTGTTATAGATAATAATAAACTACAAGTAAACAATAAGGTTATGGTAGTAAAATATAACCATGACTGTTTAGAAATATTAACGATTTTGGAGTCTGCTTGGGATATTTGTTTTGATGCAATACTTAGACAAAAATTAGGTGACAAGCCACATATTGTGTACAGTAGAGGCAGTAATGTGAAAGATTTGCTGGAAACGAATGGGTCAAAAACAACCAAACATTACAGGTCCCAGATGTTTAAATGTGGACACTGTAATTATTGTAAATTTGTTAATGATGACCCTTATGTGGCTGTGGAAGGTTACCACCGTACCCTTGATTGTCCCGGTAGATGTACCTGCACCACCATGAATGTGGTATATATAGCAACGTGCAGTACATGCTCAGCATTCTATGTGGAGAAAACTACTCGTAAACTCAAGGATAGAATTGCCGAGCATGTTAGGGACATCAAAAATAAGAAAACTGTCAGTGCATTTTATAACCATTCAAACATTTGCACTAATTTTAGGAGATTTTTATTCTTCATTATTGACTGGGTGGTGAAAAACCAGATGGGCGGTTATTATAAGCTGGCCTTAGAGCTACGTGAGACAAGGTGGCAACTAAGACTCAATGCCAGAACTTTTCCAGGTATTAATGCAACATATCTATTGTTCCACTTTTAAAACAGAGAGCTTTGAAGATTTGATTATTAGTCTGCAATGTTCATATTTTTTATATTTTTTATATGTCTTTATATTACTGTTTGTTGTTCACTTGGGGGGTTTGAGTATGGATACAACATGAGTTTTAATCATTTTTTAAATACATTGAAAGTTTGTTCTGTTTTAATGGCAGCAGTTAATATTGTGCGATGGCACTTTAATAAGCTATTAAAGGGAAGTGACTTTATTTTTTACGACTCTGATGAAGCCTGGGATGTACAGGTGAAAGCGCTTAGTCGTTTGTTTCATTTTAAATAAAGCAGTATTTCGCTTTTCAGGGTTGTAGTGTGCCCTTTTTTATTTTATTTTCTGTGTTTGGTGATACTTTTTGGCAGTTCCACCCTTCGTGTGGTGGTTCATTGAGTTTTTTATATATTGTATTTACCCTCACCCTTCCCTAGCATTGCTGGAAATAGTCTGAGAATGACCATTTCACATACTTGATTAAAAAAAATTTAAATTAAATGTAACGTAGTTGGATGTCTTAGCATATGCGGAAATACTGATAACTGATGCAAGTAGTGAAATGGAATGCTATGTGACATCACTAAATTAATGAATCAACTGCTAACAACATTCTCTTACATTGTTTACTGTAATACTGCTACGTCATTATTGTATGCCTTAGTATTCACGAAAAGATGAGACATGAGCCTTCTATAATTTTACCCTGTTATGATTTAAATGTGCAACTTTTCTGTATTCCTTTTTGTCTGTAGCAGTTTTTCTTGGCTTCTCTTCTGAATATGGTCAGTAAAGCAAAGTCTGACAGAAGAGTTGTCATACTGCTGTTAATAAGAATCATTGCACTTGGAAGTTTGTTTGTGTCTTTCGGCTTTTCCCGGTTAGGGGTCGCCACAGAGGAACTCCGGTCCGCTAATGATTGGCAGTTGATTTTTACGTACCGGCTTGCCAGGCCTAACGCACAACCTTTAACGAAGGTACATCCATTCACGCATGTCTCCACGCAGAATACGCTCTAGCTGAGAATCGAACCGGACAGCTTCTTATTGTGAGGCGACAACGCTACTGCAGCACTTGGAAGTAGCTCTCAGTAATGTTTATAGCCACTGCAGTCACTTATAGTGTAAATGAAAGGGATGTGTTACAGAACAGATCTCTTGCATTTTGCATGTCTGCAGTACATTTAAACAAAGAGAGATGGCTCTATGTGACTAAATATTTTTCTTTACAGTACATGTGTGTGTATGTGTGCACATTCACACACACATATAATATATATGTATATGTTTGTATGATATATGTATGTATATATATATATATATATATATATATATATATATATATATATATACATACAGATGCATACATATGTGAGGCAGAGAGCTGCCTTTGTCTTGGGACTTTGTAATGTAGGGCAGGGCACTGTGCTCCAATATTTACCCAAAGAAATGCTACTTCACTTATCTAAGTTAATTGTTTACGCAGCTTCAAAAAAAAAATCTGCTTGACAGGCACATGAAAGAAAATTCAGTATCTTTCTTCTGCTTAATTTTTTATTCTTTTAAAGCACTCTGCAGAATGTGCAGGGCAGCTCCATTTCCTAATTTGTAGAGGACAGCTATGGCTTGCACAAAATATTTTCTTATTCTCCTTACAAAATGAGCTGTACTTAAATTATCATATATAAAAAAGTATGACAGTCACCCCCCCCCCCCCCCAGTGGCATTTATGTTGTGTTCAGCTTCCAAAATGTACACCTTACTGAGGGTGAATTTAATTTCATAATGCTTTCCTTTGGGATTTGTCACCCTGCCCCTTTACATCTTGCTCATTACATTTTACCTGCCAGTGATGCTTTTACCGCTTTGGTAAACTACAGCAAAATGCATTTTAATGTTTTTGGCCAAGGAAACACCCAAAGCACTAGGTATTTTAAGATGTTCATATCATAAACCCGCAGTTAGGACAGCTGTTTAATCTTAGCCTCACCTCAGGACCAAGGCGACTGTGGTCCCACTTCACAAGGGCGGTGCCTCCACCAAATTACCGTCCCATTAGCTTGACAAGCCTTATCTGCAAAGCCATGGAGAGGATCATAATGGAACTCATAAATAAAGACATAGGGAACTTGCAGACTTTGGATCCAACCCAGTTTGGCTTTGTCAAAGGCAGATCATGCCTTTTAAACTTGGTTGACTTTTTCGAGACAGTCACCAAGGCCATTGATGAGGGAAAGGCAGTCCATACAGCCTACCTTGACCTGGCAAAGGCCTTGACACAATACCCCACTCAGGTATCATCGAAAAACTCATCAGCTTGAATGTAAACCCATACATCACAAGATGGGTTGCAAACTGGCTAAGTGACAGAACCCACAGGGTCAGAGTTGCTGGAGCCATGTCAGACTCAAAGCCTGTCACAAGTGGTGTCCCACAGGGCTCATTCCTGGGTCCACTCTTGTTCGGCATCTACTTTTCTGAAGTACAAGCAAACACAGGAGGGTTATGGCTGACAAAGTTTGCAGATGACTGCAAACTGGGCCATAGTCGAAAACACATCTGACACAGATATCCTTCAGAAGGGCCTCACAGAAACGGATAACTGGTGCCAGAGCCATGGCCTAAAGTTAAATGCCAAGAAATGCATAGTCATACCCTTCGGGAAAAACAAGGTTACCCCTAGCTACCATATAGGTGGCAATCCACTGAGCACAGAAGAAGTCATCAGGGATCTGGGGACCCAGGTTGACAGTAGCCTTTCGTTTGACACTCATGTTGCTAAAGTAGTTAGGAAGACCTTCTACACTGCCCACCTGATCATGAAGGGATTCACATCTAGATCAAGGGAGGTCATCGTCCCCCTGTACTCATCACTCATTAGACCTATGATTGAGTACAATGCCCCATTCGGAATGTATCTGACCCGACACCTGCAGCAGCTGGAAAGGCCCCAAAAGTTCCTCACCAAAAGGATAGTCTTATGCTGCCCGACTGAAAGAACTCCAGCTCTATTCAGTCTCATACCGCTTGCTCAGAGGTGACCTGTGCCTGACATATAAGGCCATGTCAAACCCTGATTTGATGAATATGCTCCACCTCAAAAAATCTAGATCCCTCAGAACCACAAGGGCGGGAGACTTAAACCTTGACACGGTTATTAATAGAACGTGCTGGAGGGACAGATTCATCACCCAGAGACTCCCTATGCTGTGGAACAAAATCCCGGTACATGTGAGGCAGAGCACCTCGCTGGCCTTGTTCAAGAGGAATCTTGACCAATGGATGGGGAGATATACCCCAGGGATTACTTCAGTGTCACTGCTTGACAGAGGCACAGCAAAATAATAGGCATAGTTTTATTCAAACTAAAGGGGTGGCGAAAGCCAAATAACTATGGGCTAGGCTTATAAATGCCCTTGGGCAGATAGCCTAGTATGAACCTATGAACCTATGGTTCACTCTTACAACGGCCTTCACATTTTTGACTTCTGCTGCAGAATGACCAGTGTCTGGCCCATCTTTCAGTAATTATCATCCTTTCTTCTTTATACCAGGCAGGGGACCCCCCCACTTGAATATGAGCACATCTGTGGGATTAAAAGGAAATCTACCTGTCATGTTTTAGCTCCTTACTCTGTCTATCAGTGTGTCATTATTCTTCCAGTTTTGTTTAGCTTTCAGAGTAGACAGATAAGTACCCTGCTGGAGAAAATTTTTTAGGGCATTAGACATCAGTGGCAATTAAAACAGATAATTATATTTGCTGTAGAAAAAAGTTACACAAGGATTTTCTTAGTCAGTGCTTATTTTGTCTACGGTTGATGCAGGACATCTTCTTATGCACCTTCTTCACCATGGCATTGTCAGACCAACCATAAATGTGCTGCCAAAAAAGTGCAATTCAAATATGACGCAGCCTTAATAGAAAGAATAATTGGAAAACAACAGCCTTAGATCAGAATCCAAATGGTCCTGTAGGCCTGAGGGGCAGGTCTTGTGAGGTGATTTTTCAGTCACCAACACTGACGCTTGCTTTGACAGAGGCCTCTGCCATCCCCCCTCTGAAGGCTGACACTCACTCAGGTAATGCCATGTACTTCCGAGCTGAAAACATTTTATTGTCAGTTGGTTTGGATGCCTCCCGGTCAGTCCCTGGTTCTCATGACTTTTGTAATTATTGAGGGTGAAGGCAGTATTTCTTTGGTCATTGTCTGCAAGGGCATATGCATAACCAAAGCAGAAGTCCATGCTGCCTGCCTATGTCCTGAGGCCTCCATGGTGGTGTGAACCTGTAGCAGTAGGGCCAAGTCATCCAAATCCCGGTCACTCACCATCTTGTCACAGCTTGAGCTGAATGAGTCTTCCAGTCATTCCCCATCCTAGGTACCTTCTCAGCATCTAATTAAGGTGAGTCATGATTTTGCCTTATTTCCAAAAACCCTGCAGCTTTCTTCCTCAGGCCAGCCTTTAGTGTCAGTGGTCCTTAAACAAAAAAGGAAAAGGAAGCTTTCCCACTCTGACTCTGAGGTGGATGAGCTGTTATAAGTCTCCCAGATAGTCACCCCCCCCCCACACACACACACACACAGTATGACTCAAGACACTGAGAAAAAACTATTTTTTGGTTCCCCACTAAAGCATGCCTTCTTTGGGATACACTCAGCAGGATGAAGGATCATTTTAAAGTGGAAAATAGGAAGAACCCTGGTACACAGAAATTATAGTGAGAAGTTCTAGTCTCATCAGTGGTAAAACTATTAAGCATACCTCTTATCAGTGAGGCCTTAGAGAATGTCTTTGAGTGTACATCCTTGGGACCTGACTGCTTTACCCCAGATCCCACAAAGCCCAATAGCTTCTACAAGGTTGTGGATTTGTGTGTATACTTACACAAGAATCCTGTTCTGATCCAACTGTGGTATTTCTGGATACCAGCAAAGGGTCTAATGGGTTCCAGCCAAGGATCCACTTTCCAATGAAATCAATATTCTCAACCGCTATAAGTAGAAAGTTTATATTTGTGCTTCTCTGGCCATCATGGTCTTAAAGTGTTTATCAAATGTATTGAAATGTCAGGAAACTGTTCTCTCTTCTTAGTTGCTATTACATTGTCCGCAGTGACTTTTAAGGCCCTCGTATTCAATGAATTATTTGTATCTACATTATAACCTTTCTTTCACTTTTAAGGCCCTGGTATTCAATGAATTCTTTGTAATCTACACAACAGTCTTTCTTTAATGCCTAGTGTAATAACAATGCTATTCATAAATCAAGTCACTTTCCTTCCAGTTTCTCTGAATGTGATCTTTCATTTGAGTTTTCATCTTTACAAGATAAAAGACAACAGGAAACAAAAACAGTTATTTATATCCTTTGATAAGAATAGAGAGGAAGGGCTCATCTCCAAACAGACTGTCTCTACGTTGGCCAGCTGCATTTGTGCCTATTACTGCTTTTATGGCAAAACAGTTCCTGGGCACATAAAAGGGCCATTCTGTTAGAAACATAACAGATACTACTGCCTTCATGGGGGTGGGTCAGCACCCAGTCTATTTTAGAAGCAGCTTGCTGGTGTGCAGTACTTATCTTGCCTAATCATTACAACTTGGACATTGCCCCTACAACCATTGCAGGGATTGCAATAAGCATCTTTTAAGGGTTACTTCAGCCAACACATCTTCAGTGCCAGCCTCCCACTGGTCTATCAGCTTTGGGAATCTTTCCAACTATGAGACTATTGCATCAGTAAGCCATACCATGTGCATAGTACAATTGTGTTAGGAATTTGCCATAATTTTAGATTTTTATATCTGTTCACTGTTCCAGTACTATCTCCCTCCCTCCAACCCAATTCTTCCAATCCTGTGGGTCTCCAGGGCTGCTCAAACATCCTTACTCTTCTCGCTCTCTCTTTCTCTCTCTCTCTGCTACCACCTTAAGGTGTCCTTCATCTTCAAGTTGACTCAGAACTTGAATATGCAGCTGTGGGGATCTTATTAGATTATTGCAGATGGCAGCAGTTCTTCTCCACTAGAAGGTTAGTGTTATGGATCAGTCCTAGATTTCCACAGCCTGTCAGTGCAAGAAAGAACCAAAGGTACCAGAAGCAGATGTCCCTCTTATACCACAAATGCGCTAACATCCAGGCGGGAGGGTAGTTGCCTGCATTAGAGCAAGACTGATGTTATCCTCTGAAAGTTGGACTGGACATCTGACCCTCTAAGGGCAGAAATTCCAAATGTGAATAGTACTACAACAGTGAACATAACAGAGTACATATAATCATCGTAAGCTCTTAACACAATTATTCTCTTACTGTTTTTCCCACCCATCACTGGAGTCATAATCCTGCTGCATATAACCAGTGTTCTAAAAGAGCAGACAGTAGCAAAACAATAAAGCCCACTGCAACCATGAGTTAAATCCGTAAAAGAATTGTAATGCTCCAGAGAAGCAAATAAAAACAAATAAAGGTTGCAAGTACAAAACTTTCGCATAATGCTTCATCGAGCATAGTAAAACAGCAATGATAAGTGAATCTTTTATAGGAATAAAATAAGACTTAAAATCAGTTATATAAAATCAATCAACTTAAAGGGGCATATACCTCATATTTTAGTATGCAGCTCACATAGAATAGGTTTTATACTTGTATAAGCATATAATCCTGAAGGCATATGTGCTCTAAAGCATAAAATCCATTTTAATTCTGCCTGTTCAGTGTAGTTAATCATGTCACCTTCTCTAATGCTAACATTAATCACCTGCAAGACGCAAAACTGAAAATAATGTGTAGCGTCTGTTGCATTAGTATTTTGTATGGTGCATTAGTAGGTATTTTCCTTGATATTTCAGACAAGTCACATCCAATTCATTCTTTGAACTTTCTGTTCGTCTTGCCGACATAGTAGGCTTGACAAGATAAATAGTATAATAAATAACATTCTTAGTGTCACATGTTCCAGAAGATCTTATTACAAATTCATTTTTTCAAAATATAAACCAATTTTTTCTGTTCAAAATACACCTCTGAACAATTTCAAAACCAATAAAGATTATAGATCATTGTTAACTTACGGTTATAATAGTAAAGTACACAATATAGTTAAATGACATTGGCCTATGGTAGAACAAGTACCAGAACTTTGCATTACTTTGGACAATACTTTGAAATTTGGTTATAGGAGAAATAAAAACATAACAAATCATTTATGCTATAAGAAGCAGATTAAGACTTTTCATAAATCCACATTTTGTAAGTGTGGTACGAGTAAATGCCACAGATGTACGAATTGTGAATACATTACGTGGGTGACAACATAATACAGCCTATGCCCCCACACACCTCCCCTAACTATATATACCAACTGCAGGATTGCACAACAGTGGAGAAAAGGGCACATTGGCCAAATGTATACTTACCCTCATAAAAATACAACATTTGTGGTTCTGCAGTTTCGTGATTTTCGTCTTGGGAATTTAAATGTCTATATTCTGGGTATCGGGATTTCAAAATAGACCCATGTGCACACACACACACACACACACACACACACACACACACACACACACACGCAGAAAGAGGTATATGTACATATGCATATGTAACAGTAACATCATGTAACACCATATCATCAGTAAGGCTTTCTTAAATATAAGCATTTGAGAGTGTATTCTTGTTTAGTAACAGTATTACATCTGATATGCCCCAGCTCTTCAACACTCAAGTCACATAATATTTTTCTACATACAGGTAGCAGCACATGTAAAGATGTAGAAAATCAAACTACAGAGAGACTTTTCCGATCATAAAAATTGCTTTCATACTGTTTGGATCTCCGCCCGAACTGAAAGACAGCAATCCATTAAGTATAAATGACTCATACATAAATAATATTTCACAGGTTCAAACTTATATCTGTTTAGGTGTGCAGTGCCTGCTACCTTTTTTGTTCCTTACACGGAATTTTTATCTGTCAGCAGTCAGTGACAAACTGCAGTGTACTAACCATCTCACCGCTTAATCAGGCCATACCCTGGGATGTCAGTAGTCTAATCTCTCATGTTGAATATAATATCCCTGTAATTGCATTAATTGCTAACATAAACACCACTATCCTGCAGGCTGCTATCAATAAAATATGCAGATTCATTAACTTGCCTTATTCGTATTTATATCAGTGAATGTCACTATTTTAGAGACAAAGGGGAATGCACCAATCAAAAATTATCGCCTCACTTTTATTCTAACAAACAATCCAATGTCAACACTCTGATTCAAGAACTGTAAGTATGTAAATATATATAAATGATTCCAACAGCTATCAATAAAATATGCAGATTCATTAACTTGCCGTATTTATATCAGTGAATGTCACTATTTTAGAGATAAAGTGGA
Source organism: Protopterus annectens (assembly GCF_019279795.1). Taxonomy (NCBI): domain Eukaryota; kingdom Metazoa; phylum Chordata; order Ceratodontiformes; family Protopteridae; genus Protopterus; species Protopterus annectens. The sequence continues at coordinate 659,750,577 of NC_056750.1, forward strand.
ATGCACCAATCAAAAATGATCGCCTCACTTTTATTCTAGCAAACAATCCAATTTCAACACTCTGATTCAAGAGCTGTAAATATATATAAATAATTCCAACAGCTGACAACAGATTATGCTTTCACTCTTTGAGTGTTATACTATATTTATTTAAATATTTTTTTACTGCATTTTGTTTCTTGGGTATGTACATTTTGCCGTAGTCATGGAAGAAAATGGTTTCTGCACTAGTCCAGCTATCTGGTAAACAAATTACAAAATGAAAAAATGAATAAAGGGTGGCTTACAGCTGTTTAGTGCATGCATGTTTCAGTTCCCAGGAAAGCATACAGTAGAGTTAATTCAGAAAACTGGAGCCTTATTTTCTGATAAATGCAAAAATTAGATAGCGGCAGATTTCAGATGTAATTTTGTGTTAGAAAATCGTGGCGGAAAGAAGAATCAATAAGATATTAAAAAGAGCAGAGGTTTTAAATATGGCTAATCTGCAAAATGTAGACAATTTGGGATATACATCCAAAAGAAGATTCATTAACTCAAAAACCAGTACAGACAATATTTTTCATTATACCATGACCCCTCTATTAATATTCCAAAACATGCACGCTGATTGGCCAGCGTGCACATTGTAAATCGACTTATACTAATGGAAAAAGGTCCTGTCGCCCAGACTTTTTCAATTAGTATGTCTTTTTTAAAACACTGTCTCGCTATGTTAAAGAAGTTTAACATAGCGACACAGGTTTAAAAAAAGCAACGGAGATCTCCATTGCTTTTCTTAAAGCTGTCTCGCTATGTTAAACTCCTTTAACATAGCAACACAGTGTGTAAAAAGCAACGGAGATCTTGCTTTCTCCGTTGCTTTTTTTTTAAACCTGTCTCGCTATGTTAAATGGGTTTAACATAGCGAGACAGCTTTAAAATAAGCAACCGAGATCTCTGTTGCTTATTTTAAAACTGTCTCGCTATGTTAAACCCATTTAACATAGCGAAACAGTAAAAAGCAACGGAAATCTTGCTTTCTCCATTGCTTTTGCCCACAGCTCTGATGTACTGTGTAGGCATACGCATGCGCAGTACATCAGAACTGCCGCGGAATACAAGACAGCTGCAGAAGGGCAGCAAGGAGGCATTATACAATGCCATTATTTAAGAAAAGTAATTATTTTTTTTCTTAAATAATGTCATTGTATAATAATAACCACTTCTGGGTGTGGGTAATGCTGGATTTACCCACGGTTGGCTTTGTTTGGTCCTCGGGCCGCCTCGGGACCAAACCACGCCAGCCGTAGGTAAATCCAGCATTACCCACACCCAGGCGTGGGTTATTGCTATAGTAAAAACTAGGAAGAATGTATAGGAGGCTACAGAAGTATGAGGTATTCATATCACAGGGCAGTTTCATGTTGGGTGCATGAAAGAAAAGTGTTCAAAAGACTGAAAATTTACAGAATACAGAAATTGAAGAAAACCCGGAATGGTTATGGAAAAGTTTATTTAATATAAAACCCTTTATACAAATGGGTGAAAGTGGTGGTTAACACTGAAACAAAAAAGTGAAATTAAAATATAAAAATAGGAAGAAAAAGCAGTGAAAAGTATAAAAATTCGTTATGAGAAGGTAACAGATTAGTAAACAAGTATTTAAGAAGGAGATGTAAATATTTAATAAGAATAAGGGGATGAAATTGTGGTTAAAGTGAAGCTATGTGGTTTAAGGAAGACAAGTGGCAGTTTCACCTATGTTCACTGTCAAGTTAAAAATAATAAGTGTTCAGGGAGAGGGTAAATTATGAATGTGGAGTCATGATGCCAGGGCAGAAAGAAGTAATGAAAGACAAAGAGCTGTATGGAAAATCTGAGGTGGTCTGAAGAGTTAAGAAGTTAGCAAAAAAAATAAGAAAGACTGAGTAATAGAAGTGCTATTAAGAGTATCTGGCTAAAGTACTTAGGGTCTCAAATAGACACTACCTTTGTGTTTTTTTAAATAGGGGAAGATAGAGAAAGTTTTGCATGTTTTAAAAGAACTGAGAAGGGATCATCTGACTGATGCTAGAATTTGTGAATATTTGATAAGATTTTTAAGGAAGGAAGGACAGGAAAGGGAAGATTTTAATAAACAGGGAGACATTTTCCCTAAAATCAATATAGATTACGAGACATTCATAAAATCATGAATAAAAGGTTTGTTAAACTTAAAGGGAGCTTATCAGAGGAAGGGATATATGGGACAAATTAAGGAAATATACTAAAGAATTATTATGGATAACTGGGAATGCAGATAGCTGTAGATAGTGCAGTCTCAGTATAACGTCATAAGAGTGGAAAATGTTTGAGGATATAATTTAGAATATAACCCACTGCCATCATTGGAACTATACTGCAAAAAGTAATATTTTGAATCAGTTCACATGGCTTTCCTGTGCTTTACTTTAAGTACTCCCATTGTTGTATGAATTAGAACATGTTGTTTCAAAGCAGGTTTGACTCCTTTTCTGGCTAGCTGCCTAAGCCTGACCTCATAGCTGTATATGGTATCAGAGTAGGTCATTACAGTAAAAACGTGATAGTGTTCTGGGCTGAGCTCTTAGCTGTATATGGTATCAGAGTAGGTCATTACAGTAAAAACGTGATGGTGTTCTGGACTGAGCTCATAGATGTATATGGTATCAGAGTAGGTCATTACAGTAAAAACATGATGGTGTTCTGGGCAAGGGATTATGCTATCAGAAATACAGTCACATTGCTAGGACAGATGTAATTAAATTAACACTGTTCATTCATTCTCTGATACCAACTTTATCCAGTTCAGGGTTGTAGGGGAGCAATTACCTATCCTGCCAGTCAGTCAGCAAAAGACAGAGAATCTATCCTGAGCAGGACATCAGTCTTTTGCAGGACATGTACACATTACATGCGAGTGCGCACTCCCACACACACACACACACATACGGGTGCACACACACATACATACACACACACGCACACGCAGTAACTTAAATCACATTTGACATGCATGCCTAATGATAGGATCAGCAGTTCAGGTAAGGAATCTGTTTGGAATTTGTGAGAAAACAGCAGTACCCAACATGTGGACACATGGAAGAAAAGACTCTGCACAGAAGGTATCAAAGCAGGGAATTAAATAACATGAAGCAATAATATTATCTGCTACACCCAGTAACATTAATGATTACTTATTATCAGTGCCCATGCCAACAAAGATAAAAAGAAAATAAATAATTTTTTAGGTTCATAGGTAGGTACTAGGCTATTGGCCCTAGGGCCTATATAAGCCTAGCCAAAAATGTACCCTGGCTTTCATCACCCAAGAAAATTATTTTCCTGTGCCCCTGTTGAGCAGAGCCACAGAAGTGATCCCTGGGGTGAATTTCCTATTTCCCATCCAATCATCAAGATTTTTCTTGAAGATTGCTAATGAGGAGCTCTGTTTGACATAGATAGGTAGTCTGTTCCAGAGTATGGGAAGTCTCTGGGACAGGAATCTATCTCTCCAACATGTTCTGTTTGTTGTGGTGACAAGGTTTAGCTCCCTAGAGCGTGTAGCACGGAGGGATTGGGATTTCTTTAAGTGGAGCATGTCCAGCAGCTCTGGGTTTGACATAGCTTTGTATGTTAGGCAGAGATCGCCTCTGAGTAGGCGATATAAGACGGAGTAAAGCTGGAGTTTTTTGAGACGGTCTGCGTAGGGCATCTGTTTGAGGCCAGTAATCCTCTTTGTGAGGTATTTCTGTGGCCTTTCCAGTTGTTGTAGATGTCTTGTGAGGTACATATCAAAAGGGGCATTGTACTCTATAATGGGTCTAATGAGTGATGAGTAGAGGGGAACAATGACCTCTTTTTTTCTGGATGAGAAACCCTTTGTGATGAGGTGAGCCACATAGAAGGATTTCCTGACCACTGTGGCGATGTGATTATCAAAGGAGAGACTACTGTCCACCTGTGTCCCAAGGTCTCATCACATTTTCAGCTTTAAGTAGACTACCAGCTATGTGGTAGTTCATGGGTACAGAGTTTTTACCAAAGGGGATGACAGTACACTTTTTGGCATTGAGCTCCAGGCCATGGCTTTGACACCAGGTATCTGTCTCAGTGAGGCCCTTTTGTAGTATGTCCACATCGTTAGGAGTTTCGATTATGGCTCCTAGTTTGCAGTCATCTGCAAACTTTGTTAGTAAAAGACCTTCTGTGTTAGCCTGTACTACAGAGAAGTAGATACCAAACAGTAGAGGACCCAGGACTGAACCCTGTGGTACTCCACTTGTCACTGGTCTGAAGTCGGATTTGGAGTCTGCTACTTTCAAAGTGTGGGTTCTATCCATGAGCCAGTTGGCAACCCATCTTGTGACATAGGGATTTATACCTAGTTTAGTGAGCTTATCTATAATTCCAGAGTGGGGGATGGTGTCGAAAGCTTTGGCGAGATCTAGATAAGCTGTGTGAACCACTTTACCCTCATCTATGGCTTTGGAGACTGCTTCAAAGAAGTCAATCAGTTTTAGGAGACACGATCTGCCTTTTACAAATCTGAACTGGGTAGGGTCCAGAGTTTGGAGATTACCAATGTCTTTGTTTATGAGTTCTATGATGATACATTCCATGGCCTTGCAGACCAGGCTCATCAGGCTAATGGGGCGGTAGTTCCCGTGGTCCGTCGTGGCTCCCCCTTTGTGGAGTGGGATAACCGGCGTGGTGCACCATTCAGTGGACGCAAAGCCTGAGGTGAGGCTATGATTGAACATGCTACTTAGGTGGGGTGCCAGTTCATTCTGTAGTTCATATAGAACGCAGTCTGGGATATTGTCAGGTCCCATGGATGCTGTGTTCTTGGCTTTGGAGAGTGTGTTTTTTACCTGTGTAGCCGTGATTACAGGAACTTTGCATTCTTCCGATGTAGAGATGGGCCCTCTAGGGGGTGAGAGGGGGTAAAGTTAGCACTGAACCTATCTGTCAGGATATTGGCAATATCAGTTGGTTCTGTATATTTAGTGCCATTGTGCTGTAACTCAGAGCAGATCTGAGTGTTGCCATTGAGATTCTTGACATAGCTATAGAATGCTTTGTGGTTGTCTTTAGAGTCAGTGGCAATTTTGTTTTCGTAACTAGCTTTGGAGGATTTTATGAGGGATCTCAGCTTCTTACTGAGATTGACCAGGGAGTTCCTCCAGTCATGGGAGTTTACTCTTTTTTGTAACAGTTTCTTTCTTTTGTTGTAGAGTTTGTTTATGGCAGAAGACCACCAGACTGACTTCCTTTTTTTGGAGGATAGCATGCTCCATGCACTCGTGTAAGTACTTATAAAGTGCATTTGTGTAGGATTTAGCAGTCATACCTCTATTGTCCGTCTGCAAGGGTGTCATGAAGTTTGCAACTTCTGTCTTAAGATGTGTGAAGTTGGCTTTGGAGAAATGTTTTACGGTTGTTTCCCTAATTGGGGGTGGGGGTGGGATGTGGATGTCTAGGGTGATTAGCTTGTGGTCGGATCTGACCAACGAGGAATTGACCTCTGGTGTGGAACACCAGTTGCCCATGTTGGTAATGACCAGGTCTAGGATATTGCTGCTCCTGGTGGGGGTGTGAATAAGTTGATCCAAGGCGTTGGAATTTATGAATTCCAGAAAACGTTGAGCAAAAGAGTTGGTACATGAGTAGTTTTCCCAGTTAATGGTAGGGTAGTTGAAATCACCCATTATTAGGATGTTGGGTTGTACCCTAATACTTTCCAGTGTATCAAGAAATGAAGAGTGGGAATCCTGGGGCATGGTGGGGGGTCTGTAGCAAGCTACAATTTGGATTGCGGTCTTGCCCAGAGTTAGTTGCACTTGGATAATCTCGGATGCATTATGCTGTGCAACTAGCCTGGAGGTGTGGATATCCTTAATGAATATGGACACGCCTCCACCTTTAGTGCTTCTTTCCGGGTTAGGTGGCCGAAAGGTGTGGTAGGAATTATAGCCTGGTAATGCAGGGGTGCTCTCTGGAGCTTTGAACCAGGTCTCTGTCACTGCACAGATGTCAATGTTCTCCATTTTAAGGTGTGCCTCGAGTGAATGCATTTTGGGGTTTAGACTTCTAGCATTGAGTAGCATTACCCTCAGATTTTGCTTGCTTGTCCCTGTTACGGTGGTGAATTTGTCATTTGAACCTTGCCTAAAAAAGGCACTATAGGGGTGGCAAGAGCCTTAGCCAGTATCCGGAATCCCAAGGGCGACAGGTGCAGACCATCTCTGGCAAAGCATCGTGGTCTGTCGATCATGTCATCCCAGGCAGACAAATACTGGATCCCCTTAGAATGACACCAGATGATTAGCCAATTGTTGAAGTCAACCATTTTGTCCTTGTACTGTGGTATCATTCTGGGTGATGGCAGGATGCTACTCAGGGCTAGAGTCATGCCTGGGCTACAAGGTCGGAGAGCTCCTCCATGTCTCTTTTCATGTAGTCCAGGGAGGTACGTCTCAGGTCATTCACACCAACATGGACAATGACAATGTCATATTTGTACTTGTTGTGGAGTGACCTGAGTGCGTGCGTTATGTGGCAGATCCTGGCACCTGACAGGCAGCTGACAGTAACTTTCTCCTTGTTTAGCCTGGTGAGTGGAACATCAGTGTGCCTGACTATAGAGTCACCTATGACTAGAGTGTTAGGTACGTTGTTATGCCTTGTGGGCTGTGGTTGAGTGGCACACTGAGTTTGTGGGCTATGTGTCATTTGGGTTGTGTTGGGGGGTGGAGTTTGCTTGCATTTCTGCTTTGGAGGTCCCTGATGCTTGGGCAGGTTTTTATTGAGAGCCTCCACGAATGTAGGTGTGTGTTTTGTGTTTCTATGTGTGTGTTTTGGTGTTGTAGGTTTTGAGGGACTATGTGATGAGTGTGGTATGGTGCAAGTGTGTACCTTCTCCTCTTGACTGTCTAGTCCAGTCTTGAGTGAAGAGAGCTTTGCTTCCAGTTTGGCTGTATAAGTGCATGTGTCACAGGTTGTAGTGGTGGGTGGTAGGAGGAGAGGGTTGTCTGTGTACATGAGGCAATTGCTGCATTGCCCCATGATGCCCAGATTCATCAGGTAGACAGGAGAAATCATTGGGAGCTGACCCTTAGACATGCCTGGATAGGTGCTTAATTATTAAGTACTAAAAACTACTTTCCTCTAGACAAGTGAGGAAAGTTGAGTGCTGTAGTAATTTGCAGCGTATTTAGTGCTTACACCGAGTTCTGAACAAGTGCTGAGTTCAAAGAAACATATTTGAGTGCTGAAACTAGAAAACTGGCTAGTTCTAAGAAACAAACTTAAGCTAGAAGGCTTCCCTCCAACACAGAAAGGCTTGGGGGTTCAGAAGCCTACAAACAGTCTAGACCACTTACAGCAAAGGCAGGTAACAAGCTTAAACATTATTTTTTTTTCTTTCCCAGATGCTCTCTTTGTACACAGTAGGAGTGCCTGAAATCAGAATATGAACTCACTGCACTCAGTTGAGTGAGCAAATGAGATGGGCCCAGAAGGAGTATCCAAACACAAATTTACAAGAGTATTTTAGTATATAAAATATGTAATTTTACTTTCTGATTTTTTCAGCAGTTTTTGATTCCCTTTAAGAAATTCACTGTTCATCTCTAGAGGAGTTTTAAGACCATTTCTTATTCTGCTAGGATTTCAAAAACAAATGAATCATAAATTAGATTCATAGGTTCATATGTTGTAGGCATGTAATCCAAGAGGCCATTAAGGAACATAGGCAAATTCCCAATTGACCTAAAGTATTGCCCAGTTAACTGACTTGCTAAAGGTCATACAGCAGCTGGATGAAGGCTGAGGGATTTAAACCCTGCACCACAGGAAGTCCCTCTCTGAATGTAAGTTATGATGCAGTTGCCTGAAGTGTAGCCTCTGTAGTTTTGGTGCCATGACTTTGGTAACTCTTTTTAAATGTGGCATCCTTAACTACCAACTAACTCTGAGCTTAGTCACTGTGTTTTGTAACCTGCAATTAATTGTTTTGTTCCATGTGAGCTTTTATATGCTTTTCATGTCAAGGAGCACAAATATATAGTCAGGTCCCTCTTGGGTATGTTGTAGTGGTACAATATGCATAACAGCTGTTGTATATACTGACATACTTCTGGTTTCCTTATTATTTCCATTTCATCCATCCCAGGCATGATGGCTTTTTGCTTCCTATACTGGGAAACTTGTGTTCAGTCAGGCACGTTTTTTCTCAATTTCTGTCAATATTCTGTATTTTTGCTACACATTTGGATATACATATGCCTGAAAAAGGTGCTTCAATCAAGCATGATACCTCAATGATAAACTGAAAACCAGCAAGTTCAAAGGTTCAGCTGTCAAGCTTACAGTGTACTGACCTAGCTGCTACACTAACTTGGTCCCAGGTAAAACGGAGGTAACTGTAAAGATATGCATTTGACATATAATTTAGAGAGATAAATGGAAAGGTTTCTAGACATCATAATCATAGCATTTCACATTGGTAATGAGCTTCAGGACCAAAGCCTGTACAGCTTCATTAAAGTACATCTTAGCAAAAGAACCTGATGCGTTATTTGGTGGCTGTAGGTGTAACTTAACTTCAGAAATCTCTCTGACATCACACCCTGCAGAGGGGTAGTCAGGATACAAGTGGTGGTTTTGGGCAAAAACTATTGAGACGTGTGGAGAACTAAATTATAGGTAAGGAAACCGTATTGTCATTAGATGTATGAGAGGTTGTAATATCAGTCCTTTAGACTGATAACCATTAGAATGTCAGAGTGGAACTTAGCTTGTTCCACCTTTGTTTGAAATATCTGTGCCAGACATCATCCACTAGATTGAGAAAGGAGCAGTTTTTTTGTAGATGGTAAGATGAAAGATCCAGTTATATGGCTAGTCATAGTGGTACAGTTCTACAGAGGAGGCAAGTTAGATTTGTGACATAAACTAATAAGGATCCTATGCTAAGACTTACAAGGGTGATAGAGTTTGTAAAAAGGAACCTCAAGTAAGGGAAGCACTATGAAGTAAAAATGTAATGTTTGTAAATTGTAGAAGAGAAAGATGTTGAGGATTATGTCACCAATGATGGATCATACTCGAAAGTGTGGAAATGCAACAAGTGGGCAGAACATTGACATGTGTTACCTGAGACAATGAATCAAGGGAGAATGTAATGCTTCTGCCACTACACAGGGTTAACCTGCCAATACATTAGGTTCTGCTGAGGTCTCACATGCTATACGGTGGGCTGCACTGAGGACTCACTTACTATGTTGCATGCAGTTCTGAAAGCCATATCCAGAGAGAGAGAGACACACACTGTTATGTTACAGAGGGATTTCAGCAGGCTGATAATTAAGGTGATTATGGGTTACAGCATCTCAGATGTGAATGTAAACAAGAGGATCTGGAACTGTGCAGTCTGAGAAGGCAGAAATCTGTCTATCCTATAGGAAAACCTGTATCTGTATATAGGATGGTGGACAGCATGGATCTGTATAGGGTGGCAGAAGGCATAGAGCCATATGGGCTGAAAGAATGTGTGCAGTTACACAGAATGGAGAAAGACTGTACTTATATAGACTGGAGAAGGATCCAGTCCTGTAGGGGTTAGAAAGAACATGGACTTGTGTATAATGGAAGTGGGGCCTGAACCTTTGCTGCCAGAGCTGGTCTAGGACTTGGAAGATGGTCATGGCCTGTTTAGGTTGGAGAACTAGTCAGTATAGCTTAGACATAGATCTGGGAAACTGTAGTCCAGGGGAAGAACTGGGCCTGTATAGCCTTAAGAAACACTGCATCTGAGTAACCAGGAGGAAGCCTGGACCTATACAGGCTAAACAATCTGCACCTATACAGGCTGGAGGTTGGCATGGAAATGCACATAGGCTGGGACACATAGGATATCAGTTGGATGTTCTGGATCATTAAAGACAGTTTTGAAGATGCATGTGTCTAAAAGGAAAGGTTGATGATATGGGCCATGACTAGGCACTGGTAAATTTAAATGTTCAGTTGGAAGGCAGCACTTTTCATGCAAGATAATAAACACCTGGAGTTATCTTCCTCTGTGGATAGTATCATATCAACTATGGTGAATTAGAGAAGAGCTGATACACTAAGAGTGTGTGGAGTATCTCAGAGAGGAGTTACAGCTGTCTACTTAGATAGCTGTGTGTCAGAGGAACAAACTAGATTGTTTTCCACATCAGCCAGTTATTTACTGCATTCATATGTCTATATAAATAAGTATGCACCCTCAAAAAAATTAATGTCTGATATAATATACTGCATGGTAGGGTTCTTATCGATTGATAAACACACAGAGGTAGCTACTGATAATGTCTTAAGGTTCTCAAGTGTATTTGCAGATTTTCAGAAAGGTGCATCCAGGATATTCAGAAAGCTATATGTGTTTCTTATATAAAAGAGTTCAGCAAAAGCATCACTGGGATTACACATATCATAAAGGCAGATCCCTCACACATGAACTATAGAAGTAAATTCTCATGTAAGGATTGTACAAGGGGGAGTGGTGAAGAGTCGCATCCCACTCACCTACTGCAGGGGTGGGTTGGTTGATAGGGGCTGCGTGCACTCCAGGGCACACTGGGAGGTGCTAACTTCGTGCAGTAGACTTGGAGAGCTATTTGCTCAAGCCTCAGGAGTGGGACTAGGATGCCCAGAAAAGTGAGGGGTTGTCCTCTGTTGCCATGCCACTCAAAGTCCCTCTCCTACTGCTCCCCAGGTATGTGCAGTAAGGAAAGGGAAATCAAAAATGAAGACCGCAGACCAGTCCTGATGACTGTGAAAATGATGGCCCCTACTGCCTGACCCTTGCCCTGGAGGACTGAATGGGCCAATTAACCATGAAGGAGGCTGATGGCTGACGGATAGCAAGTGTAAACAATGCAAAATAAAAGTCTGTAGCTTCATGTCATACATAATCAGGAGTTTACGCTGTATCACTGCTGGCCTCATCTTGAGTCTATATTATGTGCCTTTAATGGTTAATTGTCAGAGTCACATGATAGAAGCCTTAATGCTAGTTAATGAGATTGCATTGCTATAATAATTTCTTTTATCCCAATGATCAATTACTGAGTGCAGAACTGTTAGAGATTTTGTATGGAGTGTAATTATTTTTCTTGATTAGAAGAAAAAAAAAATGCTGGACCATTTTTTTTTGTGAGAGGGGAGGTCATTGTAAACTTTCATTATAAATTCAGAGGAAGTATTCTGAGAGGCAGTGCACTTTTTGACCTTTGTTTTGTATGTGCTAACTATAATGTCTGCCATTATATTCTGCTCTGTATTTTAATTGACTTGACTATCTATGTCACAGTATCCCTTACTTGACCTGTCTGGCCCACCATTGCTAACCAGTGTGCTTTCCAGGTATGTGAGTAACAGGGGCTGTGGTCCTTGGATCCACTCAGTTGCCAAAACAAGTTTACTGTCCACTGGGGGATGGTCTCATGAGTCATAGTGCTGGTCCTCAATAGGTTAATGTAAAATTAAATAAATACCATGCCCCTGTCACTGTCAAGACATCTTGTAAATGCAGTTTCACAATGGAGTTTTCTGTTGCACATTTTAAAAGGCTTAAATATAGCTTACAAATGACTTTCTATCTGCATTTAAAAAAGAAACAAAGTACAGACGTCATATTTTTATGTCAGATTTCTCTACTGTAGCAGCATAACATGTATTAGATTTTGCTGCCTGTTTGGTAGCGTGATTGTTCCACTCATTCCTGATTTATTTGCCTTTTTAATTTTTTTTAGGTATTGGTAGTAGACCAGCTAAGTATGAGAATGCTGTCTTCCTGCTGCAAGATGACAGATATTATGACAGAAGGAATCACAAGTAAGTTTGGCTTTATAAAGGTAACCTTTAACCACATGAGCAAGTCACATAATGTGGGGACTGTATAGCTAAAACTCCCGACTTACATATACTAAGTCCGAGATTGCCATTTCTCTTAATATTTCCTTTTTTCCCAAGGTGTGGTGATCTTGGAAATGGTATACATACAATATAGGGTTGCAGCTTGCCCCTTGCAAAAGTAAGAATTTTAAAGTAGAAGAGGGATGTTCTGTTGTCACGCTTCTCCTGGATTTTTGGACTTTTTCTGGCATGCCAGGACTGTGTATTTTGAGTTCTGATATTTAAATAGGGAGCCCATTAAAATACATGTGCACCTGTTGTTATTCAAGCAGGAGTTATATCTACTAGTTCTGGTAACTTTATATTGCATAATAATTTCCTAACAGAGAGTTAACAATTTAGACCTACAACAGAAATAAGCATGGTGTTTATGGTCATGACATATCTGGGAGACTCAAGTGCAATTCCCATAACTGTTTAGAAATTATTTCTCTTTATTTTTTCAAATATGTCTTTATACAGAACTATAAGAATATACCATATGCATTTTTTATATTTATTTGTTTGGTAATGTGGTCCAAGAACAGAACTAAAAACATTTTTAAGTTTTAACATGAGTATATAGTAGCTGCATAATAAAGACATCTTGCTCTAGATGTTGTCAGTAATATTATCTATGTACTAAGTGTGACAGTTGTTGCTAATTAATCAAATCCAAATCATTCATATGTCAATATGCTGTATACAAAAAATAAAACAAAAAATAAATAGAATAATGCTATAGTATGATATGTTATATGAGTCTTCTTGCATCTGTACCTTGGTGACCATGGTAACCTAAAATTTGTAATATATAAATGGAGGAAGTGGGGCAGAACTACTGTATAGAGGTTGAGGATGTAAACTCCCCTTCATCTAATGTAATTTCAGTCATTTTTGTTTTAGTAGTTTGTGTGTTCACAGAGTAATAATGTCACTTATTAAACATTACTACAACCATAATCACTTATTAAACATTACTACAGCCATACTAATCTTTGCATCTGTCTTACAGTAATATAGTTCTGGTATATTAGAAGGGATTATATACCAGTCATATTGTACTTACCTGTTACAGAGAAGAAGGTGACATAAACACTACCATATGCAGACATTATCTTACTATTGAGTTCTTGGGGATATTTTGGATACACCGCATTTAAAATCTGCATATTTTTTGCTGTGATTTACAATTATATATAAGACCTACCTTAATGTTTTCCTTTGTTTTTGATATACACACACACACACACACACACACATATATATATATATATATATATATATATATATATATATAAAAACCCTATCAGTTGATCAAGTTTTCAGAAACTCGAAATTCATATGGTCGAGACCACATGATCAAGTTATGAAAACTCAAAGCTTTTTATGGAGATTGCGGTACAGTGAGAATCGGGAAATTGACCCTTTTGTTCACTGTAGTGTGATCTTGGAATTGGTATATATAATTTGCAAGGGGTCTAAGGGGGTTTGCCTCCTGCATAAAAAAAGTAGATTTTTCTGTGTGTGTTTTTTTTATTTTATTTTTTTTTTATGTTTGAGTTTTAGGAAACTCAATCATATCGTCTTTTCCGTATGAATTTCAAGTTTCTGAAAACTAGATCATCTGACATAGATCTATATATATATATATATATATATATATATATATATATATATATATATATATATATAGTTTCAGAGATGATCTTAGAAAAATAAATAATTACTGCTCTTCTTAAGAATAAATGAATAATATTATCTAGAAAAGAAAGCTAAGTACATTTTAAAAATATTTGCAAAACACATTATCCAGAATTCAGGAAGATTATTGCCTCAGCACTGATTGGGAAGACTGTACTGCCCAACAGAGTGATGGTGATAAACCATGATTCAGAGATATGATAAAGCCACATTGAGCAACAGCGTTAATGGCTTATCATCATATTTCTATACTGAACATCGTACTATTAAGTGCTAACTTAGTAGCGTTCCCCCTACTTGACCATGCACTGCTACTGCCCAGGTACCTTTCAACATGCACTTGAGCAAAACACACACACACAGACATGCATATGATGACTTTGCAATACTTACTCACAATGGCACTTACAGCCCTGATCCTTCCTTCCTTTGAAGTGAATTGGTGTACATCATCAAAAGATGGTACAGACTTTTTCCACTTTGTGCCATAAACAGCACAGTAAAACAATTCTGTGAAGTAAGTTACTGAGCTACTAAGATGTTGGTGATATTTCAGAAGGAAGAGCTAATTAGTATTAGATGCGGCAGAAGAGTGCTGCATTTATATATGACTTTTACAGCAAGGCCGCTGTCCATGCCACAGGTCTTTGTACTACCGTAACAGAACGGTGATGTCTGAATTGCTGAGGCATAGCACACTGTAAAACCTGCAGAGTACATTTCTGCTGCATTGTAGTATGTCTTCCTGAATCCTGAGCCTTTCATGACTGAGTTCTTCATCCTTTGAAGGTACACAAACTTACTGTCTGCTCACTTTGTAGGTGGGAGTTCAAAGGGAATTTCTGGGTGTTCATTAGAGATCATAGTTATTAAATAAAGGATTTTAAGTACATCTTCTTAATTTACTTGTTGTAAAATCATTAAAAATTGAAAAATAAGCCTGTATTATAGACATATTATGTTGTACTGAAGTACCCTCAAAATGTGTATTAAACTATCTTCTCTCTTTGTTATTCAAAATCAGGACATTATTGTCTTTAAACCCCCATTTGCATGTCGATACATTTTTATATAGGTAAATGTGTTTTACTTTGTTTTCACAGATTTTTGTTTTATTTTTCTTAAGTATTTTATTCCATTCTAAATTAAATGTTAAATTGTTTCAATCTTTAACAGATTTCCTCTTCATATTATGTTTGTGTAGCCAATCTATCCAAGTGTATGTCTGAAAGAGCACTATAATTTTTTGTTCTGTCTTATAAATGGGTACCTGTTGGATGTTTAAGGACAGCAGATAAAAAGTACACCCTTTGGGAGTGCAAAAATAAAAATAAAAGTAAAATAAAAGTATGAAGAGGGGAACATGTACTAGCTCTTAAGATTGTGGTATTTCAGAGGGTCTACTTCATAACATTGAAATTTCATAACATTGGATTTCATAACATTAAGACCAAAACATCTAAATCACAAAACATTGAAAACTCAGCACTGAAAGTGTGCTTCATAATACTGAAAATTACAGTGCATATGTAAATAATATCCTGTCCACCTATAAAAACACCTGACTAGCAAACACACTTTCTGCTGTGTTTCTGCAGGGGGGCAAACCCCCCCCCCGCACCCTCCATGTGGGGGTCTCTGCCCTCCACCCACCCCTAAATTAAATATACCAACTTCAAGATCCCACTACAGTGGAAATAAGTTAATTTCCTAACCTCAGAGCCCTTCACATGGGGGGTGCAGTAGAAAGTGTGTTTGTTAGTTAGGTGTTGTTGCAGGTGGAAGTGACATTATTTACTTGTGCAATGTAGTTTTCAATGTTATGAAGCACACTTTCAATGTTCTGAGTTTTCGATGTTTTGGGTTTTCAATGTTTTAAATTTTCGATGTTATGGTCTCAATGTTATGAAATTCAACATAATGAAATTTCAGTGTTATGAAGTAAACCCATTTCAGAGTAGCCCCCACATCCAAGGTACATCAGTGTCAGTTTTAGTGTATATAAGCCACAGGTGTATTAAGGGGTACAAGCTTTCCATGTCAGTCAATGAGGGCAGGCTGCAAAATCTCCTGCAAATTTGCTTGGAATCTGTAACACTTAAGTGTCAGAATTTGTAGATATTATGACTGATTCTCAATTAAGTTTTCAGAGTGTTGGGACTCACCTTATCAGATCTTACTGTTCTAACAGGTAGCCCTTGTAAACAAGCTGTGTGGAGTTGCATGTATTATTGTATGATACTAGTTTAGATTTATGGTAGGATCAGACATAAGTTCATAAGTTTGAACCGAGCTGAACTGAGGTGGGCTACTAACCACAACTCTGAGATGAGATACCAGATGACTAGAGGCTTCTGAGCTTCACAAAAACATAAGTTTCCTGTTTTTTTTTTTTTTTGCTTTATTATACTATTTACTGCACTATTTATTGTGTTCTGCATATTTAATACTATATTTTAATACTGTAAACTAAACTGCACTATCTGTACTGCATTTGCCTGCCTTACTGTGCCTGTTAAATCATAATTTGTTGCTGTTTTCACTGCTTGCAAAGCTTTTTTGTTATTTTCACTGATTGCATAGTAATCGTTACTACTTTTCACTGTTTGCAAAGCATCTGATGTTCTTCGTGTTTCACTGTTGCAGTCATTACATTTGGGTTATCTGCTTGCAGGTAGCCCTCAGTCGGCTTGATTAATAAAGTCTTGGGTCCTGCATCAGTTGCTGTCCCTACTTCCATGATGTCAGGTTTTCAGGGGTATAAAACATGCAGGTGACACCATTACATTAGTCTTTCTTGCTGTGTGGTGCCCGAAGCAGAAGCAGTTAGCAAGTGCTGGTCAGCTGACTCCTGAAATTTTTTGTGTTCAAGTTTCAGAACCGAAGTCTTCAACTAAAGCTAAGTACCCTGTTAGGGAAACTTTTTCTTGCTCCTTACCGATGTCAGTAAAAGTTAATAATTGCATTACTTGTGGAAAGCAAATACCTCATAAAGATTTTAATTCGTACTGTATTCCTTGCCTAGGCCCTGACCACGACGTACCTTGCTGTCGGTTTTGTGCTTTATTTAATCAGCACACTATCTGTTGTCGGTATATTTATGCCTCTAAATATTTCCGTTCTCGGTTTAATTATCCAGAAATGTCATTGGCTAGCCACCTGACTTCCGGGATTTCGAAAAAACGCAAAGATAAAGACAGAGACAGGCCACCGAGGTCCAAAACTGCCGACGATGCTTCACCTAAGCCAGTCGCCAGTTCGCCGGTACTCAGTGAGGTGCTTTTGCAGCCCCTGATACCTGATACTTCTGATTCGCAGGCCTCTACTGAGACCCATTCGAAGTCTGGTATGCCACAAGATGCTTCAGCTATGGAACCCACGGATGTCTGTACCTTGGATGGGTCTGGAGCCGCTGTGCAGGCACCGGCTACTGAGGGCGTATTCTGGCCTACAGAATTGCATATTAAACAGATGCCTCCTTCTTCTTTTAGGCCTAAATCTTGAACCATGCCTAAAAAAACAATGCTCAGGCCTATATGCCTAAAAAACAAATGATAAGAATGGCTGAAGATCTAATAACTCTAATCAGGGGTAGCCAACCCCCCCCCCCCTTTCTAAGAGGCCTAGAACCAAAATGGTTTATGAATCTTCTGACCAGGATTCTGTTTTTTTCTAATTCTTCTGATTATCTGGATTTGCCCTTATCTACTTATGAGGATTCTGATGCAGAGGACTCCATTCCCCCTGCTTCCCCTCCAAAGGATTTTTCTTTTGGGGAAACCTTACATACTCTAAGAGAGCATTTCCACTGGGAAAGCCAGGATTTTTCTGATTCAAAAAAGAGGCTCAGGGATTTCTTACTCCTACCCCAGCATAGGCCTTTAGCTATTCCTCCTGTACTAGGCATTGTTGATGGTGCTTTTTTGCAATCTAGTTTGGCCCCTGATTCCTTGCCTCCTGCTCCCAGAAAACCAGACAGATACTACAGGGTCCCTGAGCCACACAAGTTCCTTTTTAAAAATCCTATTGCAGATCCAGAGAATATTTCACAGGGGCCCAACGGCATTAAGGCTTCTACTGCTAAAAATCCTAACCCTTCTGATAGAGACTCCAGGGTGCTGGATAGATGGGGTAAGAAGGTTTACACTTCTGCAACCTTGGCATTATGGTTTTAAACTGCCAGTTTCATATGTTAAAGTATCAGCAACATGTTATTGGATTGCTTAAACAGAAAATGATGTTGATCCCTGACTGTGTGGAAAATAAAGAATTACAGGATTTAATGCATTCTGCTGAACAAGATGGAAAACATATTTTGCAATGTGGTTTTGATTCATTAGAGGCCTCTTGCAGGGCCGCTGTTACTGGGTCTATGCTCAGAAGGCATGCTTGGCTTAAGGAGCAATCTTTGGCTGATCATGTTAAAGCTAAATTGTTGGATGCTCCCTTAAATCAGGACCGCCTGTTTGGCAACAAGGCTGAGGAAGTTCTCAAAAAGATGGAAGATAAAGCTAAATCTATGCAAACTGTTAAAGATTTATTATAAGTTCAGCCTCCTAGATTTAGTAGGCACTGGCCATCTAAGAATTGGTCCTTTCCAGCCCCTTCCAGGTCTTCTCAAGCCAAACCCAGACACAGCAAAAACCCCAGGTTTCAGTCCCAGGGGACACACAGGACTAAGCAGTGGTGAACCTCCACTTCCAAATCTGGGAGTAATAAGACTCCCCCATATGGTAAACTGTCTCAATGACTTATTTTTAAAAATTCCAAGCAGTTATCAACTGAATGCCCCTTTGGGAGGAAAGATTGCTCTTCATGCAAAGAACTGGGAACTCATTACCCAGGACAAATGGGTTTTAAATATAGTGTCCCAGGGATACAGATTTCACTTCCATATGTTGCCAACACCAAGCGGGTGGCCGGACCTACCCCCAAATCACTGGGCAGATGCCCAAAAACAAGTACTTTCTCTCTTAAGCATGGGGGCTATTCAACTGGTACCAGAAGAGGAAAAGGAACAAGGTTTCTACTCAAGACTTTCGCTGGTACCCAGAAAAGACAATTCATGGAATCCTATCCTGGACCTGTCTACTCTAAACACCTTTTTGGAGATTCCAAAATTCAAGATGCTGACTCTTCACCAATTACTTCCTATGCTAGGAAAAGATGTCTGGTTGGCAACACTAGATTTAAAAGAAGCATACCTGCACATCCCAATCAGGAAATCTTACAGAAGATACCTGCTCTTCAAAGCAGGCTACACGCAGTATCAGTTCTCTGCACGGCCCTTTGGCTTATCTACTGTGCCCAGGGTATTCACAAAGTGCCTAGCTCCAGTTATTGCATTTTTCAGGCAAAGAAATATTCAGATATACCCATACCTGGACGATTGTCTAATTCAGGCAGAAAGCCAGGACATACTTTTGAATCGTCTGGCCTTTGTACAAAGGGTTCTAACTTGTCTGGGGTACACCATAAACAAAAAGAAATCATACCTGGTACCCTGCAACAAATTATATTCCTGGGAGCAAGCTTGAATACAACTTCCCAGATGGCCTATCTCATGCCAGAGAAACAAATTCATTTGACAACCTACTTCAAACAAGTGGCCACAAAAACCCTGCTATCTGCCAGACAAATACTGCAAGCCTTGGGGTTCATGGCCTCCTGCATTCTTCTAATTCCATATGCAAGACTGGCACTACAGTGGTATCTAAAAAGCCTATGGTGTCAAGATTCTCAGGATCTAGAAGCAATGATTCCTATCATACCTTGCCTACGTCTAGAGTTCCTTTGGTGGGCAGAGGCCTGCCACCAAAACAAGGGACTACCTTTCACATCACCCCCTGCTGCCCAAACCCTAACAATAGATGCATCAGATTATGCATGGGGGGCTCACCTGGCAGGAAAGTGCATTCAGGGCAGATGGACCTGCATATCAATCAAAAAGAAATGTTAGCTGTGCAGAATGCTCTGACAGCCTTCAAGGACCACATTCTTCCAGGACAACTAATGGTAAAGACGGACAGCACCACTGTTATGTGGTACATAAACAAGCAGGGGGGTACACATTCTTACCCCCTCTGCAGTCTAGCCATAGCATTGTGGAACACAGCCTTGAGCTAACAAGTGCACCTACAAGCTCAATTCCTGCCAGGAAAGTTAAATACACTGGTAGACGGACTAAGCAGAAACCTCATGGACCCACACAAGTGGAAACTGTAACCAAGGATTTTCAACATGCTGACAAGCAAATGGGGGAGCCCAGATATAGACCTGTTTGCCTCTCCCCAGAACTACCAGTTGGACAAATTTTGCACAAGGACTCCCCACAAACAAGCCTGGAAAGTGGATGCTCTGTCCTTTAGCTGGAAAAATCAGTCTATGCCTTCCCCCACTCTGCCTCTGCTCTCCAAAGTACTACTAAAAATCAAACAGGACAAACCAAGGATGATTTTGATTGCTCAAGAATGGCCATGCCAGCACTGGTACCTCCTCCTGCACAGTGTGTCATGGTTATCCCCATGGCACTTGCCTCAGACTCCTTCCCTGTTGTCTCAGCAGGAGAACCAGATTCTGCACCCTCAGCTTCTAAATCTGAACCTTGCAGCCTGGCTAATTACATAATCGCTCCTTTACCATCCCTCAGTAAACCTGTGATGGATATCATTTTAGAGGCAAGGAGGTCTAGCACTAGAAAATCCTATGCTGAAAAATGGAAAAGATTCTGTGCCTGGAACCATTCTCAAGGAATAAGCACAGCAGTGCCCAATTTACCTCAGATTTTACAATACTTAACTGAGATGCTTCACAAGGGCCTGTCTTTTTCCCCCATTAAAATCCACGCCTCAGCCATTTCAGCTCATTATAACACAAAACCCCCCTTCTCTCATCCACTGCTCAAGCAGTTCCTCAGAGGGGCCAAAATTTGAGACCATCCAGGAGAGCTCCAACTCCAGCCTGGGGCCTTAACTTTGTTTTGGAGAAACTCACTCTACCTCCTTTCGAGCCAGCTGCTACTGCAGACGTAAAATTTCTTTCTTGGAAAACAGCTTTCCTTTTAGCAATCACTTCAGCTAGAAGGGTATCTGAATTACGAGCCCTTATGGCAGTGGAGCCTTTCATCGTCTATCATGCGGACAGGGTGTCCCTCAGAACCAATCCATCCTTCATGCCCAAGGTGGTATCCAGTGTGGCTCTTAATCAGTCCATTCATTTGCCAACCTTCTTTCCCAATCCACAGAACAAAGGGGAACGGATACTGCATTCCTTAGATGTACACAGACAACTCAGATTCTACTTGGACAGGACTAAATCTCAAAGGAAATTTGAACAACTGCTGGTAGCATTTGCTGCAGGGGCAGAGGGGAAGGCTATTTCAAAGCAAACCATTTCTAAATGGATAGGCCATTGCATTCATTTCTGCTATAAGCACCATGGAAAACCTATCCCCCAGGGGATCAGACCTCACTCCACCAAGGCTGCATCTACCTCTACAGCCTTTCTCAGAGGCATCCCTACCAGGGACATCCTAGAAGCTGCTACCTGGAGTTCTGTACATACTTTCACCAAGCATTACCATTTTCCAATTTTCTCTAAATCCAGAGCTGGCTTTGCCACTGCAGTCTTGCAGGGCCTTATAGCTGGTCCTAATGCTATCTAAATTCCTCCTCCCAACCACAGCTTTGGGAATCTACCCAAATGTAATGACTGCAACAGTGAAACACGAAGAACATAGTACAGTTGTGTACACTTACCATAAATGTAGATGTTCGAGTGTATTCACTGTTGCAGTCCTGGTTACCCTCCCTCCAGCCCCCTAACTTCTTTTGGCTATACCTCTACTTTCCTTTACTATGCTTAAAAGCCTTTTTGGTGTATTTGCTTTATATTTAATTGCTTCCCATTAGGGGGGCACCTGACATCTGGGGCAAGAAAAACTGATGTAATAGCATCGGCTGCATGTTTTATACCCCTGATGACCTGACGTCATGGAAGAAGGGACAGTAACCGACACAGGACCCAAGACTTTGTTAATCAGGCCGACTGAGGGCTACCTGCAAGCAGATAACCCAAATGTAACGACTGCAACAGTGAATACACTCGAACATCTACATTTATGGTAAGTGTACACAACTGTACTTTCTGTTTGTTCTGTTTTTCCACCAAGCAGTGTTTTAAATAACTGATTTGTTTGCTGTTTAAATCATTCTTTAGGTCTTATTGCTGTTTTTTCTGCTGTTTAAAACATCTTTAGTGCTGCACTGCTGCTTTTCTGCTGTTTAAAACTTTTTTTTAGTGTTTCTCACCTAAATTAGCGTGGCCAGTAGCTGTAGCATAGACCAGATACAGGTTTGCTGCATCTAGGTCTGTTTGTAGTGGCTGTTGTATTCTGAACCCATTTTCCAAGCCATTTTTGATTGGATGGGGCGTTTCTGCAACCTTATGAGACAAACGTGCTGGTTGGTCTAAGGCTTGGAGTCATACTGACCAGGAAAATAAAATAAAAAAAATAAGCAAAAGACCTTGCAAAAATGACAAAGAAAGAGACAACAGCTGTGTAGGACCAGAAAACCCTCATAAAAACACGATCCTTAACCCAAAAAGAAGGACTAAGGAAAAATGAAACCCTAACAGCAAGCATAACAGGTCCTACAAGGCTGAGAATGAGAAAGAAAACAGTAATGAAGGCCTGGCAAAATGTCCGACAAAAGGAAGAAAATAAAAAAAAATGACACCAAACAGCACTACATGACATAAAAACCTAACAAAGAGCAAAATCTTACTAATATCCAAATGCAAACCCCAGATAAACCAAATGGATAAAAGTAAGAAAGGAACACTAAATCAAATGCAAATAATCCTGTAATAATGTGAAAAGAGAACAAAAAAAAAAGAAAAGGCCGCAAGGAGGGTAAAATACTGGGGAAGCTCACAACAAAAAGGAGTGCAGTAGCTGGTAGAATGCACTCCATGAAGCAAAACAGGAGAGAGATACACCTAAAACACAAAAAGCACTGATAAAACACCAGTACAACATACTTATCAAAAAAGGTAAATCTCTTGTTGTGCAAAAAAGAAGAAACAAGCATGGGTACGCACATTACTCAGCCCCCTTTATGCCATAACCAGATCCGCAACTGCTGCAACAAATCAGGGACTGAAACAATCTTCCCAGCAAGTACCTCATTACAATGGGCAGCCCAAAGAACATGTCAAGCTGATATCAAAAGGAAATCTGCCCTGGCAACAGCTGGTGTCCAGACACAACCATAGTCCCCATATAAACATTTCTCAGTAGTGAGAGGAAACACATGTAGCACTGAATAATGATGCTGTACACCCTCTCAAAAACTAGCCACCCTGAGTCACTGAAGAAAAACATGCTCTGCTGTCTCTAAAACCAAACACCCATCATGTGGACATAATTGCGACCCCACAAGGTGAAAAACATAAGATCTAAAAGGCAGCTTATCAACAGAGCAGCACCACAGAAAATCATGCCAATGAGGAAACAAAGTGTAACTCTGCCTACGCAGACACAAACCTAATAATTTCCCAGTGAATAATGCTGATACTCATTAATGGCTTAGAAACAGGCTAAAAGAGAAGAATACCATTCTTTCCTAGAGAAAGGGGGGGGGGTCTAAACCCTTCTTTCATAGAGGAAGGGGGGGGGAGTCTAAAGACACATGCCAAGCAAGTAGCAAAGACTGGATTTCCCACAGGTCCAATGAAGGAGAGCCTCCATGCATAATTCCCAGCCAAACAAATATGCCAAAACCGACCAGATAGTGCTGGAAGCAACCAACAAAGCAAAGAAAAGATCTGCAGCCTATAAATGCCACAATACAGGAAAAAAACAAACTGCACAAAAAAAGGACAGGAAGCAGTAAACTAACACCACCAGAGACGAGAGTAGATTAGAAAATATCCCTCCTAACAGGTGTATAGAAAGTGCCCCCCCCAAAAAAAAAAAATGAAAGACCTCAGTCAAAAGGCGGGTGGACCAGGAATGTGGAAATAAACAGAAAAAAAATACCCTAAAGTGCCCAAAAAGGCACCATTTAACAAATAAACCTTTTTTTTGGAAAGGCAAAGGAAAAGAACACCAGAAAGCCAAGTGCTGAACAGCTTCACCAAGAAGGGCTTCACCAGACTCAGAGACATAAGAAGAAGGGCCAAAAGGCACATCTAAGACAGATATACCAGTACTAGCAAAAGAAACATCCCCAACAAGGGGAACTGCAGCAAAACCACAGGATTTGGCAAAATTAAGAGAAAGGCCACTAATGAAAAAAGAAAGGAAAAATACTGCAAATAAAGCAAAAGAACAAGAGAAGGTTCTGCAACAATAGTGACATCATCTGTGTAAGACAGCAAATGAGGCACCAAAACTACTGAACATAAAAAAGAAAAAGGAGAGAAGAAAAAGTGCACCCTCACCTTCAAAACACAGCACCCGTCACCAGAGTAAGAAGATAACTCCTCAAGGGACAACCTTGATCCACACCATTCTTCATGGCAACTTCAGCTCCCATCCAGCCATTAACCACAGGAACAATAACAGAAGCTGAATAAATGGAAGCAATACATTGAAGGAAAAGAGGATCAAAGCCATTAGCCTTCATGATGGCCAACAAGGCTGAATGAATAACATTGTCAAATGGTCAGGTCACAAGAGAGCAGAATCAGAAGCATGAACAAAGGAAGCAAGAGACTGCAACAAAAGCAACAAATCTTGCACAGGCCTACCAGAAATACCATAGACCCAAGGATCCAACAAGTATTGCATCTTTAACCTTGGACATAATTGCAAGATCTTACAAAACAACTTATAATCAGTATTGCAGAGAGAAATTGGACACCAGGTAGGTAAGACCCTGCGGTCACACTTTTTCCAAATGAACTTAAGTGCAATCTGTAACAAACCAGGCGGGGAAAAACCATGAGAAAACCACTCATTTAACAATTGCACCAGTGCAGACAACTGAGCATCAGGGAGAGAGCGGTAAAAATGGTAAGAAAGACCGTCCAACCCTGGGGCAGTATCAACCTTGAAAGAAGCAATAGCCCTTCAAACAAAGTAGGAGGAGCATCAAGAGCCACCCTAAAAACAGCAGGCACCACAGGTATAGGCCACGATTCCACAGAAGGAGGTTTACCACCATACAAAATGGACAAATAAGAATTAACTTCTTGCAGAATACCCCCCCCCCCTTAGTGGTAACATCATCACCTGAAGAGGACAACAAACTGTAAATAAAGGTCTCCTTTCTAAGAGTACATTTACCAACATAAGTGAGAAACTCCCACCCCTCCCTTTTAAAGAATGAGCTACGTTCCAAAGAACCACTCACATCTTAGCAAGGTTATGCAAATACAACTCACGGAGGTGCTGAAGGACACGGCAGGCACATGATGCACAGAAGGCTGGAAAGCAGCATGAAGATCTCAGAAACTGCGCAGTCTAAACTTACAGTGCCAAAGAACTTCTGTTCATTCAGATTGATGCTTCTGCCTGATAGGAAGATATTCCTTCTTGAGTCCTTCTTTATTGAAATATTAACTGGACTGTGCAAAGCTATGTTTACTTGTATAACTAACAATGTAAATAGTACTAAATATATCTCAGGATATGCAACTTACAGTGTAAATATCAGTGCCAGTTTTTTTTCAGCATCATGTAAGGTTTGACTTAATACCGTGTAATTGCTGTAAGTTAGGACCATAGGTTTCCTTGTTTCCCCATTTCTTTGCATTCTCTGTATTTCATATAATGCCTAGACTTACCTGCACAACACTTTTCCACTTATATATCTTACATATTTGTATCTAAATTGTATAATAAATATGTACCTTACTGTTCAGCTTGTTTAAAAAATATTTGTACTTGGAGTTATATTGTCTCTGCTTGTTACAAAATGTTTGTTGCACTTGAAGCTTTTATCCTTGGGCCTCCACTGAAAATGAGTACTTTGACTCAGTCAGACTTTGCTGGTAAACAAATATCAATAAATACATAAATACATGATTTTGGAAATATTAATGCACATATGGAAACATTTTATACCTTCATGATTATTAGCAAATGATCTGTATCATCTTTAGTGTAGTGAACTGTACATGGACAGTGAACAACTATGACATTTCATGCCATACCCCATAAAAATATGTAGCATTCTCTCCTTTATGAAAATAAGGAAGTAAATATGAAATATGAAAATATGAATAATAAGTGACAAACAGGACATTCTAGATTAACAGTGTAATAGTAATTTTATTACTTATACCTTGCCATTTCTTATATCACCTATTATTATGTGGTAAGTCACTTAATTAAGGAAACAACTCCCCCAAAAATGTAAGGACACCATAAGGAACTATGGATATTAACTCATTGCATCCAATTGACGCCTCAGGTGCATCTGCAGTTAACTCTTAATTGCGCATCTAGGCTTCAAATATTGCTTGTTCATATTTGCATCAGTAATTCTAAAACCATGCAATGTACAAGATTTTACAAATTTTCATCTTAAAGCTTACATAATGGCAACTCAACTACATTAATATTTAACCTCTGTTTAGTGCAGGTAAATAGATATTAACTATTGTTTTTATTATATTAATTTATGTAGATCTAATTTTCACATTTTTCTAGATATCTCAACAACTAAGTAACATGGACAGAACTCTTTAGCCTCACATGAAAGCTCTTAGCTAGATGAATAAAATGCTGCCAAGAGTATGGTTGCTGAGATATTGTTTACAAAATATTATACCTGTAACAGTTACTGTGTTTAATGTGACTTATACAGTTTGGTTTAAGACCTAAAACCCAAAGAATACTACCACTATAAAAATAGTTTGTGCTGAACAGTTTGCATTGACATTTCTTTCATGACCCCTGTGGTTCCAGAGATGTGAACATTTGTCTGAAATGTGAGGACATAATTTGATTCTGTCAAAAGACTTAGGCTCCCCTCGCTGGAAGTTACGGTACAAATTTCCTGAGCTCCAGTGGCGTGAATGAGTTCATGGAAGTATACATAAAAGATGTCAGGGACATGAAAAAAAGAAGGAACAAGTGGTATAATCTGAGAAGGAGATTTTTTTGGCTTAAAAAATAATATAATAAAGTATATAGTCTACTGCTAAATCTAATGTCTTTTAAGTTTGCATAAGAGTATTCGATCTTGGAGGAAGATAAAAGCTCAGATAATTAATTCATTGTATTCTGTTCTGAAAAATCTAGACTAATGGGCCAAAACAAATCTGAAGAGAAAGAAGTATGTGAGTATTTGGCCAGCTATCTGATTGGAAAACTCAAATAACAACCCTCCACCCATCACTCAAGAAGAGACATATTTTCTATGTTTTATAATTATCTCAATGTCCTCAGCCTCTCAGGGTACGGGAAAATACCTCCCTGACTGTGACTATCATCTCCCAGCATAATCAAGTCTATTCATTTGTTAAAACATAAAATTCAGCTGAATAACATTCAACTGAATACCTTACTGCTGTAGTTCATTTATTAGATTTCTCCTTATATAATTTGTGATAACTTATGTTTGTTTTGAGTGATTTATCTGCCTTGGAGTCCTAAAGGAGGTTACAATTACAAGCAATGAATTTTAGGGAAATCAAGGTCTGTATTCTGTTTTGTGGTCAGTTAAAAAGTAAATGCCATTCAAGAGGAGCAGGTTCTGAAAACGTCATTAGCTTTTTAAGATGTTTTTATTTGACAAAAAAAAAAATGTTCTTTCTGACCCAATGAAATCTAAAATATTATGCAGGGATTCTTCCTGATTTGAAAGAATTCTCCTTTATATTGTCTAGTCCCTTGCGATAGGCTCTGTTTTGTGCCCAAGTAAAATTTCCATTTTTCCCTGTTGTCCACAGGATTTGCCCAATGACTCTCTGGGCCATTCATTTCTTATTGCAGGTCCATTCTGAGAATCCTGCAGACTCTTCGGGCTCCTCTCCTTTAGCTGTTTGTGCACCCCATTATTGTTGCTCTTTTGAAGCGCATGCATGCATGCATGTTCATGCTTATGCAGAATCTCCTGGCTAAGCAGCATATCACAATGCCTCATGGGAACACTACGCTGTTTGCAGCAGGAAACACATATGCACTTCTGCAGGTGTCAGCAATGAAGCATGTTGAGCTGCTTCCATCTCCCAAGGTGGACATTCTGACAACAACCAGTCCTTTCCAATCTCTTACCCTGTCCTTTTATCTGTCATGAACCGAAGTGAATATGGGTCATCTCAGGTGAAGTCGGGTCTTTATTACTTTATCCCTCTGTACATTGGAGCAAGGAAGGTTTTAAATTAGGTCATTCATGGGGAAAAAAGCAACACTGCTTTTAGAGAATATAACATACTGCATGTTTTTCTCTTTTTTTTTAATGACTTTTTTTTCTGATTGTACTAAGCAGAGACCACACATTATTCATAAGTTATCTGCACGTGAGTATACATGTAATGTAAAAACACATAAATGTATACCAACTTCAATTTGGAAATGGGCAGAGTTCCCACTCCCCTTTCTATTGCAGTCTCACTCAGGAAAAATAGTACAGTTCGATCTGCTGATTTTTTGTACTGGTTTTTCCTTACATTGACAAAACACCTTGTCAGTCTAATGTCAGTAACCTATATGTATATCTATACGTGTGTGTGTGTGTGTGTGTGTGTGTGTGTGTGTGTGTGTGTGTGTATATATATATATATATATATATATATATATATATATATATATATATATATATATATATATATGCTTTTTCATACAGTATTTGAAGTTAGTATTTGATGATATAATCATATATGAGTATAGCCCAAACACTGAAAAAATATTGCAAAAGGAAAACAGATTCCTTTTGGAATCCATTAACCCAAACCCTACCACTAAGTCATTAAGTTTAGGCATACTTTTTCTGAATAGTGGTAATGTCATAAAAAGGGTTTTTCTAAGGTAATGTATGGGGTTTCGTTTAGGGGCAGTGTTAAGATTGATACAATTGGTGGAGTGGGGGCATCTCTCACAGGAGACTGATTATTTGAATTTAACCCAGCTTGTAAACTGGACATGGTCTGTGATGGCTGTGTATTACTGCTAGCTGGTACTTCACTAAAAAGAGTTCTAGCAGTGAACCAGGCATCCTGCACAGAGCTTCTGGAACAAGCCCAGACACTACTTCTCCACAGAGCTTTTTAATCTAAGAAGCATGGTGTTGTCTTCCCACGTTTCCCTATTTAGAAGAAAACAGGACATTTATAACTAGTCTTGGGCCTCAACAGCTTCAACAAGCAAATTTAATTTGTTAATTTTCCAGATGGGGGATTCCAAGAGTTCAAGAACTTGCTCTAGCAAGGCCAAATCAGGAAATTCCTTTGGCATGTTTTAGCTAGACTGCATTTTCATTACAAAATGTAGCTGTTTAGTTTTTACACAGCATCCACCCAGAATGTTTATCATGGCTCGTTCAACATTTTGCATCCATTCAGTTATTTCCACTGCCTTTGTTTCTCTTCCGGTCATCATACCTCTCTCTCTTGTTTGCTGCTGGAAATGGGAACAAATAGGAAATTCTTCAGTGTTCTGAGTAAATTAGCATTAGTCAGTGTACATACACCTCAGGTTTCACCTGGTTTATTTTCTCCAAGTCTTTTGGGTTTCTAATACCATGATGGGAATGGATCCCATTCCTAAGTTAAAGTATGATTAAAGTCCATGAAATGAATATTGTTTCAGTCTTTGATGTTAGCCAAAAGTGTTCTTTGCAGGACCTGCAATGTACCCAGAACTGACTCCTTCTGCAGTTGATTACATGTATCAGTAACATATCTAAATACGACTGTAAATTCTTCTTTTGCTCCAGCTACTATTGGAACTGCCTGGATATCCTTCTTTCACATTGCTCTCATTTCTGCCTGCAAATTCTGATACTTTATGGCTTTATGTCTCTATGTAAGACACTGTAGTTACTGGGTTTAGCAATTTCAATAATCAGTGGTACTTTTGTTTTCTTTTCATGGACTACTATATCTGGTTTTCTCGCATCTATTTTTTGAACTGCTGGCAATGGGTGATCCCACATGATATAATCATCATTCTCTATAATGTTTTATGGCTCATGTTTCCAATTCTTCTCAGCTACTTCAGTAATGTAATGTTTGCACAATCCCCAAATGCAACAGTCTTGCCACATTATTATGCCTTTCATTATACAGGCCTCTGCCTTTAGTGTATCACACCCAGCAACAAGATGGACGACAGTTTCCAGTTCTGTTTTACAGAACCAGCATTTGTCTTTTTCTGAAAAATTGTTGTTCGAGTAATGACTTACTCGAAAAAAAAGGTCAGACACTAAAACATCATTTACTCCAAACAATGAAAGCGGTAAAGTTGATAAATCAAATTCTACATTAGCAACATTACCCAACTTACCTTGATGTTCGGTGATTATCTACAGACGTTTTGCAGGGTGGAAAGCCTCCCTGCACCCCCCACTCCCCCTGATAATAATATATTCCAACTCCGAGATCACACTAGAGTGAGGGAAAGGGTAAATTTCATGATACCCACTGTAGTGCGATCTGCAATCCAGTTGTAAATATCAATGCCCAAAAACACAAATGCAAGCTACGTCTCGACCTTTTCAGAGGCGACAATATAATCCACTCGGAATTTTAAACTTTTGCACCTATACCCTCAACTATATGAGCAACGATGAAGTAAATTTCCAACTTTTGATAGTATACTGTTTCTCCCACATGTTCAATGGACTTTGTAAACCATACTATATGAAGTCCACTATCCTGGGCCACCAATATTAACCTTTCATCTTTTTGGTTTAACTTCACCTGTTCTTAACCATACCTGCATCAGACCCTGATTGACATGAGGTTGTCAGGAGTTTTCTGTAATTGCAACTATGTTTATGACGGTTTTACATTTCTTGCCTTCTCATCTGATACTTCACATAGTATTTCTTTTGTTTTTTGGCAAATTCAGTTGCTGCCTGATTTTTATCTACTTCTGGATTCATTTCTGTGTCCGCTTAACACCATTATGCTTATGCTAAACTAAGCAGTGAAGTAATTTTAGACTTGTTCTCATGTTTTAAAACTTTGACAATGTTTGGATCTCGTGAGGTCAGCAGATATGTATGCAGTCCTATTACTGCAGATCTAAACATGTAATCAATTTCGAGGAGGCCGATACCTCCTTCAAAATTAAGAATATATAGTCATGGTGTACACTGATTTTTATAAGTCATTCGATAAACATGACGCATTTTTCTTGTTTTCCTGTTCAACTGAACCAGTACCTTTTGGGACTAGTCAATCATCCCAAGATTGTAAGTTAGAACAGGAAGAGCAAACTGGTTTATAGCTTAGACTTTGTTCCTAGATGTCAGGGCTGTTTTCATTAGTAATTTTAATCTTTTAAAATATTCGTTATGGAGTTTTGTTCACATTTGATCATGTTTTATTGTCAATCCTTCATCAGTTCCAAAATATTTATACACTACCTCCCATTCATGTTCCTTTATATCACATTTGTCCCAGACTGATATTTGCTTGATGCTTCAGCATTTCTGTTTTAAATGTTGCTTTTACACATTTGTCAAGACCAAATGATGCTCTTATATCATCTGAGAAAGTTTTGACTACTTGCAGTTGAACTTTCCGCCCCTCATCTGAATAACTATAAAGTTTTAAATTATTCACAAAAAGAAGATGAGATTTTTTTGCACTTTGTTGTTTTTTGGGAGCCAAATTATAACCATGACGTAATCTGTTAAGTAAACAGTCTAATAGGTTGAGGGTAAGACAAAAGAGCACCCATGACAAGGCGTTACCCTGGAATACCCACCTTTGAATGTTTATCCCTGAGATAATAAGTTGTCCTTCATCATGGCTTAGCTGCAAAGTGGTTTGCCACTGTTTCATGGTCACTGTAATGTAACTAATCAAAACAGGGTGTATCTTATACATCTGTAAGTGATCCTATGTCCATGAATCTGGAATGCTGTCAAATGTTTTTTTTGTAATCTGTCCATGCCATACTTAGATTCTTCCCCTTTTTACAATTCTGCATTAAGACTTTATTTATCAACAAATGATCATTTGTTCTATATGACTTTCTTTAGTTATCCACCTGTTCTATTGATTTGATTTGATTTTATTTTCTTCTGAATAACTATAAACTCTGTTAGCATCAATTCCACTATGTTATTTATATATTGTTATTCGGCAAGTTATTGGTCTATAGTT
The DNA here is from genome assembly GCF_019279795.1 of Protopterus annectens. NCBI lineage: Eukaryota > Metazoa > Chordata > Ceratodontiformes > Protopteridae > Protopterus > Protopterus annectens. Next base: position 659,782,515 of record NC_056750.1, read on the forward strand.
TGTAGGATAGCTTGCAGGTTCACTCTTAAAGAGAAGTATCATTTTTCCTATTGCTATCCAGGTGCTGTCTGTTTAGGACGAGTATATAAGTAGTTCTTACTAAGGGCTAAATATCTGAGTAAAGATGTTAATACTTTAGCCAGAAGTTGGGTACTGCATCTGGACCTGGGGTTTTCTACTTAGGAACATTTCTTGATTTTGTTTTAATTTCTGTGGTATTACTTCTTAATGTTTCTTTTACTTCTTCTATCCATTTAGCATTTTTATGTTTCACAGTGTCTTCATAGATATTTCTCCAAAATGATACTATTTCTTCTTTTTTGGTGGTGCTTCTATTTCTTTTGCTTTGTTTCACAGTTCTCTATAAAACTTCTTTGGGTCATCCGATAACTTTTTGTACTGTTCCTTTATATTTATCTGCATATCTTCTAAGTTTTTCTGCCTGTGCTGATATCTTTAGTTTATTATTTACAATAGTGTACAATAGTTCCTGGTCTGTTCTGATACTGAACATTGATTTTATTGCATCTGTTTTTCTAAGTATTTTTGTTGATATTTTCCCCTCAGTAATATATCCTGTTTACTTCTATTATATTATATGGGTTTCTATTAATAGCCTTGATTACTGTGTTCAATTGTTTTATCAGACTTCTAACATTTTGGGTTTTATTGACTTTCTGTAATCTGTTTCTTATTTCAGTCCTAATATGTCTGTCCATCAATATTAAATCAAGAAACTCTTCCCTTAGATCCTTTTCTTGAAAACTGAGGGCACATTCTTTGTTCTCTTTTTCCTGCGGACATTCTACAGAAAGTTCCGGAATATCTTCCTGTGACATATTCCCTTCAGATACATCTTGCATCGCCCATTACTCTTTCATAGGACAACTCACTAGCCTATCACTCCACAATGTTGACTGCATCAGAGTTGCCATTGTTTCCTGCTCCTTCACTTGCTGTACAACTCCAACTGGCTTCCTATTCCACTTGTTTCTACTTAATTTGAGGACTCATTGTTCAATCATGCTGTGGCATTACCTGAGTTGGATTTTCTACACTAAATACTTCATTTTACAGGTAATCTATAACTTCATTTTCTATTTCTTTAACTTATCAATTACTAATTCTTTTTTTCTGTTCCCCCCTTTGTTTTCTTATTTTTTTGCTCGGTGAAATGTTCCATATCCAGATGTCTTTGCCTGTATTTATCTTCAAATATCTTTGGTGGTACTTTTTTGCATTGATTAGTTTTGCTTTCTCCTTTGTATAAATATTGCACCTTCCCATGTCCATATTTCTTCTTCAGATGACTCCTAGTCCACCTGTTTCTCCTTACTTTGGGGACTGATTGTTCCATTATGAAACTAAAACCTTTACTTCACAGGTATTCCATAACTTCAGTTTCTATTTGTTTTATGTTCTGCTTTACTAATCCTCTGTTCTGCATTCCCCTTTGTGATCTTATTTTTGTACTGTGAAATTTTAAATATCTGGGTGCCTTTGCCTGTATTTTTTTTCAAATATCTTTGGAGTTGCTTTTTTGTATTGATTAGTTTGGCTTTCTCCTTCGGATTAATATTGCACCATATCTGATTTCTCTTTCTTTCCCATGTCCATGTTTCTTTTTTATAGTTTTTAAAAATCTCTAGGCTTTGTTTTTATACTCAGATGCTTCTTTTTCCAAATGGCCCAAAGTTTCTTGATCTTTATAAAGTTTTTCATGGATCTCCTGTATTGATGAAAACAAATTTGAATTAGAGTTGCTACAGTTTCCTTCTGCAAGTTTTTTCTTTCCTCTGATTTCTCTCTGAATCTTTTTTGAATTTCTTCTTTCCAGAAATTCTGGGCTTCTTGCATAATAGTAACAATACATTATTTCTTTCTTATCCTCAGTAGTTCACTCAGTCATCTTCATGGCTCTTTTTTGACCTGTCGTTTTTTGTGATTTTTGTGGACTACTACTTCCTTCTACAACAGGGGGGCAGTTTCCTCCTGAAAAAAGCTACAGATGTGGAAGGATCTATCCAGTATTCAAAATAAGAATGACTAGATAAATGAATCAATGAAGGACTAAAAAGTAATTATTTCTCCACTTATAGTAGATGGAGTAGACATCATAATACACATAATTCCCAACACCTGTCTGACTCTTGACAAAGACTATCAGGCACTGCCTAAGAAGTTATCACATCTCCTCAGTATCACTGTGGTCTTTTAACTACCCTTAACATATAGAGATTATCCCCAGATTTTATAAACCTGAAAGAATTTCACCCATAGCCTACAGATTTCCTTGGAGCTTAATGATATAAATGAGTACTCTGCATCAATCTTCTGAGGTGCATTTGATGTTTTGCATAAACTAGGATGAAAACTTAGGCCATTTCCTTACTATACCAATGGCAGCAAGAGCTTGGCTACTAATGTAACTGTTTAGCACCATCCACCTGTTACATAAAACAGAAGAAACACATCACCAGTATTTTACTAGGGTCTTGAAAAACAGACTGCTAGTAGATTTGGATGAAATAATGGTGCAGAGGATGTTCATAGGTGTGTACTAGGCTAATGGCTCTGGAGCCTTTCCAAGCCTAGCCCATAGACGTGCCCTGGCATCGTGCTGCCAGATGTTAGTTTCCAGTGCTTCAATCAAGTAGAGCCACTGGAGTGATCCCCGGGGTGAACTTTCTATTTCCCATCCACTCATCAAGATTTCTCTTGAAGAGGGCCAGAGAGGGGCTCTGCTTGACATGTATGGCAAGTCTGTTCCAGAGCATAGGCAGTCTCTGGGTTATTAACCTGTCCCGCCAGCATGTTTGATTGAGTGTGGTAATGAGGTTGAGGTCTCTGGAGCATGTGGTGCAGAAGGATTGGGATTTCTTTAGATGGAGGCATTAATAACAGAGCTGGGTCAGGCATGGCTTTGTAAGTCAAACAGAGGTCGCCTCTTAGTAGATGATATGAGACGGAGAATAGCTGGAATTTTTTTAGTCTGTCTGTGTAGGACATCTGTTTAAGGCCTAGGATCCTCTTTGTGAGGTACTTTTGTGGCCTTTCCAGCTGTTGCATGTGTCTAGTGAGGAACATGCCAAATGGAGCATTATACTCGATGACTGGCCTAATGAGGAAAGAGTAGAGAGAGACAGAGAGAGATGATGACCTCTTCTTCCTGGATGCAAAACCCTTGGTAATAAGATGTGCCACATAGTAGGACTTTCTGACCACAGTGGTAATTGTGGTGGTCAAAGGAGAGGTTGCTGTCAACCTGTATTCCCAGATCTCTTATAACACCTTCAGTATTCAGCGGGCTTCTATCAATGTGGTAATTAGTGGGAACTGAGTTTTTCCCAAAAGGGATGACGACGCATTTTTTGGCAATAAGCTTAAGGCCATGGTTTCGACACCAGTCATTGGTCTCAATGAGACCTTTCTGTAGGATGTCTACATCACTTGGGAAGATAATAATGGCTCCCAGCTTGCAGCCATCTGCAAACTTGGTCAGCTAGAGTCCCTCCATGTTGCTCTGGACTTCTGAGAAGTAGATGCCAAACAGGACCCAGGACTTATCTCTGTGGGACTCCACTTGTGACTGGAAAGCAGTCTGACTTGGAGTCTGCTACTTTTACACTGTGCGTTCTATCTGTGAGCCAGTTTGCAAGTCACCTAGTGATATAGGGGTCGATGCCTAGTTTGGTGAGTTTATAAAGTGATACCTTACTGTTCTCTAATTTTATCTTCTAGCTGGAGTGTCTCCTGTGCAGAATGTGGATGTTATTCCTCTGTCTGCATTGGGTTTCACAGGGGGCAGCTATTTCCTCCCACACTCGAAAGGCAGACTGGTAGGCAGATTGCTGATCCTATTTGCTGCCCATGTATGTGAATGCAGTGTGTGTGTGTGTGTGAGCATTCGTGCATAAATGGGTGTGCATGTGTCCTCTACAGTGGATACTGTCATCCCATCTAGTCACATCAATATACTGGTCTCCAAATTACATATTAACCTTAACTGTTCTTCAGACGAGACTACTTTCCCTTGCCAAAGATCAATAACCATACTCAACTTCAAACATCTAAGTCCCCAAGGACAAATGGCCTTCCTTTTGGAATTCATAAATTCATACAAGTTCAACCACTGCACTTAGCTTATTATATACAGAGAAGTTCAAAAGTTATTGGACCTTTACCCTCTTGTAAATGGTTGTGACACAGACTACCAAAGCTGGTAATGATCCCTCACACTGTAGCTTATGAAGACCCAGGATTCTGTTCAACACAGATGCCATTAGGTATTCTGGGCTATCAGATTATATTGCTCTTCTTTTTTTATCTATCCAGGCCCCCTTTTTTAACCACAGGTGACAAAAGATAACATTACAAAGTTTTTCATGTCATGACCCCCCCCCAATTTAATGCATTACAGCTTTTCATACTTATCTTCTGAACATCTATTTTTGTTGCTATTGGACATTGTCCGATTATCATATTATGTATTGCAACCTTAAAAACCTTTATTAACACCTCTTACAAATTATTATTTTTTTATTCCAATTTAACTGAGTGGATGGGCTGCTCCAAGGAGCCTTTTCAGCAATTACCTGGGCCAAAGGCTAGGTAAATAAAAAAGGTGTGCAGAATTAATAAAAACATGCAATCCTGAATGAATGAAAATAACACGGATTGCAATAAAGAATGAGAAGAAAAGCAGTTATAATTCTTCTAATGTTCAAACATCTGATGCAGTGGATACAGTCTTGAGAAAGTGAACATAACACTACAAATGTAAGGGAGTGTACTTGAATACCTCTCAACTGTCCAGATTTTCTCCTCATATTTTTGGTCCATTCCATATGAAATGTGTGGTTTTCTGGCAAATCATTGTAAAGATCTGAGGATTGAAGTCACCAAATAATGACATACATTTGAGTTTCAGACTTCAAATCCTTCAGAAAAATGTATGTTAACACAAACCCTGTTACTTTAGCAACTTTCTAAGTTTATAAGAGCAATATTTAAAATCTGTCCCTATTTTTGAGCCTTTGTCCCCCCATTTTGTCAGGCTTTGTCCAGTTTTCTTAAACTAAGATGTTGAGATGTACATGTACTTCTATACTGTACAAAATCAGATATTTATTGATTTATTGCTTTATTTGTTTACTTATTGACATTTAATTACCAGGAAAGCCCAGCAGGGTAGCAGCCCATTTTCAGTGGAGGCCTGGGGAGAAAAGATCCAAAGTAATACAAAACATATTAAGAACAATAATTTTACAGTCTTTAAAATGACAAAAAAACAAATACAGTTTAACTAATTGTAACAAATTAGACATAATATGAAAACATTGGTTATGAATGGATAAAAGAAATTAAAGGTTAGTATAATACAAAAAGGAATTGCAATATGAAGTGAGAGAAAAACATGCTTACAGTATATTTAGAGAGATATTCAGGGGAGAGAAATTGATTGGAGTAAGGAGGTATAAGGGATGAATAGGTATTTGTTCATATTTAAGGATATCATTTATTGTGGTGTTGAGCAAGAACAGAGCCAGCTTTTGGCTAGGAAGTCTTTCAGAATAGCTATGAAAGATGTGAAGGAGGGTACTGACCTGACGGATACAGGTAAGGTGTTCCAGGTCTTAGTAGCATGGTACAAGAATTATCAATGCCCGGCAGATTTGATATGTTTGTAGAGACATGGTCATTGGATTGTAATGGTTGACTAGGAACATAGTTGTGTAGAATGTTATTTAGTGCTGGACAAGCAGATGGATTCTGGACTTACAATGTAATATTTATGTTGCCTGTATATCTGCCATAGCAGACAGACTATTGTTATCAAATATGTATCAGTTAAAATATAATTTTAAGGATGTAAATAAAGAAAGCAGAATTTATTAGCAGGAAAATGATCAGTAAGGAATGAGAAGGGGATAGGATGTACAAAGAAGAATACTATGGTTATTAATCACATTCACTACAGAATAGGATAATACCAGAGCATTATGCCTACCATATTTATCGCACTCAACTGTTGTGTAAATGATGTGCAGTGGTCTGGTCAGATCTGCAGTGCAGCTTTTACCACATGTGTGATATCTGTGAAACAGAATTATCTGACTTCCTGCATACTCAGTGTTAGCGCAACACATTAGTAAAATAACTAAGAAACTACTAGGACCTGGAAGAAGAGAACTGAGCTAAACAGGTATTGGGCACTTTTGTTCCTTAATAGATGTAAGAACTTCATCAGAAAAAACAAGCAATGAAATAAAGCCTTGTTGTGCCTCTCTTTAAAAACAACAGCCAATAAGCATTGTGGATAAGTAATGTAGCAAAATAAAATAATACATTCACCAATGATAAACAGATGTGCAATGTAGTAGGTGGAGTTCACCTGCATCATCGCAAAGCACATTTAATATATTCTCTCCTTTACCCATTGGAATGAGAATTCAGGTAGCATTATTGGTGGGGACCCAGGTATCCATGACTAAATATCTGGATGGTGTTCTAAGCTGCAAGTAAAGAACTGCCTGATCTTGTAAGAGTAAAGTAGTAAAATCACAACAATGAAGTAAGTATAAAATTAACTCTGCTTGGATCCTTCTCCTTGCTTTTTTTCTTCTATTCCTTCAGATGAGACATTAAATTGAGGTCTCATCTGCTTGAGATAGTGGTAGCTCAGAATGTAAAAGATCCTATGGGACCTACCAAAGAGAGTAGGGATTGTTTACACACACACACATATATATATATATATATATATATATATATATATACACACACATATATATATATATATATATATATATAATATATACATATATACATATATATATATATATATATATATATATATATATATATATATATGTATATATATATAGATATATATATATATATATATATATATATATATATATATATATATATCTATATATCTATATATATATATATATATATATATATATAAAATATATATATATATATTTTTTTTTTTACAGTAATTACATTTGCAATATTTTCAGTATTTTACATCTTCAGTTTCACAAACGTTAACCTCTTTCATTCTATCCCCCTTATTTTTCTCCACAGCTGTCTTTATTTCACCCAGAGCGACATCATTCCTATTTTTATTGTACAAGCATTAATCACATCTTCTTCCCGCAGTACGAATACTGTTACCATCAGTATCTTATACCATTTGTCTACTTCACTTTTGTCATACTTTCATTACAATATTATATCCATGTTTATGTTTTGAAAACCTTCCCACTTAAAGTCATTTTGCATTTTTTACAAAAACTTCATTCTTTCTACAGTCCAAAGTACTTTGTTGTGTTTTTTTTTTCATTACAATCTACTTTTTACAGGCAAGTTATCTGATAATAATCTCCTCCCAATAATCTCCAGCCTCATAAAATCTTAAGATTTTCCCTTCTATTTTTATTGCTTTTTAAATCTCATACATATGATCTTTCCATGGCTATATTAAATAATATTTATCCATGATTATATAATTCCTTTCTTCCTATTTTAACCTCAATTTTAAATTTCCGTAACTTCACGTTGTCATCATATTCTTTAATTCCAACATCTCCTCCTTTTCATTTCTTTCCTTTTCATTTTTTCACCTCTCCTTATTTCATATACATTATTTTCTCTATCAAACCATTTCCTTCTCCTTTACATTTTTAATACCCAAAATGGTATATAGACTCCAAATATACAAATGGATTTTATAGATTTAAACCTCTTTATTCTTTTTTATTACATACAATTCCGCCATTTAAATGGATTTAGTCTTGGTCCCCAAAAACAACTGAAAAAATCTCTAATAATAATTTTTCCATTTATCCAGAAAACATATATGCACTCCCCAAATATTATACCTTTCCCAATATGTACATAGTTAACACATGCACTTCCTTTGTAAATGTTAAATAAAATGTTTTCCAACAACTGTCTTACTACATCCAGAATTTCTTTACACTGTTCTGGTATTTTCCCGCTTTCATCAAACCCGATTCCTAATTTGTTTACTGCAGTCCTACTAAAATATATACAATTTTTCTTCCTTATTTTGCAAAACTCTTTCCTTTTGACCTACTTACCCTTAATTCAGATTTATTTAACCCCTTTATATTTCTGTCACAGTTTCCCTCATCTGTACTTTATTTTTGTTACAATAACTACATTATTTGCCTGTGAAAGCTGTACAAGTATTATTTTTCCATTTCCCATTCTGTTTCTCTCATTTGATAATGTACATTTGCATTATTGCATTCATTACTGGCATAAATTAACAAATACACATTGGATACCCCTATTTTTATACCCTTTCAATTTGTATTTTCTTTCCTAACCACCTATTTGCCATAACCTTCATCCGAGATATCTTATCACACTTCTTTAATGCTTTTATTATTTTTCCAACCCCATAATCTGCTAAAATGTCCCACATTTCCTCATGACTTACACAGTTAAATGCATTTGTTACATCGCACACAACAAACCTTACATTGTTATTCTCTCTTGAAATAGTAATTACTTTTTATTATTACTAACTTTTCCTTCGTTGACTTCCTTTATTCTCTATAACCCTTATCCTGTTTGTTCTTCCAAAACAATTCCCATTTGTTTTGCATTATTTTCACAAAGATTTTGTAATCCATATATGCCAGTGTTACTGGGGTCCACTTCTTAATATTTTTTGACATCTTTCCTCCATGTAAATTTATTTGCTCCAGCACATACCTTTTCATCTTCTACCCCTTTCTCTAACCATTCATTCAATAATTCCACAAATATTGCTTTTTCCCTTATGCTTATCCCATTATAACATTCATAACTTAACCCATCCAAGCTTAATGCTAATTCTTCCTTCCCTTCTTTTATAATCACTTCCAATTTTTCTATTCAATTGTCTTTTCTTTCTGTCTCCTCCTTTCAACTTCTTCCTCTTTATACAATATTTCTACATTTTTTCTGTCTCAATAATTTCTTCTTGTTTAGATTTAACAACTCCATTCTCGTCTATAATTCCATCCTTCTTACCATCCCATCTTTTAAATTCTGTCCTAAAAAGATGAAACTTCTTGCATCTTTCCCTTTAAAAATACTTCTGTCCATACGATACTGTTTTAATTTTTCTTTATCTCAAACCCTTTCACTTCTATTTTTCTTTGTCTATTACTCCTTTCTTTCATTCCTTTCTCAGATTCATTCATCCTGTTTTTGTATTCCACTTCACTTATTTTTTACTCTTCTATTTCCAAAAAAGTATTTTTATACTTCTCATTAAATACTACACACAATTTTGCCCAGATTTCTTGAAATACTCCCATATGTTCTATAATAGTCTACTGCCTTCTTCTTCCATAAGTTTCTTTTAACTTACAGCCCCATTAAACTATTCTATTCCTTTAACTTCTTTTATTATGTCTTCATTATCACCAAACATAGGTCATATTGCTCCTTGATCCGAAAAATCTACTCCATGTTCATCATGTTTCACTGTTGCAGTCCTAACCATTGGGTTATCCAGCTCCCGGTTGCCCTCGATCGGCCAGAATACCAAAGGTAAGTAAAAATGACATTGGCTGTTGTCGGTTGTAAAGGACATCAGATACAAAAGGAGGCGGCCAACATCACTTCCTCAGTCTTCCTTGCCACGGAGCCTGAAGCAGAAGCATTTCTTGCATGAGTGCCGGTCGGCAGTTTACCTTTTTTGTTTCCGACTACAAAGTTGAAGTCGGCTACAGCTAAGTACCCCATTGCGGATCCTCTTTTCTTACCTTAACGAATGTCAGAAAAGGTTAATAATTGTCTTACTTGTGGAAAGCAGATTCCCCATAGAGGCTTTCATTCCTATTGTATTATTTGTTTAGGCCTTGACCATGACGTTCTTAATTGTGATCTCTGTGCTTCCTTTAATCTGCGTACTATTCATCGTCAGGCTAAGCTTTTAGCTAAACATTTTGGAGTTTGGCCTAAGTTTGTCAGTATGGAGTCTGTTGGTTGTCAGGCTTCGGATATCCCTAAGAAACGTAAGGATAAGGACCGTGACAGGCCTCCGAAGGTCAAGTCCTCGGATGAAGTTAAGTTGGTCGTCAGTCATGTGGTAGCCAGTGAGGCACCTTTGCAGCCCCTGCAGCCCGCAGATTTTCAACTGCAGGCCATGGCTGAGGCCATTTCAGAGCCCCCCAAGCCTCCAGCTTCCATTTTGCCTTCTGACCTTCCACCTGTTGCCTCTTCAGCTGGCTCCGGAGCCGCTAAGCTGACTCCGGTGTCCGAGGCCTCTGTTCTTCGTTCAGAGAGCAAGCTCATAACAATGACTTTGGCTTCAACTTCGGCGGTTGCCAGGCCTCCCGAGTCTTTCAGACTTGCAGGTAAATCTTCCAGTCGTAACCCTGTGAAGAAACAGGCTCCATTTTCCTCTCATTCCCCTCATTCTCAAATGGTTAAAATGGCTGATGACCTTTTGACTCTTATTAGGGGTTCACAGCCTCCTCCTTCAAAAAGAGGTAGGGATGTCTCTCCTGAGGCTTTGTCTTATTCAGGTTCTGATACTTCTAGCATTTCTGTTGATGAAGAGGAAGTTTCTCAGGCTTTCTCTCCTTTTGAGGATTCAGACAGAGAGGAGTCCATCCCTTATGCTTCTCCTCCAGAGGATTTCTCTTTTGGTGATACTTTAAATACTCTCAGGGACCATTTTAAATGGGAAAGTCAGGATTATCCCCTTTCTTAGAAAAGGATTAGGGAGTTTTTGGATTTGCCTCAGCATAAGCCTTTGGCTATTCCACCTGTGTTGGAGGTGGTTGATGATGTTTTTCTGAAAAATTCCTTGACTCCTGCTCCCAGGAAACGTGACAGGTACTGTAGAGTCCCTGATTCTCATTTATTTCTTTTCAGGAATCCGTTGGCTGATTCAGAGGTTATTTCTCAAGGCCCTAAATGAGTTAAGGCCACTGTTACTAAAAATCCTGTTCCTTCTGACAGGGAATCTAGGAACCTAGATAGGTGGGGTAAAAAGGTTTATACCTCTGTCACTCTTCCTATTAGATCTACCAGCAGCACACCTTGGAAGCTATTAAGTCTAGGATAGCAAGTGTGCCTCTGTTGGCGGAGAGTAAGGATATGCAGGATTTGCTGAATTCTGCCAGTCTTGTCAATAAACATTCATTACATTGTGGTTTTGACATTCTAGAAGCCTCCTGTAGGGCTACAGCTACTGGCTCTGTTATTAGAAGGCATGCTTGGCTCAGGGAACAGCCCCTACCAGAGCCTGTCAAGGCTAAGCTTTTAGATGTACCTTTGCATAAGGACAGTCTTTTTGGCAGCAAAACAGAGGAAGTGCTCAAGAAGATGGAGGACAGGGCCAAGTCTATGCAGACAGTTAGAGACTTTCTGCAAGTTTAGCCTCCTTGCTTTAGCAGGAATTACCCTTCTAAGAGGTGGACATTCCCTGATAACAGCAGACAGAACCGTTCTAGGACTAGAGGTTACAAACCTTCTAGGGGACAGGTGGCTACCACTCAAAGGTCTAAGCCTTGGCAGGCTTCCTCTTCCAAGGTGGGAGGTTCTAAGCCTGCATCTCAATCTAAACATTCTCAATGACTCTGTCTAACTTCTGCCTGTTCTTGTCTGCCTGGAGAGTCCTTTAGGGGGAAGGTTGGCCCTTTTTGCAAATGTCTGGGCCACCATCACAGACGACAAATGGGTACTCAGAACTGTATCCCTAGGACACAAGTTTTCTTTTTGCATCTTTCCAGTGCCCAAAGGATTCCCAGGCGCTCCTCCAAACCAAAGGGCAGAAGTAGAAAAGCAAATGTCTCTGTTACATCTGGGAGCAATAGAATCAGTTCCTGCTCAGCAGGTAGGCCAGGGTTTCTATTCCAGACTTTTCCTAGTTCCAAAAAAAGAAGGCACCTGGTGTCCTATCCTATATCTGTCCATCATGAGCTCTTTTTTGATAATTCCAAAGTTCAAAATGCTCAGTCTGTATCAGTTGCTGCCAGTGTTAGAAAAGGAATCCTGGCTGGTGACGTTGGATCTCAAAGAAGCTTATCTGCACATCCCTATCAGGGAAAGTTGCAGGCAATACCTTTGTTTCAGGGTGGGCAAGCAACATTATCAATTCTCTGCGCTGTCCTTTGGCTTGTCTACTGCTCCCAGAGTTTTCACAAAGTGCCTGGCTCCAGTCATTGCTTTTTGCAGGCAGAAGAAAATTCAGATTTATCCATACTTGGACGACTGTTTAAAACAAGCAAATTTTCAGGAACAGCTGTTAAAGTATCTAGAATTTATAAAGACTCTTCTCTCTTAACTGGGTTACACTCTCAATTGGGAAAAATCAAAAATGGTGCCATCCAAAGAGATAACATTCCTGGGAGCGAGTCTGAACACAGCCACCCAGATGATATATCTCACCCAGGAGAAGTGGACAATTCTTTCAGTTTACTTCAAGGACTTGGCAAGCCTGTCCCAGCTCCCTGCATGGAAATACCTGCAAGCTCTGGGATTCATGGCCTCTTGCATTCTCATGATTCCACATGCAAGACTGCGTATGAGGAAATTGCAGTGGTACCTCAAGAACATTTGGTGTCAACACACACACAGGACCTGGATGTGATAATTCCTCTGCTTCCACGTCTGCAGACAGAGTTTCTATGGTGGGCAACAGCCTGTCTACAGAACAAAGGTATGCCTTTTCACCCACCCCTTGCCACTCAAGTTCTTACCACAGACGCATCGGACTACACCTGGGGAGCTCACCTGGATGGCAGATGCATACAGGGAAGTTTGAATGCCCAGCAGATGCAACTCCTGAACATAAATTTAAAGGAGTTGATGGCAGTCCAGCAGGCCTTACTAGCTTTCAAGCATCTTCTTTCTCCAGGGACCCTGCTTGTCAGGACAGACAACATCACAGTCATGTGGTACATCAACAAGCAGGGAGGCACTCATTCTTACCTCCTGTGCAGACAGAGCATGAGTCTTTGGTCCATAGCAGCATCCCTGGGCCTGCATTTCCTAGCTCAGTTTCTTCCAGGAAGGCTCACTGTTTTGGCAGACCAGTTGAGCAGATAGACCCTGGATCCTCTCGAGTGGCAGCTGAACAGAGCAGTTTTTTACAGCATCATTCACTGTTGGGGCACTCCTCAAATGGATCTTTTCTCCTCTCCAGACAACCATCTTCTACCTCTTTTTTGCACCAGACAGCATCACAGCAGAGCCTAGAAAGTGGATGCTCTGTCCTTCCCTTGGACGCTGCTGTCAGTTTATGCTTTCCCTCCTCTTCCTCTTCTTCCCAGAGTATTATTGGAGATCAGGGATGAACAACCAAGGACTATTATCATAGCTCCGGACTGGCCTAGGCAGCATTGGTATCCACTGCTTCTCAGTCTCTCCCAATTTCCTCCGTGGCATCTTCCTCTGAAGCCAGGTCTTTTGATTCAGGAAGGGGGAAACATTCTACATCCACATCTTCAGTCTCTCCATTTGGCAGCTTGGCTCATTGTATGACTCCATCCTTTTCTTCTTCCCTTTCCCAATGGGTGGTTGACATGCTGAGGGAGGCCAGGAGGCCTAGCACTAGGAAGTCCTACACTGGCAAATGGGACAGGTTCTCTCAATGGATGCAGGCTAGAGGGGATTCTTCTTCTCAGACTACCCTTCCTCTAATCCTGGAATACCTGGCTGATTTGCTTCAAGGTGGTCTTTATTTTTCCTCTATCAAGATCCATGCTTCAGCCATTTCTGCTCATTGTTCTTTTGAACAACCCATTTTCTCTCATCCCCTGATGAAATTGTTTCTCAGAGGTGCTTGCAACTTAAGACCTCCCAGAAGGGCACCTACTCCAGCCTGGGATCTTAATTTTGTTCTAGAGAAACTCACTCTTCATCCTTTTGAGCCAGCTGCCACTGCAGATTTAAAGTTTCTCTCGTGGAAGACTGCCTTCCTCTTGGCTATAACTTCAGCAAGGAGGGTTTCGGAGCTGCATGCTTTGATGGCTGTGGAGCCTTTTCTTATTTTCCATGCAGATAGGGTCTCTCTGAGAACCAACCCATCCTTTATGCCTAAGGTAGTTTCTAGCCTGACTCTTAATCAGTCCATACACCTTCCTACCTTTTTTCCTAATCCTCGAAATAGAGGTGAAAGGATCCTACATTCTCTTGATGTGCATAGACACTTCAGGTTTTACCTGGACAGGATTAAAGACCTTCGGAAATCAGCACAGTTATCGGTCAGTTTTGCCCCTGGAGCCCAGTGCAAGACTATTTCTAAGCAAACCATTTCTAAATGGATTGCACATTGTAGTCATCATCTTCTTTTGGCTGTTCCCGTTAGGGGTCGCCACAGTGGATCTTCTGTTTCCATTTCTTCCTGTCCTCTGCATCATGCTCTTTCACACCAACTGCCTGCATGTCCTCTCTCACCACATCCATAAACCTTATCTTAGGCCTTCCTCTTTTCCTCTTACCTGGCAGCTCCATCCTTAGCATCCTTTTCCCAATATCCACAGCATCCCTCCTCAGCACATGTCCAAACCAACCCAATCTCGCCTCTCTTGCTTTGTCTCCAAACTGTCCAACCTGAGCTGACCCTCTAATATACTGATTCCTAATCCTGTCCATCCTAGTCACACCCAGTGCAAATCTTAACATCTTTAACTCTGCCACATCCTGCTCTGACTCCTGCCTTTTCGTCAATGCCACCGTCTCCAACCCATATAACATAGCTGGTCTCACTACCCTCTTGTAGACCTTCCCTTTCACTCTTACTGGTACCCGTCTGTCACAAATCACTCCTGACACTCTTCTCCACCCATTCCACCCTGCCTGCACTATCTTCTTCACCTCTCTTCCACACTCACCATTACTCTGAACTGTTGATCCCAAGTACTTAAACTCATCCACCTTTACCAACTCTACTCCCTGCATCCTCACCATTCCTGTACCCTCCCTCACATTTACACACATATATTCTGTTTTAGCCCTGCTGACCTTCATTCCTCTCCTCTCTAAAGCATATCTCCACCTCTCCTGGGTCTCCTCAACCTAGGCCCTACTCTCATTACATATCACAATGTCATCTGCAAACATCATAGTCCACGGGGCCTCCTGTCTGATCTCATCTGTCAACCTGTTCATCACTACTGCAAATAAGAAAGGGCTCAGAGCTGATCCTTGATGTAATACCACCTCCACCTTAAACGTATCTGTCACTCCCACCGCAGTCCTCACCAATGTCACACTACCCTCGTACATATCCTGTAC
Source organism: Protopterus annectens (assembly GCF_019279795.1). Classification (NCBI taxonomy): domain Eukaryota; kingdom Metazoa; phylum Chordata; order Ceratodontiformes; family Protopteridae; genus Protopterus; species Protopterus annectens. The sequence continues at coordinate 659,797,797 of NC_056750.1, forward strand.
CATTCTTACATACTTCTCTGCCACTCCCGACTTCCTCATACAATACCACAACTCCTCTCTAGGCACCCTGTCATATGCTTTCTCTAAGTCCACAAAGACACAATACAACTCCTTCTGACCATCTCTGTATTTCTCCAACAACACTCTCAGAGCAAATATTGCATCTGTAGTGTTCTTTCCTGGCATGAAACCATACTGCTGATCACTAATCATCACCTCCCTTCTTAACCTGGCTTCCACTACTCTTTCCCATAACTTCAAGCTGTGATTGATCAATTCTATCCCTCTGTAGTTACTGCAGCTCTGCACATCATCCTTATTCTTAAAGATAGGTACCAAAACACTTTTTCTCCACTCCTCAGGCATCCTCTGACTTTCCAAAATTTAATTAAACAATCTGGTTAAAAATTCCACTGCCATTTCACCTAAGCACCTCCATGCTTCCACTGGTATGTCATCTGGGCCAACAGCCTTTCCATTCTTCATCCTCTTCATAGCTGACCTTAATTCCTACTTGCTAATCTGTTTCACTTCCTGATTCACTATCCCCACATCATCCAACCTTCTTTCTCTCTCATTCTCTTCATTCATCAGCTCTTGAAAGTACTCTTTCCATCTACTCAACACACTCTCCTCACTTGTGAGTACGTTTGCACATTGTATTACTTTTTGTTATTCCTTTCATGGCAAGGTTCCTCCTCAAGGGGTTAGGACCCACTCAACTACAGCAGCTTCCACTTCTGCAGCCTTTTTAAGGGGTGTCCCTACTAAAGACATTTTGGAGGCTGCCACATGATCTTCTGTTCACACTTTCACAAAACATTATAATTTGTTTTCAAGAGCCAGGGCAGGGTTTGCATTTGCTGTTCTGCAGGGCATTATCTCCAGTCCTTGAGTTTGCGGGCTCCTCCTCCCTTTTCTCTGGGCTTTGGTAATCAACCCATATGTTAGGACTGCAACAGTGAAACACGAAGAACATAGTACAGTTGTGTACAGTTACCATAAATGTAGATGTTTGAGTGTATTCACTGTTGCAGTCCTGGTTTCCCCTCCCTCCTTTCCCCCTTTTCTCTTTTCCTAAGGTACAGGCTAAATTTGGTATTATTCGCCAAGATAACTTCTGGCTTAAGCCTTGTTTTCTGGGGGTTTCTGACTGTTATGGCAAGAAAGACTGAGGAAGTGACGTTGGCCACCTCCTTTTGTATTGGATGCTATGACATGCTTTACAACCGATGACAGCCGATGTCATTTTTACTTACCTTTGGTATTCTGGCCGATCGAGGGCTACCAGGAGCCAGATAACCCATTGATTAGAACTGCAACAGTGAATACACCGGAACATCTACATTTATGGTAAGTGTACACAACTGTACTTTCTACCCCACATGCCACGTCCATCATATCACCAGAACAGATGGCCTAATTTCTCTCTTTTTAAAATTCCCCTTTTTTCCTTTAATGTTGCACATTGCAGCTCTTCTTTCATAGCTTGTACATGTTGAGTTTTTTTTTCTTTTCTTACCTTAACAGTTAAAGTTCCCAGTCTTCAATATTGGTATGTTTACTATCACACTTTGTTTTAGTTCTTCAAGCATGTTTCTTTTTTCTTTCTGATATGTTGTATATGTATATGTATATATTACTATCACCCTCAAACAAATTCTATTTTTTCTTTAGTCACATATTATCACTCTTCCTGGTGTCACATTTTTTTTAGTTCATATTTTCTGATTAACACACATAATCCAGATCATGTTTTATATCCTACTGACCATACCATCTTTTATCCCTATACAGCTGCAACTGTTTTCGTTTTTCTTGGATAACATAGCTTGTATACGGTAAACATAGCACGTCTGCTTGTTTTTCTTCTTGTACCATTCAACAGTATTAAACCTCCTCACTCAATTTTTATACTCTTCACATTTATTCCACAAATACCTAAATCATCCCATTTCCTTTTTTGCATCTTTTTTCGTTGTTCTTATTTATCTCTTTCTCACTTTCCCCACCCCATGCATGTAATTCCTTCTGCCCTATTTCTTCCCCTGTATCTGAGTCACCATCTGTCTCCTCTTCACTTATTAATGTATTACACTTATTTTCTTTTTGTATCTGAATTATTCCTTCCCCTTCAAGTCATATTTTTCACTTTCTTCCTCACTTACATCAGTCATTTCACTTTCACTGAACATAGTTTTCCACATATTGTCTTCCCCCTCTCAATTTCTTTTTCATGTAGCTTTTCTTTTTTTATTAATGGACAATCAAACCAAAAATAGCCAGACTCATTGCATTTCCTACAAAAAGGTTTTCATCCATGTAGCAGAACTGACCCCATTACCTAACAGCTGCTCTTTTCTTATTCCCTATTATAGTATTTGAAATATTTTGCATTTTCCATCATACATTGCCAGTGTAACCCACAGTCCCCATCCCACTGTTTTTACATTTCTGTTACATACATTTTCTTTATGCCATGTGCATTTTGCCAAAAAAAAAAAGTTTTAAGTCCAAATTTCTCCATATCTGAAGTTTTGAATTGCACAGTCAGATTTCTTTTTAACTGCAACCAAAGCTCTGAAAATAAAATGTTTCCAAGGTGATATGTTATTTCATTTTTTTCTATTTCATCCATAAACTTTTCTGCACCGGAAAAAAGTTTTGAAAATTAATTCACAGAAGTCTTCTGACCTCAAATGTATCAAAGCTCTTATGTCTGTTAACATGTATTATATTGTCCATAATGTCATACTCGTCATTAGTAGCACTGGTTTTCCTTCTTATTTTTACTAACGGTCTTTTTTTCTGGGGATGCCACTCTTCTTTTTCTTATAAACACAGCTCTTCACTTTGTCGTTGCTTCTTGTTACCTGACTTAAAACACTTGCTTGTAATTTTTCTATGCTTCATTTCCGTCAGCTATAGAACCCACTTGCAGAGACGTATCCTTAATACCAAACATGCGTCTGTAATCTGCTTCACTACCATGTTACTAGCTTCATTATCTGACATCCCCTTTAACACTTTCCATCAAACCACTCCAGCTCACCTCCTTTCCTTCATCTGGTTCCCCTCCTTTCATTAAATTCTCCAACCACCTCTGTATCCAGACACCTGTTCTCCAACTCAGTAACTAAGATTTCATTTTTCTCTGATTCCCTCTCCTTCTTTCTCCAGCAACCATGTTTGGAATTATCCAAGCACTAGTGACAGCTTTCTGGCACCACCCAGTGCTTGAAATGAGTAGAAGTTCTCCAGTGCCCTGCCAGATTGCCCTAGTAGTAGAAATATCACCTCATATCTCCCTTGAAAAGAGGCCACAAGCCTGGTGGGACTACCCATCAACAGATAACAGATAGATAAGATAGAAAGTGAGATAGATACACAGATTGATAGATGGATTATAAATAGGTAGATGCAGTGAGTTATTTGCATAAATGTACAATATAACTTAATAATAATATCAGTTGCTAATAATATCAACAAAAACTTTTTAACTTGCATCAGGCTAGGGCTCTAGATTTCATAGCTTTAGAATGAAGATAAAGAGTGGCACCATCAACCTGATACCGTTTGTCAACCCGCACCCTTTACACATGGTCTTGAATTATTGGCTCAAATGGTTAACAGAAGAAAAAAAGCAGACACAGGGATCCAAGCAGACTAAGATATTGTGCATATTTATTTTCTAAACCTGCTTCAGCAAATAAACAAAACATGTTAGAAAGACAAATTTGTCAGGCAGTACTTACCATTTCTCTGGGACAAACGTCCACTATTTCCTTCAAAAAGAAGTTAGACAAATGGGAGTTATCCACATATTCAACCCTGATATGACTGGCCTGCTGTTCCTTCAAAAAAGAGGGAAGGTCTAAGGGGTATTAGTAAGGTTTAAATCTCCACAGGGCCCCATTGCCTTGTATTTTCTATGATTTTATGATTCTATTGAATTTTTTACAATGTGCTCTCAAGCCCCAATTTAAGATATTGTGTAATTGTTGACGAAGGTGTAAAATGCCCCAAGTTCACACTGCCTTGTATTTTCTATGATTCTACGGAATATTTTATAGTGCACAATGTATTGTGTAATTGCAGAGTACATTTTCAAGGGGTCGTAGTGTTGCCAGATGTCCATCCTTAACCTAAATTCCTGTTTCTAGACCGTTATTGTACCTGTTAGACTCACACATCATGGGAGAACTTTAATGCCACTTCTCTTTCATCTAGCACAGTGGATGGTAGTACATGAAGTTATCAGCACCAGTTTAATAACCATACCTTTGGCAGTGTGCATACAGGCAATACAGAAATCTCAGACTAATATTTCACATAAATCATTCATCTTAATAACAGTCAAGTCTTTCATTTACTGTTGCTCCACATCTGTAACAGTGATGCTTGCTTTGTGTATCCTGTTGTAGCCACCATGAAATTGTTCTGTAAGATTCTGTTTATCTCTAAGTATTATCAGGAGGCATAAGTTGTCTGCAAACATGTCTGTTGAATTTTCCAGATCTGTAATTGCAATCAGTGGAGTAACAGAAGTACAAGTCTGAATATGGGGTAAATATATATTCTTAGATACAGTAATATAAGAGTTAGTATTTATAGAAGCAGGGTTGGGAGCAAGGTGGGAAAGTACAGAGTACCAATGGCCTAATAATGAGTTTCTTTTTATTTCCAGTTCATTTTTCAGACATTCAGATCCTCCAGCTCCAGGCCTTATACTTGTGATAGTGTTGATCAAAAAGAAACAATACGCACCACTACCACCATGTGTCAGCTGGAAAAAAAACTAAAAAAATAAACTAAAAGGAGTGTGGTTCTGTGTTACTCAGATTGTGGCCAGCCAATATTTTTAGTTAACTTGTGATAGGGAACCAGCCTGCTACAGCATTCTCAGTGGGTAACTAACACATCAGCTCTGTCACCCATACCCTTGGTCATAAATATCAGACTTCTGATGGTAAACTGGTGAACTAGCTTATAAGTCAGTAATTTCTTCACCTCGTTAATCAGTGCCACTCAAGCATAATGCAAAACCATTAACAATTGCATTCTGCTCCTCTTTAATTTCTTTAGCGAATACTGTAATCACTTACCTAAAAACTACTCATGTTCACCCAACCCCCATTACCACACCATTATCAGCCACGTAGCAAACACAATAAAAGCTCCACACAGGGCTGTAATCTGTCCTTGCTAGAGAATACTTTCTTGGAAGCTCATGCAGAAGGACATTTCTGACACGTCAGAGGCTGGCAATGTATTCTGTCTCCCCTGTGATGTAGCCTGCCTCATGACTACACAAAGTAATTTATCATCCAGAAAATTGCCTAATGTCCAGCAACGGACCTCCGTTCTAGTAACAAATTTTTATTACTTACAAGTAAGTCAAATAATGTTGCAGAAGACCCGCTCTACTCCCATTGTGTTGCTAAACTCTGGAAAGGTATCCCCATGCAAATAAAACTCTCTGACAAACGCAATAGTTTCAAACCACTGTTTAAAACAACATCTTAGCCAATTCTGGTCCTGCACATGCTCATCACAAGGTTAAAACCTTTTCACAATACAATACTATCCAAATGATCTCCTTAAACATAATATTCTCAACCACTTACTGAAATGACAAAACAATTTTTATATATAACTGCTGCCATCCACTAAGTTGCACATGTGCTTTCACTTTAGTAACTTCCACCTCTATAAAATCTTAGAATGTATATGTATAACTACTGTTTGTGTAGAAATGTAAATAGAAATGTAACTACTGTTTGTGTAGAAATGTAAATAGAAATGTAACTACTCTGTGTTTGACTTAAAATTAGTATAATGTGATGTAAGCAAAAGGAGCTTTTCTCCATGGGCCTCCGCTTAAAATGGGTATTACCCTGTTGGACTTTCTTAGTAAACAAAGACAAAAATAAATAAATAGATACTTGTTGTAGACATTCTACATCTGCATAGTGTACACTGGAGCACATTTTCTGAATGCATCTTACTCACTGAATATCTTTTTTTGGGACAAATAAAAAAAGATAAACAGCTGTGGAATTTTTCAGTGTCAATATAACAGTTTTAATATTGTGATATGTTTTTGCATTGCAAAATCACATTGCAAACTGTTGTGAGCATAACTGTCTCTGGAAAGGAAGAGAATCAGCAGAAAATGAAATAATCCTTCTCCACCAGTGTTTCAGAGCTGGATTCTAGTCGTACAAGAGTTGCACAATAAAGAGCTTCCTGCAAGAGGGCAAATCATTTATAGAGTGACAAGCTCACTAATATGTATTAAACTGTGATTTTTGTTAAATAACTTTATTTTGGTGTTTTGTACTATATGTTCCACTTAAGACTTTGGAACTAGCATTATGGTACTAAAGATTAGTGTTAATGCTAATTAATCTGATGTTGTTAATCTTCATTCATTCCTTATTGATGGTTCATCGGTGCCGTCCTCGGAGCCGAGCCAGCCAAATATCAAGCTCGTGTCAGCCAAAGACTCTCGAGCCAAGGTCCTACCCAGAATGCTCTGCTCCCTGTTACCTTAGATCTTGTTTGCTTCGTTGCTCTACAGCCGTATCAAGCTACTCTCTTCAGCTAAGTGTCTAATTTTTGAGTTTTATATATCGTTTCTACTTTAAAGTTTTTCCAACAGTCTCTGGTATTATTCTCAATCCCTATTATATCCTTAAGACTCTCTCCCTTTAGTCTGTTTCTCTTTATTACCTTTTTCTTACCATTGATGTAATTCTTCATTACCATTGTTGATAATCCTTCCTTCTCTCTTCTTTCACTTTTGGGTAGCTTTTCCTCTTCCTTTGGTACTGTTCTTCTTCTCCACATCATTATGTCGAATAAGAAAAGTAGTGTTGGTTTTAAGCAGTGTAAGGATTGCAGCCGTAAGTTACCGCTTTCTGATGGCCATGACTTATGTGTCTATTGTTTGACTGTCTTCCACCTTACTGTGGATCCCCCGTGTGGGATTTGTAGAAATTTTTCGACCAAGACTCTTAACAAGAGAAAGAACAAATTAATCTTGAAAGGTCTTCTCCTGTCTGTGAGGCTATTTCTGGGTCAGAGGGCTCACCCCCTCCTGCTAAACCCTGTAAGAGGCATTCTTCCTCTTCCTCATCGAGATCGCTCACTTCATTACCCTCTGGAGATCATAGGAAGTCAACTCATAAGAAGGTAAAAATGACTACTACTTCTGTGCTGCCACCTGTGACCCTGTCGGCTCCAGGCTCGGCACCGCCCCAGCTGATTCTTGCTGCAGCCATTGTCCTCCTTATAGACACTGGCACCAGAGTTCCTGGTGCAGACAATTACGGCTCCGACAGTTCCGTCGCAGCATTTACCGGCACCGTCCATGCATGTACAGTCCCCTCCAGCACCGTTGGTACAATCCCCTTCGGCACCGAGTATGTCCTCCACGGTGCAGACACTTTCAGCACTGACATGTTCTTCAGTGCAGTCCTTTTCGGCACCATCACTGTTGCCTGTGCAGACACTTTCTTCAATGGCACCATACCCATTGGTGCAGACACTTGCTTTTATGGTGCAGACACCTTCGACTTTTATTGCGCCGATGTCATCGGTGCAGACTACTTCTGCACCGTTCTCTTCAGTGTAGACATCCTCGGTTCCGGGCTCTGCACCTCTCAAATTAGCAAGGACCAAGTACTCTCCTTCCTTGGATCCATTCATTGGTAGCCAATATAGTCCTTTTCCAGAAAGGCCAGAATCGTCCTCAGGTTTCTCTATGAGGTCGACCAGGAGCCTCTCTGAGAAAGATGTGTTGCAGCTTGTTGACCAGTTGCTTGTGGCCAGAGGTCTCTCTCAACCGTTGAAATCCATGTTCCCTCCTTCAGGTGAACATATATCTCCTCAAACTCCAATGTACACTCCTCCTTCGACTTCCACCCAAGTATCGAAGCCCCTTACACCAACAGCAGCTTCCCTTACTCCGACTGCAGTAGTGGATCTCACTTTGGAACCGGAGTCTTCCTTGTAGCCCTTTGTGCACTGGGCATCAGGCTCTTCTCAGGCCAGTGGCTGTGCCGTGGGGGAGGGCATTCTTGCTTCCATGCTGATTTCTTTCTATCACACCTTCCAGGAATCCTCCCTCTCTCATGCTTCACAGTCCTCTTGAGACTCCTGGTCTGGGGTTCGGCCCGTCGGGGCGGGGTGTGACCCTGGTTTCAAGGTTGTCATGCTCGGTTCCGGGCTCCCATCCCTCCTTGGGTGGGCCGGCCTTCCAGGCCATGGAGAGGGTGCTTGCCTCCGCTGGCAAACCCCACATGTCAGAGTCCTCTCCCCCCTCTCTGCCGCAACTGTCACTAAAACCACCGGACACAAGGGCCTCAGGTTTCTCCTCCACAGGAGACCCCCTCTTTACAGTCTTCCCCAGAACCTCCCACTGAGGAAGTATCCTGCAAAGCATCATGCAAGAGGAAGCACATGGACTCCACTGAGGAGTCATTGACCGAAGATACTGGCTTTGATGATCGGGATGGGTACCCACGGTCACCCTCTGATGAGGTGTCCTTTGGTGACATCCTCAAGATCCTTAGACAGAGCATTGACTGGAAGTCCTCTAATCCTTCCTCTGAGGAATCCGTATTCCTGTAGGCCTTTTGTGCCCGGCCCCCTATCTCCTGGGTCACCCCGCCGGCCGATGAGCTCATCCAGCTCATCGTCCAGCATGCATGGAAGACTCCTGACACCCTAGAAGCGATGCCACGGAGGCCTGATAAAATCTTATTGCCCCCCCCAGCTGAGCACCCCCATTGGTCATGAGGTCTTCCAGTAGATGCTATAGTGGTGGCGGCTGCAACTAAGAAGAATTTGGCAGAAGAGAGCCAAACTGTCCATCTGCCCCACAAGGAGTCCCGGGCGATTGACAGACTAGGGAAGCATGTGTTTGCTTCATTGACCTGCACCATAATGTCTTTGAACTATTTGGCACATTTTACCAGGCTGCAGAGGGATCTTATCAACCAACTCTCTGAAACCTTGGCAGGAGCTGTTTCTGACAAGGTCTGTGACAATGTAGCTTCTCAGATAGCCACCCTAGAGTCCATTTCCAATTCTTCCATGAGTCTTATTTATCACGCAACAGAAGGAGTGGCTAGAGCAGCAGGTGTAGGTATAGTCACCAGACGACATGCCTGGATATGCCTTTGAGACTTTGCGGACTCTTTTAAGGCTTCCTTCATGAATGCCCCCATCAAGGCCACTTCTTTGTTTGGCCCTAAAGTGAAAGATATGTTGGCAAGGTGCGAACAAGATAGCAAGACCCTATCTGCCGTTGGTGTCAGACACTCCACTCCTCAATGATTCTACTCCAGAAATCAGAGGAGCAGGAAGATATGGCACAGGAAATCACAGGGCTCTTTCGGTGATGTACATGCCAAGTTCTCCCCTAGAGGCAGAGGGGGAAACTCCAATGGAAGACACCCCTTTCGGGGCAGAGGAAGTCCTCGAAACCAAGGTTCCAGAGATTCTTTCTCTGGCCAGCCCTATCAGTGCTCCTGAAGAGTTGATCGACTGCTCACCTCTGGAAGCGGTCTGGGGTTGTTTTTCCTTGTACCCCACTGCCTGGCAAAATATAACCACGACTCTTAGTTAACAACGGATTATCCAGAGGATATTGCATCCCCTTCCATCTTTGTCCAATCTCATCCTGAGTATTACCCGATGATGTTCATTGTGTTACACTGCTGCAGTCATCACACTTGGGTTATCCTGCCGTCAGGTGGTCCCGCAGTCGGCCAGAGTTCCAAAGTCTTGGTCCGGCATCGATTGCTGTTGCTTCTTCCCTGACGTCAGTGCGCCAGGGGTATATAAGATGCATCTGACGCCATTTTCTTCAGTCTTTCTTGCCGCGCGGTGCCCGAAGCAGAAGCAGTTCACAAGTGCCGGTTGGCCGACACCTGAGATTTTCAAATCGAATTTCAGACGGAAGTCTTCAATAAAGCTAAGTACCCCGTTGGGGAACCTTTTCTTTCCTCAGTCCGATGTCAGAAAAAGTTAACAATTGCATTTCTTGTGGGAAGCAAATACCTCATAAGGACTTTCATTCTTATTGTATTCCTTGCCTAGGCCCAGACCACGACGTCACAGGTTGTCGGTTTTGTGCTAGGTTTAATAAATGAACTATTAAACGTTGGTTTGATTTTGCCCGACATTACTTTGGTAGGAAATTTAATTATATCATGCCTTCAGAGCAACCGACGACCGGAATGCATAAAAAACGCTAACATAAGGACAGGCAGCCGAGACCCAAACCAGACTCCGAGGCCTCTGCTAGGCCAGTCGCCGGTTCTCCGGTTTTCATTGAGGCGCCTACACAGCCTCTGACGACCGTTGATTTAGAACCCCAGGCAACATCCGATTCACAAGCGGAGATTGCTAGGCCTCCACAACCTTCTCCTTTAGGCCCTTCCAACTCCATGCCTGAAGGAGATTCCTGTGCAGTTGAAACGCCTTCAGTTGCAGAAGGTGTCTTCAGACTGACTACACTCACTATTAAATCCTATGCAAAGCTAAAAACTCCTTTAAAAACAAAGAAGACTGTACAGCAGCCTCCAGTACAAGGCCCCATGCCTAAGAAACAGATGCTTAAGATGGCTGAAGACTTAATTACCCTAATCAGGGGTTCCCATCCCCCTCCTGATAAAAGGCCAAGACAGGAGGAGGACTATGCTTCCTCTGACCAGGTTTCAGTTTCCTCAGACTCTTCTGAGGAACAGGAATATTCCTTTCCCCCTTATGAAGACTCTGATGCTGAAGAGTCTATCCCTTCTGCATCCCCCCCAGAAGACTACTCTTTTGGGGAAACCTTACATACCATGAGGGAACATTTCCACTGGGAAGGCCAGGATTACTCTGATTCTAAGAAAAGGCTCAGAGTTCCTTTTACCCCAGCACAGACCACTTGCTTTTCCACCTGTGTTAGACATTGTGGATGATGTTTATTCAGAATCTAGTCTTAACCCAGATTCACTACCTCCTGCACCAGCCAAACCAGACAGAAACTACAGAGTCCCTGACTCACACAAATTCCTGTATAAAATCCCTGTTGCTGACCCAGAAACCATTTCCCAGGGTCCCAAAGGGGTTAAGGCCTCTATTGCTAAAAATCCTGTGCCCTCTGAAAGGGATTCTAGAGCACTAGACAGATTGGGAAAGAAAGTATATACCTCAGCTACTCTAGCTATGAGGGCCTTAAATTGTCAGTTTCACATGCTGAAATATCAACAATATTTGATGTCTCAATTAAAACAAAAAATGCTCACACATACAGAACAGCCTGATTACAAGGAAATGCAAAATTTGTTGCATGCAGCTGAACAAGTGGGAAAACATACTTTGCAATGTGGATTTGATTCATTGGAAGCTTCTTGTAGAGCAGCAGTGACAGGGTCTGTCATACGTAGGCATGCTTGGTTAAAAGAACAAACTTTACCTGATCATGTTAAAGCAAAGTTATTGGATGCACCTTTACAGCAGGATGTTTTGTTTGGTGCAAAAGCAGAAGAAGTTTTAAAGAAAATGGAGGATAAGGCAAAATCTATGCAGACGGTCAAGGATTTTTTACAGGTTCAACCCCCTCGTTTCAGCAGAAATTGGCCAACCAAAAACTGGTCCTTTCCAGCTCCTGCCAGACCACAGAGGGGCAGATATAGACGCCCAAGGGGTAGAGGCCAGTTACAAGGCTCTTACCAGCCTTGACAATGGGAATAGGCAACAGGAGGGTAGAGGTGGTTACAGAAGCTCTTACCAGCCTTGACAATGGGGTGCCACAACCCAAAAAGGAGGAGAAGACAGGTCTCAGACTACCAGAAGACAAACACAATGACTTTCCCCTCAGACTTCCAAGCAAAACCCTCTTGGCAGCTCCCTTGGGGGGAAAACTAGCACTTTTTGCAGACAATTGGCACATCATTACAAAAGACAAATGGGTCCTAAATATTGTATCTCAAGGATACAGATTCCACTTTCACACTTTTCCAAGGATAAAAGGAATGCCAAACCTGCCACCAAATCAATGGGCAGAGGCTCAAAAGCAAATTTCAGCTCTCATGCACATGAGAGCCATTCAACAGGTTCCTACACAGGAGCAAGGACAAGGATTTTACTCAAGACTGTTTCTAGTTTCCCGAAAGGACAAAGCCTGGAGACCCATTCTGGACCTCTCAATTCTAAACACATACCTGGAAGTACCCAAATTCAAGATGCTAAATGTACAGCAACTTCTTCCCATGCTGGGCAAGAAGACTTGGCTAGTAATGTTGGACCTTAAGGAGGCATACCTGCATGTCCCTATCAGACAAAATTGCAGAAGATACCTCCGATTTATAGCAGGTTCAACCCATTACCAATTCTCTGCACTGCCCTTTGGCTTATCTACTGCGCCCAGGGTCTTCACAAAATGCCTGGCACCAGTGATTGCATACTGCAGACAAAGAGGGATTCAAATATATCCATACCTGGACGACTGCCTTATTCAAGCAGAAAGCAAGGACATTCTATTAAAGCATCTGGCGTTTGTCAAAAATCTACTAAGTTGCCTAGGGTACACAGTAAACGAAAAGAAGTCAAAACTAGTGCCCTCACAAGACATAATATTCCTGGGTGCCAGCTTAAATACAACGGCCCAGAAGGATTATCTCACGCCAGACAAGCAAAGACAACTGACTCAATACTTCAAAATGATGGCAACAAAGACCCATCTCCCTGCAAGAAAAATTCTGCAGGCCTTGGGATTCATGGCATCTTGCATACTACTAATACCATTTGCAAAACTGCATGTGAAGAAATTACAATGGTATCTGAAAAGCGTATGGACTCAACACAGCCACAGCTTGGAAACACTAATTCCACTCATACCCTGCCTTCAACAGGAGTTTCTGTGGTGGGCTCAGGCATGTCACCTCAACAAGGGTCAGCCTTTTACCTTACCCACAGACAGGCAAACTATAACAACAGATGCACCGGATTATGCCTGGGGAGCACACATGGCAGGACAGTGTATTCAGGGCAAATGGTCTGCAGACCAAAGGCATCTACATATCAATCAAAAAGAGATGCTAGCTGTACAAAATGCCCTAACAGCTTTCAAGGACCTCCTACATCCAGGACAACTCCTAATAAAGATGGACAACACCACAGTGATGTGGTACATAAACAACCAAGGGGGCACACACTCCTACCCCCTATGCAGACAAGCAATGACCTTGTGTAACACAGCACTTACCTACCAAGTTCAACTACAAGCACAATTCCTGCCAGGAAAGAAAAACACATTGGCAGACGATCTAAGCAGAAACATCATAGATCCTCAAGAGTGGAAACTGGATCCACAAGTATTCGCAATGATAACTCAAAAATGGGGGAGCCCAGACATAGAACTGTTTGCTTCCCCCCAACACTACCAACTACTGAAATTCTGCACAAGGACATACCACACACTAGCTTGGAAAGTGGACGCCCTCTCATTCAGTTGGAAAACATTGGCAGTGTATGCCTTTCCTCCACTGCCTCTTCTGGCAAAGGTGCTGCTGAAAGCCAGATTAGAGAGGCCACAAATGATACTCATTGCTCCAGACTGGCCATGCCAGCACTGGTATCCAATACTAAGGAACATGGCTCAAGGCCCACCATGGATTATACCTACAACTCCTCACCTGCTCACTCAGCAAAACAATCAGATTCTACACAGACAGCTCAAGACTTTAAATCTGGCTGCATGGAAAATTGCCTAAACAACCAGTCAACACTTCTCTCTAAAGATGTGATGGATGTCATTCTGGAGGCCAGGAGGCCCAGCACCAGGAAAGTCTACTCAGACAAATGGAAAAGATTCTGCGCCTGGAACCAGACTAAAGGCCAAAATCCCCTTGTACCAAATATTCCTCAGATTCTTCAATATTTAACTGAAATGTTGCACAAAGGACTTTCCTTCTCATCTGTTAAGATCCACGCCTCAGCTGTTTCAGCTCAATACAACACGGATCCTCCTATATTTTCATATCCATTACTAAGACAGTTCCTCAGAGGGGCTAAGAATATAAGACTGCCCCGGTGAGCACCAACACCAACTTGGGATCTCAACTTTGTTTTGGAAAAACTTACACTACCGCCCTCTGAACCAGCTTTCACAGCCGATCTACAGTTCCTATCATGGAAAACTGCCCTGCTGCTAGCAATAACTTCAGCACGAAGAGTTTCAGAACTACAGGCCCTAATGGCAGTGGAGCCTTTCATCATTTTTCATCAAGACAGAGTCTCTTTACGAACTAACTCTTCCTTTATGCCAAAGGTGGTATCCAGTGTGGCCCTAAACCAAACCATTCATTTACCCACCTTCTATCCAAACCCCCAGAACAAAAAGGAAAGGCTCCTACACTCTTTGGACATTCACAGGCAATTACGTTACTACTTGGATAAAACTAAGGCTTTCAGAAAATCTGACCAGCTCTTTGTATCCTATGCTGCAGGATCACAAGGAAAAGCTATCTCAAAACAGACCATTTCAAAATGGATAGGACATTGCATCCGTTTCTGCTACACACACCATGGAAAATCTGTGTCTGGTACCATCAGGCCCCATTCCACCAGGGCTACAGCAACATCAACAGCCTTCCTCAGAGGGGTACCAACCAAGGATATTATGGAGGCTGCAACTTGGAGTTCAGTGCACACCTTCACCAAGCACTATCACTTAACTCTATACTCTAAAACCAGAGCTGGCTTTGCCACTGCAGTTCTGCAGGGCCTACTAGCCTCGCCAAACCCTGTTTAGTTCCACCACCCATCCTTAGCTTTGGGATTCAACCCAAGTGTGATGACTGCAGCAGTGTAACACGATGAACATAGTACAGTTTTGTACCTACCATAAATGTAGATGTTCGAGTGTTTGCACTGCTGCAGTCCAGGTTACCCTCCCTCCATCCCCTCTGAACTAGCTGGAGATATATATACTTTCTATCCTATACAACCTTTGTGGTGTATTTGCTTGTAACTGAAGGTATTGCTTTAGTTTTATTTATATATTTCTTTTTATTAGCAATATGTATTGCCTACCTATTGGGGGCACCTGACATCTGGGGCAAGAAAAACTGAAGAAAATGGCTTTGGATGCATCTTATATACCCCTGGCACACTGACATCAGGGAAGAAGCGACAGCAACCGACGCCGGACCAAGACTTTGGAACTCTGGCCGACTGCGGGACCGCCTGACGGCAGGATAACCCAAGTGTGATGACTGCAGCAGTGTGAACACTCGAACATCTACATTTATGGTAGGTACAAAACTGTACTTTCCACCAAGTCAAAGGGAAGCAGCAGCACATAAAATCCAAAAGCTGCTACAAAAAAAGAGTCATCCAGACGGTCCCCCCAGACCAGATAGGATCCGGTTTTTACTCAAGGTTTTTTTTAGTGTCAGAAAAGACAGAGGACTGGAGACCAATTCTGGATCTCAGCACACTGAACAAATTTGTAAAAACAGAGAAATTCCAGATGGTCACGGATCAGTCTATCCTTCCTCTCCTGGAAGAAGACGATTGGATGTGCTCTGTAGATCTTCAAGATGCGTTTTACCACATAAAAATGGATAAACGCTCAAGAAGGTACCTCCGCTTCTGCATAGGAGCTAGTCGCTACCAATTTTGAGCTCTGCCGTTTGGTCTCTCTTCAGCCCCCAGAGTGTTCACCAAATGAATGGCAGTGGTTATTGCTCATGTGCGACTTCAAGGATTCCAGGCGTTTCCATATCTGGATGACTGGCTCCTCACCGCCCCCACCAAGTGTCTATTGGATGCCTGGGAATCACTATAAACTGGGAGAAGTCCAGCACGACCCCAGCTCAGTCTTTGGAATTCATAGGGGTAGTGTTGGACATGAGAAATTGCACAGCATCTCTTCCGGACCACAGGCTTCAAAGAATAAGGCAACAAGTTCAACCACTGCTCTGTCACCACAAATCTCCCACTCAATCTATACTCCAACTCTTGGGTCACTGGCATCACCATTGTTCCTCTAGCCAGATTCCACATGAGGCTCATTCACTGGTTACTTCTCAGTCAGTGGTACCCTCTACAACATCCTTTGTCTTTTCAGATAAGTGTAACTTAGAGATGCAAGCAAGATTTACTCTGGTGGATGTCTCAAAATCCCCAGCAATGGTCTCGCCCCTTCAGCCCCCATCAACCAAAAGCCATGGTGACCACGGACACCTCCCTGATGGGGTGGCGGGGCTATGTCAAGGAAACTCAGTCCAAGGCACCTGGTCAGAGACAGAGGCCCTTTTGCATATCAATGCCCTGGAACTAGCATTGCTAGCATTTCATTCCATCCTTCCATCAGGGACTATTGCGATCCAGTCAGACAACATGTCAGTGGTCTGGTACATCAGCAAGCAAGGGGGCACCAGATCTTACCCATTATGCCCAGAGGCCTTGAGAATATGGCAATGGGCGATAGCTTCCAAACGCTTTCTAATAGCAATGGACATTCCCGGGAGTTCCAGCGTGATAGCAGACAAATTGAGCAGGTGCATTCTACAACCTCACGAGTGGTCCCTCAAACCTATGATAGCGGCAAGAATCATCAACCATTGGGGCCAGCCTTCCTGCGATCTGTTCGCCTCCCCAATCAACTACAAGTGCAGGAACTATTTTGCCCTGATCCCCCCTCAGAGACAGTCACCGAGAGACGCTCTAGTCCACGCTTGACCCTTGGGTCTACTTTATGCTTATCCTCCTCTTCCCCCTCATCTCCCAATTTCTGAAGAAAGCACGACAGTTGAAAAGCAAAGTGATCCTCATTGCTCCATATTGGCCTCGACATTTCTGGTTTCCCTTCCTCTGGCCTCACCTGTTAGATCAACTGTGGATCCTCAATCCATCCCCAACGTTGATCTCCCAACCGCAAGGTTTGACTCACCCCATTCTAACTACCCTGAAACTGACAGCTTGGTTTCTTCACTTCCAGTGATTGCCAGGCAGGAAAACCTCTCTTCCCCTGTGCGCAGTATCCTTATTGCATCTCATAAATCATCCACCAGACTAATCTATCTCAATAAATGGAAAAGGTTTTCTCTATGGGCAGTGAATAAACAATGAAACCCATTGTCAGCCCCAGTTTCGGTGGTTTTGGATTACTTATCACATCTTTTCCACTCTGGGGTGTCTGCCTCTACTATTCATGTGCATTTAGCTGCCATTTCAAATTTCCACATTGGTTTTCAGGATTCTTCGCTTATGTCACAAAGACTCTGTAAAACTTTCTTGAAGGGGGTTCTCCACTCAAAACCTCCCTTTACGGAACTGGTACAATCTTGGGATTTGGCCTTGGTTCTGCAAGCTCTAACAGCTCCCCCCTTTGAACCTGAGTCTTCATGTGATGTAAAATATCTCTCTTGGAAACCTTTGTTTCTGATTGCAATCACATCGGTCAGATGCTTGTCAGTACTTCAAGCCTTATGCATCAAACCTCCCTATCTTATCTTCCATAAGGATAGGGTATCACTGAGAACTAATTCTTCCTTTTTACCAAAAGTGGTGTCAGAGTGGTCTGTCAACCAATCTACTGACCTTCCAGTATTCTTTCCTAACCACTCTAACAAGGGAGAGTATTGCCTGCACTCCTCGGATGTTCATAGGCAAATACAATTTTATCTGGACTGAACAAAATCTACCCGTAAACCATACCAACTATTCCTGGCTTTTTCTGGACCAAGACAAAGTCATCCTGTCTCAAAAGGTACATTGGCTTCATGGTTGAGAAATTGTATTACCTTTAGCTACAACAAAAACAATGTTACCTTGCCTCACAGAGTCACAGCACATTCTACAATGTCTATGGCAACTTCAACAGCCTTCAATGCTAAGGCTTCTCTTAATGATATTTGCTCAGCTGCGACTTGGGCCAAACCTCATACCTTTATTCTTCATTACAAATTCGATTTGGCCTCCAGAGGTAAAGCTTCTTTTGGCTACATGGTGCTCAGGAATGTCCTTCCATGAGGGCCACCCAGGGATACTTGTAGCTGGGGACTCTTTCCCATCAGTAAGGAATGAACGAAGATTAACAACATCAAATAACGAAGTTATGTCTTACCATAATGTTCCATCTGTGTTGTTGATCTTCATTCATTCATTACTTCCCACCCTCCATCCCCCTCCGGAGGTTCCTGGTTGATCTCATATATTCCTTTATTGTAGGTCTGTTATGACCAGAGGTAGCCTCTACTTTTGTCTATTAACTTGCAAACTCGATCTGAGGTAACTGAGAGCAGAGCATTCCGGGTAGGACCTTGGCTCGAGAGTTTTTGACTGATGCGAGCTTGATATTTGGCTGGCTCGGTTCTGAGGACAGAACAGATGACCCATCAGTAATGAATGAACAAAGATCAACAACACAGATCTAACGTTATGGTAAGACTTGACTTCTTTTTTGTCCCTAGCTTACTCTATTTTGTATTTTTAGAGTATCTTCATTGTTTAAGAACAGTATGGCTTCTCCTTTTCACACCACATATTCAGTTTACCTGTTCTCTTTGTCCTCCCTTTGTCCTGATTTATTGTGTGTGATTTCCTTTATGTAGTCCCATGAAACTTTGAATACAGAGCATTAAAAAAATGGAATGGATGCATGCTAGTTTTCTTCCATTAACTTGTACAGCAAAAAATACATTCCAGTTGAAGTGGTGTAAGTAACTATATCGACCAAAGACAAATATGGGCCGTATTTAATAAAGCCTACACTAAGTGTATACTGTTCTGAGTTAACAGATGACACAGACATAACTTGTACCTTCTTCCTCCTAATTTTAGTTTTACTACTGATATTCTTGCAGCTTTAAATATGGACAGGGATTCATAAAGGTTACCACAAAGTGTCGACTACATGTACACTTAGTGTAATCTTTCTGAGCGACTAGAAAGCACAAAAAATGTGATAAGAATTTTATTGAATATGTATCATGTACACTTAGTGCAGGCTTTATTGATTCTGCCCAGTGTTTTCCTTGTATAGGGCACTCAGAATTGCATTAAAAGGAATAAAAAAGTCTTTGTAATGAGAACAATTTGACATTTGGGCGGCACTGCCATTTATTGAACAGCTGCAGGTTAATGCTGTAGATTAAATCTTTCCATTTAACAACGTCTGACCTTTATGTACAGTAGTATCAGAATATAGTGAAATGTATTCATCTGAATACCTGCAAAGAAGGTTGCTTCCAATTTCTGCAACAAAACAAGACACAGAAGAAGAAAGTAATCTGTAGTCTTTGTAAACAGTGTTGTTCTACTGTTTGACTCTGTCATCTTAATGCTCTTCCTTGAGAATTACATTTACAGAGAAAGATGACAAACACACCATTAATACACTTGTCCTCAGTGCTGTTGCCGATAAAGGCTTATATTGATGAACCTATCATAGAAACAAGTTAAGAAGGCAGATGTACTGCTTAAGGGTATAGGTGCCTGCTAGGCATTACTTGGAGCAAGGGAAGAGACGTTCTAAGAAGCAGTTATAGAAATGCTGAAAAAAAACCTATTTGCAACCTGCAGTGTGTAATGCATTTAATCACCATCTCTGTTTCTTGCTTTATGTTTAGTTGTTGAAGACATCAACAAGAGGAGAGAACCACTTCCTAGCCTGGAAGCTGTCTACCTGATCACTCCCTCTGACAAGGTGAGAGTGCCTTCTTGTTACCATAACAGTTTCCATAATCCAATGTGTGCAAATAAGGTACTAAATTAGCCTTAGCAAAGAGTACTTTGATCACATCATTTGCATTTAATTTCACCGTGTCATTGGAGCAGGACTTTTCCATTATGGTGAGGCCTGTGTATTCACCCTGCTGATACCTATGTCATCTGGAGTCTTGTACTTCTGGTGTGGTCAGCCATTGTAAACTGGTCTGCTAAGAGATGCCAGACTAAAACCAACCCAACCTACGAAGTCTTCATGGGGGGTCACAGAATAAGATTTTAGAATGCTGATATTTGTGAAGGCAGATAAATCTAGAATAACCTAGAGACTTCCTGTTGCCTTGGACTATTCTTATCAGTGGACTAATAAGTTAGTGAGCCATGCAGCACTGAGTGATTGTTTCTGTGCAACTGCTGCTAGAGTGTCAGCTTTGTTACATTACAGAATCACCCGCTTGTTTGCATTATGGGTAACATCATCTCTGTAACTCCTTCAAGACATGTGGTTACCGATTCGTCATCGCTGTTATCATTACTATTATCCTAGTCATCAACCACACATGACTGAATGCTTCCAGTGAGACAAACATTTGAGAAGAAGCTACAGATGAAGAAAGAGCCAACTGGGCATTCCTAGACTTCGAGAAAACATATGACAAGGTCCCAAGAAAGGTGATTTTGGCAGTCCTGCCGTGGTTTGAAGTCCCAGAAACATTGGCAGAAGTAGTGCAGGCTGGAGTAAGAGCTCTCGATGACTCAAGTACAAACAATGTTCAGTCTCACAAAGGGGATCCCAGTGGGAGTGGGTATGCATCAGGGTTCAACTTTGAGCCCACTGCTCGTCATACTGGTAGTGGACTACATTAGTAAACAAGTCAAAGGAGACAGTTCAGCAAAGGTGCTGTACACAAATGATGTGGAATTACAAAGGCTAGGGGAATGGAATGTAAAACTGAAGGCACGTAGGAAGAAACCGAGTACAGATAAGACAGTTGTAATGTCAGCAAATAGGGGAACTCAGAAGAAGTTGAGAATTGAGCTATAAGGGAATAGTGGAACAGGTTAACAGCTTCAAGTATCTGGGATGGGTGGTTGTGAAGGGAAGTCTGAATGAGGAGGTAAAAGCTAGAATCAGAGGGGCTGAAGCCACCTGCTGCAGAGTTTAAGGGGTAGAGCGTGACAGAAGAATGCCAAGAAAACTGAAAAGTAGGGTATGTAAAGCAGTGGTGTGACGAGGACTACTGTATGGTACAGAAACCTGGACAGTAAAGGCAGAGCAGTTCAAGAAGCCAGAGGTAAAGGAGATGACTTACCTGAGATGGGTGGTACAGTGTACACTGTGGGACAGACAACGAAATGAGGAAAACAAGAACCGTTATGTGCGAATGTCACTGTGGGACAGACAACGAAATGAGGAAAACAAGAACTGTTATGTGCGAATGTCACTGTGGGACAGACAACAAAATGAGGAAAACAAGAACCATTATGTGCGAATGTCACTGTGGGACAGACAACGAAATGAGGAAAACAAGAACCGTTATGTGCAAATGTTGTTCATAGACTTTAGCGCTGCCTTCAATACAGTGATGCCCCAACAGCTGATAAAGAAACTTGATCAACTGGGAGGAAACACTCCCCTATGCAGTTGGATACTGAACTTCCTCAGAGACAGACCACAGACACTATGCATTGGCAATAACACCTCCAAGAGCATCACTATGAACATAGGGATTCCTCAGGGCTGTGTTCTGAGCCCTCTGTTTTTCACCTTATTAAGGTAGGACTGTACTGCCAAGCTTAACTCAAACTACATCATCAAGTTTGCAGATGACACGACTGTTGTTGGTCTCAATAGCAATGGTGATGAATCAGCCTACAGGGAGGAAGTTAGTCATCTTATCGTCTGGTGCGACAACAACCTCATTCTAAACTTGAACAAGACCAAAGAGATCATTGTCGATTTCAGAAGGCATAAAACACACTCTCAACTAACAATCCATAATGAAATAGTGGAGATAGTGGAAAGTACAAAATTCCTGGGGTACATATCACAGATGACCTAACATGGAACATTAATACTACTGCCATTGTAAAGAAAAACAGCGACACTTTCATTTCTTGTGAAAGATTAGGAAGGCAAACCTGCCCACTCCAATCCTCACTACCTTCTACAGAGGCACCATAGAGAATATACTAACCAACAGTATTGCAAACTGGTACAGTAACTGCTCCAACTCAGACCACAAGGTCTTCCAGAAAGTGATTAGGGAAGCAGAGAAGTTCATTGGGACCATGTTCCCAGCCATCCAACAAATATACCTGTTGCAGTGTCTCAGCAGGGCCAACAAGATAACCAGAGACACCACCCACCCTGCTCATGGACTTTTCACCTATTTATCTTCTGGTGAAGGTTATCGTAGTATGAGATGCAAAACAGATTCAATAAGAGTTTCTTCCCACAGGCTGTAAGAATACTAAACTCACACTAACTGCACATCATATTGAACTCTGAACTCTGAAAAAAGCTGCTGAAAATTCCAATGACAGTACCTTATATTTTTTGTGCAGTAATATTTATGTGTAATAACATCACTCAGATTCTTAAATTCATATTTTTGTGCACTAATCAAAGCTGTAAAGCAACTCTGTAATAATGACTAACATGGAAAAAGTGTCCTGTATGTGCAGTCAATATGTTTAATAGTTAGAGTTTAAGAAAATAACGTGTCATGTTAGTAGTAGCTGTTGTACTATAGATTGTCTGTATGTGGAAATGCCTCCACTTTGAGAAGGAGTAGTGAAATTTCATTCAGTGATGCACAAGTTGTATAGTCTGAATGACAGTAACGTTCACTTTAAGTTTGTGACTTTGAAATGATGACATCTGAACAGAGGCCAGAGTATCTCCAGTTGCAGAAAATGACAAAGAGAATAGACTATGGTGGTTTGGGCAGATATGCAGAAAGCAGAAAACAATCTGGTGAAGAAGATTTGGGACAGACAGGAAGAAGGCAGGAGGAAACAAGAACATCCAGCAAAGAGGTGGATGGCAATTCTTCATTTTAAGAACAATCTGTTACTTTGACATCCATCCTCAAAAACTGCACTTGCTTGCTTGTTTGCCTTCTGCCCCCCCCCCCCATTTGTATTTGGCAAATTTGCTTGCTTGCTGTTTTTCCCCATGCATTGTGTTTTCTCTCTCTCTCTCTATATATATATATATATTTCATTTTTACTTTATTTTTGTTTGTTTACTGGGTAAGTTCACTGGTTTGCTGACAAACAAGATCCCCGGAGAAAAGTGCATACTTTGTTCAATTTAAAGAAATTACAAAGGAACAATAGAGGAAAAGCTTGCCAATTTAATTTACAGAGAAATGTTCTCAGTGAATTAAAACATTGATAGATACATATGTATAATTGGAAAATACCATACTATTATCATTATTATTATTATTATTATTATTACTATTAAGTAATCAACAAATGTATTATATCATTTACAGCTATCTCAAAAACATAGTCCGCACATGGCGAGATTTAAGTTTTGTGTGGCTTTATCTGATTTGACACATTTGCAATTTTATTTTTCATTTCTTGACATTTGGGGAAGAACAGTTTTACTGAGATATGCGTTAACAATTGTCTCTTAAGAATTTGAATTGCATTCTGAAAAAATATATATATTCTTTTAGCTTTATATTGAACCCATGGAGGACTAGAAACTGGTCCCAGAAGACTGGCCCTGTTTTTGAGAAAGCAGTCTCTCCAATGGCTAGAAGGTGGGGGGGGGGTGATTATTGACAGAATATTGTCAGTGCTGCATTTGAAGGAATAACTTTTAATCATAGGTTTATAGAAAGTAAATGTGGGTATCGCAAAAGACTGGTTATTTTAAAGACTGCTGTGGCAAGTAGCAGGATTGCTCTGTCATACAGATATCTAGTGGTATTTTTTTCACTACCTATCTGAGTACTTTGTTCACAGAATTTTATTATAAGTTGGGATTTGTAGCAAAATTAAGTTACTAGGACAAGCATAGTCCAGGTTTGCAAGGACTTTTCTCTCTTCATGTGCTAGTAAGTCTGATAATTTATAGCATTGCTAAAATTGCAACATTAATTTGCCTATTGCTGTCTGTGTAGCATTTGAAAGGCAGGGCTGGAGCTAGAAAAACACCTCAGTAATTTTCCTGAGAAATCTGACTGATGTTGTTTAGAAGATCTTTATCATGAACTGATGACACATTACCTATTATTTATATAGTGCCAAAAGTCATAACTGATTTACTGTCAATCCTATCAATAGCTTGTATTGTGAAATCAAGTGGGGCAATGAAGTTTAGTCAGCTTGCAGTATAGGGCTGCAGGTAATTAGTTTTGATATCTCAGTAAAGAATGTGTCAATCATCTGCATTCATAGCTATACTTAAGAAGAGCACTTCCTGTTTCAGAAAATGTATGCAGAATTGACTAGAACCCACACACCACATATCAGATACACAGCTAACGATGACACATAAAATACTACACTATCCCTAAAACGCCCCAGCCTTTTATTGATAAAAAGGAATGTTCGAACAACGGATGGACACCTAATATAATCCCCCAAATCAAGTAGTTCACATGTGGGTTCCTTATGCTCAGAAAACATAGCTAAATTGTGGAACACTATTCCCTTTATCTTTAGACAAATAAACAACCTCCTCGCTTTTAAGACCAACCTCAAGCTACATCTAAGTTATACAAGAATCTGCAAATATTCTGAATTTCCAAGATAAAAATGCCTCAATACTCAAGATTTCTTCTTACTTTCTGAAGTATTCCGTCACAACTAGTTTTTTGTATCTTAATGAAGTGAGTTTCTTGCACTCCTCCTGTAAAAAATATATGCTTTATTGTTTGTTCTCTTATCAGTTTACATATCAGCATGAATGTGCATGCATGTCAGACTATTTTAGCTGCCAAAAGTTTAATATGCTCTACTGCTAGTGATGTTCCATCTATGGTAATAAGTTCCCGCATTAGTGATGTTCTGTAATGAACACTAGTGTCACGTCTAAGAACTTCATACACTTCATATCTTTGTGTGGTATTTCCTATGTATTGCATTTTAGTGAATTCAGTTGTTTTGTATAGCTTTTTAGGGATTATCTAAGCTTTGTACCATGGCAGCATTACCTGACTGTAAAACATAATTGCTATTACTTTTTTTTCATGTGATAGTACTGCTCAAAATACCTCATTCTATGTATCAACATGTTTCACTTTTGCTTGTAATCAAGGATCACTTGTATGTAATTAATGAAATGATAGTTCTGCTCAAAATCTCCTATGTATTAATATTTTTTACTTTTGTATGTAATTGATGTGGAGCTTTTCTCCCTGGGTCTCCACTGAAAATGGGCTGTTCCTAGGCCCAGTGGTCTTTCCTGGTTAACAAACACAATAAATAAATAAATAATTTGTAATATTGTACCTCTACAATTTTGAGAGCTTTTCTCCCTAGGCCACCACTGAAAATGGATAAAATACCCAGTCAGAATTTCTAGTAAACAAAAGCAAACATAAAAATAAGTAAATAATTTAAGAATAGGGAAAAGAGAAGGCCCTGGCACCAATCCCTGATAAACCCTGCAAGTTAAAAGTACTGTATCAGAGTGATTATTCAGCGCACAACTGGAAAGTTATATTTGACAGGACCTCTCTAGTCATTTTTAATTTCAGAATGTTTCTTTTCAAAGCACCCACTCACCGCTTGAAGGTAATTCTGACACTACCAAGAGCTGTTTTTTTGCTGTCTGTTGTCTCCTACTTTGTGATGTTTATATCCATTTCTAGAGGTACGTGTTCAGTATATATATTTATACCAGTTTCTTTAGCCATTACAGGATCTTTCTCCATTACTGAGATGGGGTACATAATCCATTTATGGAGTCAAGTATCAGATATCTGAGTATGCTGTGCTGTTCAGCAGAACGCGCTGCTGTAGATCAATGCCTTAGTGCTGGTCTTACCAACATGATCTTCCAACTGCCTTACTGTGGATTTTTTGAGGTGTCATCGGTAGTGTCTTTTCAGGCAGTTTAGATGTTGTCAGGCTACCCATGCTTTACATCCATAGTACGGTGTGATAATAATGAGAAAACTGTATACCAGTATTTTGGTTGTCCTTTTATATGCCGGTGCAGAAGTTGTGCCAAAGCAGTTTAACAAAAGAGACAGTAGCTCACTCAGTCCGGTGATGGACATCTCTGTCTACATTTATATTTAAGAAGAAGTTTCTTCTATGAAGAGATGGGAGTTGGCTTAACAGTTAATGTGCTTAACTCAAAGACACAAGGTTCGAGGGTTTGATTCTTGGGAAGCGTGACTTGGCTTAAAAAGCCCCCTGGAGTCATTAGCCTAGTAATCAGTAAGAGTTTTTTTTACTATCCCCACGGTATTTTCTTTGATGATGACAACATGCTGGAGCACTTTGCTCTTCTTCAGCCTGAACATACCAAATTCCCATACAATTTGCTCCTTGACTAAAACAGTTACTACTGTGAATGAATAGTACTTTTGTGACTATGCACTTCTTAACTCACACTGGGAAAGATGTCCTAGATTTATGCTATATTTTCCTGACTAGATAGCAGTATGTCAGTGAAAACTACAAATAGATGATTTTTGCACCAAAGAATACTCATTTAACCTCACATTACCAGTGAGCAAATACTCCCTACAGGTTATGGCATACTAAGAGTAGACCGGCTAAACAAGAAAGGAGGCGGTGTAGCTATAATATTTAAACAGCATCTAAACATCCAGATCTTAAAATCATCAGCTCCACAAATAGGCAATGAAGAAATAATATATACCAACCTCAAAATAAACCAAAACAAAACCATCAACACAACTGGATGCTACTTCCCACCTGGCCAGAACATCCCTCCACTAGAAAACCTCCTCAGCTGGTCTACCCACCATCTCCCCCAAGAATCTATCATTTTAGGTGATTTCAATATTGACTGGCAATCCTGTTCCAGCAATCATCCAACCCATCATGTAAACCTTCATGGCTTCACCCAACTAGTCCAGTCGCAAACCAGGATAAATAAAAACTCCAGCAAGCACACTACCCTGGATTGGATACTAGTCAGTAAGAGCCGTCAGTCATATATAACAGGCTGCTTATCAGATAGCCTCAGTGATCACTTCCCAACATTCCTACTGAAAAAATACCTATACTAAGCTAAACCTGTCGTCTACTGTCAGATACGTAAAAAAATAAACGTTAACCCACTCACATTCATCTCATCCCTCAAAGAATGTAACTGGCATCCTCTAAAGTACCTCAGTCTTGATGACACAGTTGAATTTTTTAATACTACCTTCCTGAGCATCCTTAATTACCATGCCCCCATAAGATTTTCCAGAATCAAAGCACAACCCTCCCCATGGCTACAGAAAACCACTAAGTCAGAAATGAAAAACAGGGATAAAGCCTGGGAGCACTGGCGCAAAACCAAGACCCCCTCAACTAGACAGAAATTCCTAGAACTACGCAATAGAGTCAAAAAGCTAATAAAACAGGACAAATTCCAATACTACCAGTCTGCCCTAGCCTCCTCCGAACACAGCCTCAAACAATTCTGGTCCTCCATAAGCTCCATCCTCCACCCAGGTAAAGTCAGTACCCCTCCTCCTAACAGCCCTCACTCCTCAGAAAATATTGCTACCTCATTCAACTCACACTTCACACAAACCATACTATCACTAGCTAAACAACACAACCCCCTCCCCTCCAACCCATACCTTCAACTACTAATCTCCCCACTGCCTTCTCTTTTTCTCCTGTACCTACCTCCACCATAAAAAAACTCTTAACTAAACTTAAACCCACCAAATTATCAGCAGACAACCTCCCAAGTGAATACCTACAAATTGCAGCTGATGCTCTGGCCTACCCAGTATCCATCTTGATTAACCGATCTCTGTCAGAAAGTTATGTTCCCACACTGTGGAAAGTATCACATATAATTCCCCTCCACAAAGGCAGACCCTCCACAGAACTAACCAATTACAGCCCCATAGCTATTCTCTCTCCACTCTCCAAAATACTAGAGAGATGCATACACTCTCAGGTCTCAGACTACCTCCTTACTAACAACCTCCTTTCAAATACACAGCATGGTTTCCGACTAAACCATAGCACCACCACTGCCTTACTCTCCTTTACTAACACTATCCTTCAGCATAAAAACAATGGCTATCTCTCCTCTGCTACTTTCCTAGACCTGTCTAAAGCATTTGACATGGTCCCACACAAACAACTTATCTCTGTCCTCAAGTAACCTATCCTTCTCACAATCAGTCACCAACTGGTTTCAGTGTTACCTGTCTGACCGCCAACAATCCGTTGTATGGCAGAATGACATATCTCCCCAACTACCTGCCTCCATAGGGGTTCCCCAAGGATCCATCCTTGGACCCCTACTCTTCTCTGTTTTCACAAATAATCTAGCCTCTGCCACCAAACATGGCACACATACAATACACAGATGACTCAACCATCATCTGCTCAGCCCAGTCCCTACCCAAACTGCAAAAAGTCACACAGAAAGCCTTTTCCTCTGTTGAAACTTGGTTATCCGATGCCCAATTAATACTCAATCCAAACAAAACTAAACTACTCATCTTCCAACTCACCAAACATACTCAAAACAACTCTCACTTTAACATCGCAGCAAAAGACAACACCACTATATGAACACACCAAATTGCTAGGAGTGGAAATAGACAATAAACTAAAATTTGACATTCACATATCCATGACCATAACAAAAGTCCACAAAAAACTGGGAGCGTTATACAGAAATAAGCATCTTCTCACCAAAGCAGCAAAGATTTCAATAGCAAATTCCCACCTTATCTCCACCCTACTGTGTGCCTCTCCAATATATACCAACCTAAGGCAATGCAATCTAAACAAGCTAGAGACCTGCTACAACAAAATTGCCAAATTCGCCACAGGGGCATCCTACCCTAGTCACCACTGTCTCTCACTTGCTGAACTGGGCTGGCTTGAACTCCCTCACCTCCTTCAATGGTATCAACTTTCACTCGCCCACAAACTAGTAAACCATCCACTAAATGTCCCATCCCTCCAGAATCTAATGCAACCCTATTGCATCACCAGACCACTAAGATCCAGCAACAAAAATCACTTGCAGATCACTACAGCCAATAACTCTGCTGGTGAAGCACTATTCTCTTGCACCATAACCAAATTATGGAACTCCCTCCCACCCACAATTACCTCCGTACCATCATGCACCCACTTCAAAACTTTCAAAACTTTACTAAAAGCGCACTTAAAAACATGCTGGCTATGCCCTTGCAACTCCCACTCTAATATCACCCACCCCATCCAACCACTACCTTTCTTTCCACTCCACTAACTACCTTGATCCTTGATTATAGCAAGCTCAGATGCTCATAATCCTAGTACTTATACAGCAGGAACTTCTTATTTTAACATTTGTTAATGTCTGTTATGTACTTCACAGATAAAGATTCTAGTTGTCTACTGATGTACTATGTTCTTCATCTGTAAATATGTTGTAAGTAATTGCTATGTAAATTGTTAATCGCTATGTAATCCAATGTAACTACTGTCTGTTTATTTTAACTGTGGAGCTTTTCTCCCCGGGCCTCCGCTGAAAATGGACCTATGTCTAGTCGGACACTCCCGGTCAACAAATATAAATAAATAAATAAATTTACTTTTGAACAACCACTGCAGTGAAACATAAAAATTTTAAAAAATGCTGTAACCACTAGGAAACATGCAAGAGATAGCATCTACATCACTTCCCCCAGAGAAAAAAAGTCAGTTCAGTGAAACAGGTTGTAATTTCAAATTAATATGAAAATGAAATCTGCTGAAGACAATGCTTTCGTTGTGTCAGCTTTGCCAGCTATAACATGCTCATTCTTAAACCTGACAGGCTTTCAACTGGCAGCAGCAAATACTTCATGATCCCAGATCTTGGGCACAGTAACAGTCAGTGTAGGGCTTTCACCAACTCAAAATCCTGGACATTTAACACTAAGAACAATGTCAGGAAAAAACATGTACACCCACCTTGATGAAATCTTAACACACCAGAGGAAGACTGGATAACTTGGCTGTGATTAGGAACTTGGTGTGACATTTGTAGGAAGACAGGGGTAGGAAACATAGGCTTAACTAGTATTCTGCTCTTCAATCTGCATGTAAAATATGACCTAGTTATTTGAGATGCTCACTTGAATGTATCGTTAGAGATCGTTATCCAAGGGATGTCTTTATCAAAAGAGCAGCTTGTGGAGTTAACGTCTGTTGTAATGACCGTCACCCTGTTAGATTTCCTGACACCCTTTTCACTGACAGCTTTATTCCACTTGTTCTCTTTTACCCCAAGTATCTCCTTTATTCCTTTTTGTACCCCTCTCCTCCTCCTTTGTATTTATTCTCTAAATTTGACTATAATGCATCACAGCATTCTCTCCAGCTCTGCATGTAAACTGCATTATAATCCTTCATTTTAAAGTTTAACTTTTTCTTATTTCTTCACTGTTAATTAATATTGTACTGTATAAGAACTATCCTGATTTTGTCTATGTCACTTAGCTTCAAATTTTCTGCAGATGTATGTACTGATATGTAATTTTTGTCAAGCTCTGTAATCTCAGACTGCAGATGAAAGGGGTCCTTCTGAATCAGTCCACTATGCTGAGAAGAAAGAATGCAAAAATAAATTTAGCATGAATAGGTCATTCCAAAACACTAAGCTGGTTAGCTTCCTCCCTTTGTGATTTTGGTAAAAACAGTACTCTTTTTATACCACAAAAGATACAAAAAAAAAAAACTTTATCTACCAGACATCAATCTTGTCTAATTTTCTGGCTCTCTAAACAGGAATTGCTACATGTTTTTGTTTATTTATTTTTATTTAATTTGGGGAAAGTAGATGGAATGGACCACAGTACTGCGGTGGTGGTGCTGCGGTAGCGTTGTCGCCTCACAGCAAGACGTTGTGCCATTCGATTCTCAGCTAGAGCGTCTTCTGTGTGGAAACACGCGTGAATGGGCGTACCTTCGTTGAAGGTTCTGCGTCAGGGCTGGCAAACTCGGCACGTAAAAAAATCTACTGCCAATCATTAGCGGACCGGAGTTCCACTGTGGCAACCCCTAACTGGGAAAAGCCGAAAGACACAAACAAACAAGATGGAATGGACCACAGTAGACAATTCTCAGCCATGGCATAATTAGAGAACTAGAAAATATTCTCTAAAAATATAAATGCTGTCAGTGGCAGCGTATGCATTTTTAGGCTGCCATTCATTTCAAGGCCATTCCACAGGGTTTACATATTTATAAGATGCCTACTTATGGGAATACATACTCCAAACTTCTTAAGCAGTGGCAGAATTTGAATATTCAGTTAAGTACTGATTATTTAAAGCTACTTATTGACTTTTTATATTTAGTGGAGCAAGCACTTGCTGATGAAATAAAACTGATACAGGAAGAAATTAATAAGACATTTAGGGCAGAATGTTATAAAGTGCCTGGTGAAGAACTTTAGTAATGTGGCCAGTTATGAGAAAAAACTTCAAGTTGTTAAATTAAAGAAATTGCAATGTGATATGAAAGATTTTAGAAAGGGTCAACTTTTTTCATGGCCACTTGAAATAGAATTAAAGTGCCGAGGCTGTGAAAAGGAGCAATACTGAGTCAGTGGATATGACAAACAGAAGAGGTGATGTGGTGTTTCCAGAGGAAATACCAGTGGCACAGGAGTCTTGAAATATATTAAATATATTATGCAAAACTGTTAATCGGACCGATAAAGTGACTGCAAATATTATTTCAGAACCTTCTGCTGATACTTCTTTTAAAATGTCTGGACAGAGTAGTTCTGATTTTTGCTACCAGAGCCAATGCCAATAGAGCAGAGTTACAGGAAGAATCAGTCATGGAGCAGAATCAAGAAGGGAGAAATGCCATATTCTACAGTGATAGAATCTGTGAAAACCAGGAAAAGACATTGAGTAATCTGGTTGTTAATTTATCTTCACGTGTTTTAATTGATGAATAATTGCCTGTGCTTAACAAAGGACTTTCATTAATTCCTTTCCCATAGTGCCTTTTTAGGCAATGTCGTGAGGTCAAAACTACCAACATGAGAATCTCTTCTAAATGCAATGCTGCTGAACAATAGGAGTCTCAATATGAAACTGCACTCATTGTAGGCATTCTTAACTCTGGAAGATGCAGACATCTGTGCAGTCACAGAAACATGGTTCAAAGCTGCGGAGAGCACCCCAGTCTGGCCTGGGTACTCATCCTACCATATATACAGACCCCAAACTGAGGGCAGCAAAGCCAAAGGAGGTGGTGTTTCAATATATATTAAAGGTATACACACCTCCAGACTGGTCAAACAGTATGATGCACAGGAGCCTCTTTAGGTGCAGTTAACAGTTGACAAGACCCCTATTCAAATCATAGTTAGTTACAGGCCCCCAACATTGACTCAGGACGCCCATGCTGCCTATCTGGACCTCCTCAAATCTATTAAGATTCAACCCTGTACCCTGATCTCGGGCAAATTTAACTACCCAAATATTGATTGGAGGAATGACTCGAGCAAGAACACAAATGCTCAAAGATTTCTTGACTTCATCAATGCCAGTGCTTTGGACCAGCTGGTTGACATCCCAACAAGAGGTGACAACATCTTGGACTTTGTGCTAATCAACACAGGAAACCACTGCAGTATCCCTGCAGTGTCATTATCCCTGGTAAGATTAGACAACAAAACGGTCACCTTTGAAGTCACCATCTCCCCTGATTCCCCCCCAAACAAAAAAACTTCTCCAAAGCTGATTACAAAAAAACTTTGCTAGAATCTCCCTGTGTTCTGCTTAACTGTAACAAAAACAATTTACACTTGTTTCCTGCCTTTCCAGTAACTAGTCTAGTCCAGATACAGATTTGCTATATCCAGGACTGTTTGTAAGCTTCTGAGCCCCCCAAGCCTGTCTGTGTTGGAGGGAAGCCTGCTGGCTTATCAGTGGAAGTGGTAAGCACTAGGTAACCTATCAACCACATAAGAAGTGGTTTCTGGCCCAGAAATTGTAGTTATTGGCCGTTTGGGCAGTTTTTCCATCTCTCTCAACTTCCTGATTTAAAAGCCCGCATTTGCACTTGTTTCTGTCCTGTAACTAGTCTAGTTCAGATACAGATTCTTAGTTTTAGCACTTGAATTTGCTTATTCATGCTCAGCATTTGTTCAGAACTTGTTGTAACTACTAAATAGCTACAAATTACTACAGTACTCAACCTCCCTCGTTACCTAGAGGAAAACAGTTTTTGTACTTACTTTCCTCACTTGCTTAGAGAAAAACAGGTCTTGTACTCACTTTCCTCACTTGTCTAGAGGAAAACAGTTTTTTATTCAGGCATGTCAAAGGGTCAGCTCCCAGTGTTCTCTCCTGTCTATCTGATGAATCTGGGCATCTTGGGGCAATGTAGCAATTGCCTCATGTACACAGACAACCCTCTCCTCCTACCACCCAACACTACACCCTGTGAGAGATGCACTTACCTAGACAAACTGGAGGTAAAGCTCTCTCCAAACAAGACTGAACTTGACAGTCAAGAGGAGAAGGTAAAGACTTGCATCACACCATACTCATCACACAATCCCACTAAACCTACACCACCAAAATCCAGACATAGAAACACAAAAACATTCACGGAGGCTCTCAGTAATAATCTGCTCAAGCAACAGAAACCTCCAAAGCAGAAACATAAGCAACCTTCACCCCCAGCACAACCCAAATGACACATAGCCCACAGACTCAGTGTGCCAGTCAACCACAGCCCATAAGGCAAAACAATGTACCCAACACAC
The DNA here is from genome assembly GCF_019279795.1 of Protopterus annectens. Taxonomy (NCBI): domain Eukaryota; kingdom Metazoa; phylum Chordata; order Ceratodontiformes; family Protopteridae; genus Protopterus; species Protopterus annectens. The sequence continues at coordinate 659,831,485 of NC_056750.1, forward strand.
TAGTCATAGGTGACTCTATAGTCAGGCACACTGATGTCCCACTCACCAGGCTAAACAAGTAGAAGGTTACTGTCAGCTGCCTGTCGGGTGCCAGGATCCGGCACATAACCCACGCACTCAGGTCACTCCACAACAAGTACAAATATGACTCTGTCATTGCCCATGTTGGTATGAATGATCTGAGATGTACCTCCCTAGACTACATGAAAAGAGACGTGGAAGAGCTCTCCGATCTGGTAGCCCAGGCAGGGACAACCCTAGCCCTGAGTAGCATCCTGCCATCGCCCAGAATGATACCGCAGTACAAGGACAAAATGATTGACTTCAACAATTGGCTAAGCTTCTGGTATCATTCTAAGGGGATCCAGTATCTGTCTGCCTGGGACGACATGGTCAACAGACCATGATGCTTTGCCAGAGATGGCCTGCACTTGTCACCCCTGGGATGCCAGATACTGGCTAAGGCTCTTGCCACCCCTATAGTGCCTTTTTTAGGCAAGGTTCAAATGAGAAATTCACCACCGTAACAGGAAGAGGCAAGCAAAAACTGAGGGTAATGCTACTCAATGCTAGAAGTCTAAATCTCAAAATGCACTTCCTCGAGGCACTCCTTAAAATGGAGAACATCGATATCTGTGCAGTGTCTGAGACCTGGTTCAAGGCTCCAGAGAGCACCCCTGCATTACCAGGCTATAACTCATACCACACTTTTTGGCCACCTAACCTGGACCAGAACACCAAAGGCAGAGGTGTGTCCATATTCATTAAGGATATCCACACCTCCAGGCTAGTTGCTCAGCATAATGCATCTGAGGCTATCCAAGTGCAACTAACTCTGGGCAAAACTGGAATCCAAATTGTAGCTTGCTACAGATCTCCCACCATGCCCCAGGATTCCCACTCCTCTTTTCTTGATGTACTGGAAAATATTAGGGCTCAACCAAACACCCTAATAATGGGCCATTTCAACTACCCCACCATTAACTGGGAAAACTACTCATGTCCCAACTCCTTCGCTCAATGTTTTCTGGAATTCATAAATTCCAATGCCCTGGATCAACTTATCCACACCCCCACCAGGGGCAACAATATCCTAGACCTGGTCATTACCAACATGAGTGACCAGTGTTCCACACCTGACGTCAACTCCTTGTTGACTGGACAGCATCCCAGGCTGCATTTTATACGAACTTCAGAATGAACTGGCTCCCCACCTAAGCACCATGTTCAATCATAGCCTCACATCAGGCTTTGTGCCCACTGAATGGCGCACAACAACAGTTACCCCACTCCACAAAGGGGGAGCCATCACTGATCCCGGGAACTATCGCCATATTAGCCTGATGAGCCTGGTCTTTAAGGCTATGGAATGTATCATCATGGAACTCATAAACAAAGACATTGGTAACCTCCAAACTCTGGAACCCACCCAGTTCGGGTTTGTGAAAGGCAGATCATGCCTCCTGAACCTGATCGACTTCTTTGAGGCAGTCACCAAAGCCGTAGATGAGGGTAAGGTGGTTCACACAGCCTATCTTGACCTCGCCAAGGCTTTCGACGCCATCCCCCATACTGGAATTTTAGGTAAACTCACTAAACTAGGTATAAATCCCTACATCACAAGATGGGTTGCCAACTGGCTCACTGACAGAACCCACAATGTAAAAGTTGCAGACTCCAAATCTGACTTCAAACCATTGATAAGTGGAGTACCACAGGGTTCAGTCCTGGGACCTGTCCTGTTTGGTATCTACTTCTCTGAAGTACAGGCTAACACAGAAGGCCTTTGGCTAATGAAGTTCGCAGATGACTGCAAACTAGGAGCCATAGTCGAGTCCCCAAATGATGTGGACATCCTACAGAAGCGCCTCATTGAGACAGATGCCTGGTGTCAGAGCCATGGCCTCAAGCTCAATGCCAAAAAGTGCATTGTCATCCCCTTTGGTAAAAACTCTGCACCCATGAACTACCATATAGGCGGCAGTCTACTTAATGCCAAATGTGTGATAAGAGACCTTGGGACCCAGGTGGACAGTAGTCTCTCCTTTGATAATCACATCTCCACAGTAGTCAGGAAATCCTTCTACATGGCACACCTCGTCACAAAAGGGTTCTCATCCAGGAAAAAAGAGGTCATTGTTCTCCTCTACTCAACACTCATTAGACCCATTATAGAGTACAATGCCCCTTTTGGAATGTACCTCACAAGATATCTGCAGCAACTGGAAAGGCCACAGAAGTACCTCACAAAGAGGATTACTGGCCTCAAACAGATGACCTACACTGACCGTCTCAAAAATTCCAGCTTTACACCGTAGCATATCACCTACTCCGAGGTGATCTCTGCCTAACATATAAAGGTATTTGAAATCCAGAGCTGTTGGACATGCTACACCTAAAGAATTCCCAATCCCTCTGAGCTACATGCTGTAGGGACCTAAACCTTGTCACTACAATAAACAGGACAAACTGGAGGGATAGATTCCTGTCCCAGAGACTTCCCAAACTCTGGAACAAGCTACCCATCTATGTCAAGCAAAGTTTCTCATTAGCAATCTTTAACAAAAGTCTTGATGAGTGGATGGGAAATAGGAAATACACCCTGGGGATCACTTCTGTGGCTCTGCTCGACAGTGGCACAGGAAAATAACTTTATTGGGTGGCTTAAGCCAGGGAACCTTGTTGTCTAGGCTTACTTAGGCCCTTGGGCCGCTAGCCTAGTACCTACCTATGAACAACCTCCTGAGGGAATGTGTAAACAGCTTCACAGCCCACCTCCCCAACAGTAGGAACTGGCACTAATGTCTAAACCTTCACCAAAGTACTATACTACCATTTATATAATGCATGGATTCAGCAATACCTGACAGGACAAAATCCTCCTGCTCAAGGAAGAGTAAACCTGTCTGGTGGACATCGGCTATATAAATAAACTCTACAATAAAAGGAAATAAATTGCTGTCCAGGACGAAGAAGGAACAGGTGCCAAATTGGAAGCAGTCTCTCCTTGGCCTAAACAGGCAAATAAGGGTATTAGTAAAATCCCCCAAAGCCAATTTCAAGTCCAGATTGGCCACATCTACTCAAGACAATCATGAGGTCTTCTTAACATACGTCCTCATTCTAAGGGGAAACACCCAAATTTGCTCAGAACTGATGGTCAAGGACACCAAGTACACAAATGCCATGGATATAGCCAACCTGCTGGCAGACAGGTTCAGTGAAAACTTCACCCCTCTATCCCCACCATCAGTAATCCAGGATATCCCCAGCACCTGTCCCCCACCCCTTATCTCTAGGGAACAAGTCATTACCACCCTCTCAAAGGCTAAAAACACAACTTCCATTGGAACCAATAGCATCCCAGGTTGCATCCTGCATCAACTTACAGCACCATTAGGCACTCTATTCAGCCTAAGCCTGAGTACCCGTTTTATTACAGCCAAGTGCAGGACAGCCACCATCATCCCTCTGCATAAAGGTGGAGCGTCCACCAATTCAGGCAATTATAGACTCATCAGCCTAACTAGCCTTATTTGCAAGGCCATGGAATGCATTACCATGGACCACATTAACAAGGACATCGGCAACCTCCAAACACTTGATCTCACACAGTTTGGTTTTCTCAAGGGGAGATCATGTTTGCTAAATTTGGTAGACTTCTTTGAGGAAGACATTGCACGCCGCCTACCTTCACTTGGCTAAGGCCTTCAACACTATTTCCCACTCAAGCATAATAGATAAACTCTTAGCATAAATCCATATGTGACCAGATGGGTAGCTAATTGGCTCAGTGATAAATGTCACTCAGTCAAAATAGGTGAAGCTACCTCAATTAGTAGACCCGTAATGAGCAGAGTACCCCAGGGATTGATCTTGGGGCCCCTGCTGTTTGGAATGTACTTCTGCGAGGTGCAAGCCAGAAAGGTCAATGGCTGACCAAGTTTGCAGACGACTGCAAGCTGGGTGCTGTCATTAACTCCCCTAGTGATGTAAACATACTACAAGAGGGTCTCACCCAGACAAATGAATGGTGTCAGAAACACAACCTCAAACTAAATGGCAAAAAAAATGCATCATCATCCCCTTTGGGGAGAGTGACATCTCCACAAATTATCACATTAATAACAACATTCTAAGCATGCAAGCAGTTGTGAGGGACCTAGGCACGCAAGTTGACAGCAATCTAACTTTTGACCACCACATTGCCTCCACTGTATGGAGAGCTTTCTACATGGCTCACCTCAATAGTAAGGGTATTTCTTCCAGGAACAAGGAAGTCATAACTTCCCTGTATTCCTCCCTTACCAGAACCATTATCGACTTTAATGCCCCTTTTGGCATGCACCTCGCAAAGCACATGCAACAGCTGGAGAGACCACAGAGGTTCCTGACCAGGAGAATCCAGGGCTTCAAAAATCTGTCCTACATGGATAGGCTAAAAGCCCTGCTCCTCTACTCCATCTCATACAGACCCCTCAGAGGTGATCTATGTCTGGCATACAGAGCAATCTCTGACCGCACATTGATAAAATTGCTGCATATCCGCAAGCCAGACTCCACTTGCTTGACTAGCATGCAAACCCTCAACTTGGTCTGCACCATCCATAGAACTTGCTGGTGGGACAGATTTGTCTCCCAGAGGCTCCTCCATCTGTGGAATAGAATCCCTCTCCACATCACGCAGAGTACCTCATTAACCCTCTTTAAGAGGAACCTGGATGACTGCATGGGAAATAGAAAATACACCCCTGGGATTCCACCTGTGTACCTGCTGGACAGGGGCATCGGGTGCTGATTTGTGGGAACATGGCATAATTTATTGGCTAGGATTATAAGGGCATCAAGGCCAGTAGCCTAGTAACTTGCTATGATCTTTTGATCCTAGTCAAGCCTCTGATTTCTCAGAAGTACTGAATGATTTAAGATTTTTTGTCAGGAATATTTCACTATCAATGATGTTTGGTGAACATTTGAATTCTGGGAATGGCTTATTTAGAAAGACAAGTACATTCAATCCTGTAATGAGCCCAAATGTTGAAATGTTTTTAATATTATGTGATGAGAATATAAGACTTGCGCTTTCTGCACCATAGAGACATAGTTTTTATAATTTAACACCAGGTGAAAGCCGTGTATCAATCGAGCTGTGTAACTTTATTACAGCTTGAAATCCACCCTACAGATAAGGGTGCTGGTATAGTAGTGGGCAAACGGTTTTAAATGGAAAGAATGTCCTTGATGTTAAGTGATGAAATTAATTACAATGTGGTAGCTAAATATCTGGTTAAGATATATGTAGATAGAATTCATATTTTCATATATATGATCTGTTAATGACAGGGTTGATTGGTTTTGAGCTATATTATTATTTTATTGTTGACTGTAGATCATAGTGTATGTGCTGTGTCTTTAAGAAGCATGTGAAGGACTGAGCAAGCACATATAAATACCAGGCATGTGCTATTCCAAGTGCCATTTTTTTTAGACTGCAGCCAGAGAGTGAGCATGTAGTTAATTTGTATATAAGTTACTTATGTTGAAGTCAGTAAACTTCTGTCGTGATGTGTCTGTATATAATAAAGCTGCGTGAACAGAACCCACAAAGATTCTTCTGTTGTGTCCAGAGTAGGAGAGTGACATGGTGTCAGAACTGGAATCGCAGAGAATAATATTCAGAGCCATGAGGTGCAGAGATGACAGCGAAGGTAAACTGAGAGAAACAAGCAGGAAAAAGAGCAAAAAAAAGAATCCAAGGTAATGGGAATTCGCATGAACTGCTTATTTTATAAAAAAGATAAAATGGAGCATTACAAGGCACAAACCGCATTATTAAACAAGCGGGAGGCAGGAAAGGTTTATTAACTAAGGGAAATGTTTAAAATTAAGATATCTGACAAAACAATTATCAGAAAAGTAAAACAAGCATGATTAAAGAAAACTGAGTATGTTTAAAGCAAAAAGGGCACATTTACCGTAAAACAAGCACAAGAAAAGTACAATGGCCATGGAAAGAGATTAAACGAGCAAAACAAATATAATAAGGCAAAAAGGGCACATTAAGCATAAATAACACAAGGCAATTACATTTTTTTTGGCAAAGTGCTGTGTTTTCGCATAACTACAACTTCATATTGTATATAGGGCATAGCTAGATTTATTCAAAGTATTTCAGTGTGTAAAAGTGCTTACAGTGTGTGCTTATTACTGTGTATGTTCTCCAAAGAGTTTGTGAGCAAAGTGCAACTGTTCCATGAAGTACAGTCAAAGTATAGCCATTTCGAAAAGTTTATTTTGCTGGGTGCGTCTGTTCGCAAAGTGCCGACATTACAGAGTTTTTCTTGCACTGTAAAGAATTGTCTAGCAAGGTACCGCCAATTTTGAAGAAATTTCAATGTGCTGTGTACAGTTTATTCACAAAGTGCTATTACTTCGAAATGTTATTGACTCTGAGCTTCTCTTACCCAGTTCATTTGCATCGTGCAGTTATTTGATATGTTTCTTGCACTGATAAGAGGTGAGTTCTTGCAATACAGTAATTTCAAGAGAATTACAGTGCCCGAGAGACTTATTTTGCAAAGTTCAGTTACACAGAGGCTTGTTGTGCTATTGGGCAAAGTTACAAATACTGGCATATGTGTACGTGTTTGTGCTTATTTGCAAAACCCTTCACTGGTATGTGTTAATATGGCAGACGGATTTCGAAAGACCTTACCACTTGTGTTTGATTCGAATATTGCAGAGAATTGGAGAATATTTGAGCAAGATTACGATATTTTTATACAAGCAGCTTATCCGATAAAGATGCATACACCAGGGCATTCATTTTGCTAAAGTTAGCTGGGTCAGATGCCATAGAAGGAGAGCATTTATTTGTGTATGCACCAGCAGTATATGAGGGAGAACATGAAAATCGTCTTATTGTTGTGCAGGCTGAGTCAAGGGAAGACCCCAAGTGTTTGAAGCCCAAGTTTAGAGAAGTGTGTAACTCCCAAATATTACATTAGAGAGGCATTTGTTTTACTCAAGAAATCAGAAGCCAGGAGAAACGTTTGCAGCTTATATAACTGACCTGAGAAACAAAGCCAAGATGTGTCGAATTGGTGACTTAAAAGATGAGTTAATAAAGGACAGGCTTGTGTGTGGTATTAATAGTGCTGCTGTGAGAAAGATTTTGCTTCATGACACTGATTTAATGTTGAGTAAAGCCACTGAGATTTGTCAAATCCATGAAGTGACAGAAAAACACACAAGTATGCTTGCAAGTGACAAGAGCATAGTTTCAGCAGGCTCCAGAGCAAATGTAGATAGCATGCAATATGTGGCAAACAGAACTAGGCCTAAGCACATGGCAGCCACACCCCCCTCTGGCTCACCTGGGAAACCACATAGCTTTCCTGCAAGTTCTAAGACTAGTTCAGTTAAAGGAGCATGTTCCTCAGTGCAGTACAAGTGTGAATCAGCAAAACCCAAGTCCAGCTTTATTGTTAACTGTTGCAATTGTGATGCAAATCATGAGTCTAAAAGAGAGAAATGCTTAGCATTTGGCCAGCAATGTCATAAGTGTAAAAAATGGAACCATTTTCAAAAGTTTTGTATATCAAGTAAACCCCACACAGTTGTAAAGAAAGGTCACACAAAAAAGCAAGTTGATCAAGTAGAGCTGCAGCAGTCAGCGTTCTACATAGATGGTGTATCAGTACTTGGTGAAAGAGTCGGTGCAGTGAATTTATTGGCAAAGAGCAAAGTATTTTGTACAGTCCGGACCAATGATAAATCCAAAGAGCTTAAAGTAGACACTGGTTCAAAGTGTAATGTTATATCAGCAGACACATTTGCTAAAGTGAGAACTAATGAACAACTCAATGTGGCCAGTAGTGCAAAACTTGTTGCTTATGGAGGTGACGAAATTCAAACCGAAGGCTCAGTGATGCTTTCATGTTATTTGGCCAAGAACTGTTACAACTTGTTATTCTATGTAGTCTGAAGACCAGTATAGTCTTTATTGGGTCTCAAAGATAGTTTGAGAATGAAACTGCTTTCTTTTACCAAAGAAGTTCATCACACAAGTGCATCTCCTAATTCCAATTTTTCTGATGCCATTTTCTCAGTGTGTGCTGATGTTTTCGATGACAGTTAGGCAAACTTCCAGTTGTGCATTCCATGAAGTTAGACCCAGAGCTCACTCCAGTAGTCAGACCACCAAGAAGAGTTGCGATAGCTATGCAGGATAAAGTCAAGGCTCAGTTGGATAAAATGGTGCATCAAGGTGTAATTTGTCCCGTTACAGAACCAAGTGAATGGGTGTCATCCACGGTAGCAGCTCACAAAAAAGGCTCAGACAAAATCAGAATATGCAATGACCCAAGAGATTTGAGCAAAGCATTGAAGAGACCATATCATCCAGTGCGCACAGTTGAAGAGGTCGCAGCCCTAATACCAAGTGCCACTGTTTTTTCTGTCTTGGATGCAAAAAGTTCATTTTGGCATGTGATGCTTGGTCACAAATCCTCATTACTAACCATTTTTGTACCCCATTTGGCAGATACAGATTCCTAAGGATGCCATTTGGAATACATTCTGCAAGTGAAGTCTTCCAGCGTGCAATGGAGCAAATTTTTTTGGGTTATCCTTGTGCCATAATAGTAGATAATTTATTGATTGGAGGCAATGGTGAAGCAGAGCATGACAGAAACCTAAAGAGACTTCTAGATAGATCATCTGAAGTAAACTTGAAGCTCAATCCTCTGAAGTGCAAATTCAGACTGTAGGTCATTTATTTCGTAGTACTGGCTTGAGACTAGACCCGACCAAGCAAGCAGCTATTCTTGAGATGTCAACAGTAGACAATCTTTAAGCTCTACAGTGTTTTCTAGGCATGGTCAACTATTTAGGCAAGTTTATACCAGACTTCAGTGACTTGACAGCACCTTTAAGAGAGCTGATGTGCAAAAAATATTGCATGGTCTTGGTTAGAACAGCACCAGAAGGCATTTGAAGACCTTAAGCAGAAAATTGCCACCCTATTTACTTTAAGATACTATGATGTGAATAAAATAGTCACTCTTTCCTGTGATGTTTCAAAATCTGGTCTTGGTGCAGTTGTACTTCAAGAGGGCAGACCAGTAGCCTGTGCATCTAGAACACTTACCCAAACTGAAATGCAATATGCTCAAATTGGGAAAGAACTTTTGGCAGTATTATTTGCATGTTCCAAGTTTCATGATTATATTTATGGTTGATCTATTCAGATTGAAACTGACCACCAACCTCTGGTCACTGTTCTAAAGAAGCCTATACATTCAGCTCCAGCGAGATTACAAAGAATGATACTCAAATTGCAAAAGTACAACTTCAACATGGTCTATACGAAAGGCAAACTGCTCTATCTGGCTGATACCTAATCCAGATCTCCCACGAATACAATGGAACAGCTTGACTTTGACGTGATGACAGTGCATAATTTTTCTACCACTAGGCTTGATGAGTTGAGAAATCACACAAAAACTGATCCAATTTTGCAAAAAGCCAGTCACTACATTAATGCTGGATGGCCATAAAAGCAATCTAGTGTACCACCTGAAGTGCAAACCTATTTTCCTTACAGAGATAAAATGTTGATGGAAGATGGCATTATTTTCATAGGTCCGAAAATTGTTGTTCCTGCTTCCTTACAACAAGAATATATCCAGATTTTTATCGTGGTCACCCAAGTTGTGCATCCAGTAAGAGAAGAGGGAGGGAATTAGTATTTTGGCCTTCATTACTGAAAGACATTGATAAAGTACTTTCTTCTTGTTCAGTATGCAATAGTACTAGATCACATTTGCAAAGAGAACCACTTCAGATAAGTCCATTTCCTGAACTACCTTGGTCAACAGTAGCCAGTGATATCTTCAAGTGGAACAATCAAAACTACTTAGTATTGGCAGACTGTTAATCAAATTAGTTTGAGATCGACTTACTACCTAACCTAACATCCACTACTGTTATTACTAACTTGAAACATCATTTCTCAGTCCATGGTAGTTCCCACAAAGTTATTTCTGACAATGGTACTCAATTTACTAGTCAGTTATTTCAGAAATTTTCAAGAGAATATGACTTTGTACTGCACGTTCAGCTAGCCCATTTGACTGTGGATATACAGGACTGCTAGTAACATGTACAGAGTGCAAAGCAATTACTTCAGAGGTCAAAGCATGATAATACCGATCTCTTTTTGAATTTACTTAATCTCAGTAACATACCCCGTGATGATATTTTTAGCTCACCTCCTCAAAGACTTCTATCCAGGCAAACCAGAATGACGCTACCTATTTGTTCCAGTTTATTGGGGCCTAAAGCTAAGAACAACAGTACCATCAAGGCTCAATTATTCAAGAAGTGTTCTAGCCAGAAGTCCAGTTATGATAAATCGAGCAGGTTTCTTTGTCTGTTGAGGGAAGGAGAGACAGTGAGAATAAAATGGCGAAAGGTTTCGACCGGATTGGTCAATTTACAGGTATATGTGCTGAGCTGAGATCCTACCTTGTAGAATCTGAGGGTGTGGAGTACAGGAGAAATCTCAGACATCTTATTCATGTACCAGAACTGTTGTCACAGCATTGTTCCTGTGGTACAGACTCTAGATATCAGAGTGAACCAAACGTGCTTCCCGTCCCAGAGTGGGTTTCAACCTCTAATTCCATTCCTAAAGATGTTCCAAATACTTCCAAGGTTAAACATTCTGTGGAAACAGCTCTCCAGTTGCTAAACCAAATTCCCAGTTTTATGCCACACAGTATGGTCGAATATCCACGCCCAGTGTGAAATACGCAGCGACCTGGACTTAACTGTATATATGTACCTAGCTTTGTATAAATGCACGGCAAAGAACTGTCAGTGATATCTGCATGCCAAAAGGATTCGTAAGGTTGCATTATCTATTTCTCAAAGAGGGAGGATGCAGATCAGAGTGTATGTGCTGTGTCTCTAAGAAGCATATCAAGGACTGAGTGAGCACATATAAATACCGGGCACGTGCTATTCCCAGAGAGTGAGCATGTATAATTGCAGTAGTTAGATTGTACTGTAAATAAGTTACTTAAGTTAAAGTCAGTAAACTTCTATCATGATGTGTTTGTGTATTGTAAAGCTGCTTGAACAGAACCCACAAAGACTCTTATATTGTGTCCAAAGTAGGAGAGTGACATTGATGTTCCAGTGATTCCTGTGATTTATGGACTCCCCAAAATTAATAAAGATCCTGTTATATCTCCATAGTGTCCAGTAGGGGATGGGCTACAGAACCCCTCTCCATCTATGTGGAGAAGGCACTCAGAGCCATCCTCGACAGTACAAATACAGTTGTAAAAGTTACCAAAGATATTTTGGGACAGTTATATAGATGGACACAACATTGTGATACTACTAAGGACTTTATGTTTGTCACACTAGATGTGACGTCTTAATTTACTGTACTCCCCAATGAATTGGGTATAGAGAGTATCAGGAGTTTCCTTAGCAGTAGAGCAGGTTTTAAAGCCAATAAAATTGAATTGATTTGTACTCGTTTAGAACTAATTTTGGAAAATAATCTGTTTATCTTTGATAGCAAGTGTTATATACAGAAAACTGGTGTAGCTATTGGCACTGCATGAGTTAATAGCTACACCAGTCTTGTAATGGCTCTGTGGGAAATTGAAATTGTGTTTAGGAATAATGTGCATCAATGATTCGTTTAGTTTTACAAGCACTTTGTCAATTATATGTTTTTAGATTGGGGAGGTACTGAAGAACAGTTAATTGATTTTATTGATAAATTGCATGCAGGTTTACTTGCAAGTCTTCTGTGATATGATAGATTTCTTAGATGTCAAAATACATCGGAGAGATTTAGGTCTGTTAGGTATAAAGATCCATAGGAAGAAAGTAAAGAAAAATACTGTTCTACATAAGTCCAGTATGCATTCTGGACATGTTATTGAAAATGTACTTAAGGGTCAATTTTATAGGGTTATGAGACTTCATGATAATGATGATGATGATTTGAAGGTGGCATTTGAAGAACTTAAAACTGACTTTTTGGAAAGGGGTTATAATAACCTTGAAACTGATCAGTGTATAGCTGAAGTAGTTAGAGCTAGGTAGGACAGAGGGAGATCCTATTTTTCAAAACCTATTACCCAGGAGCAACCAAGGATGAGAGGTCCAGTTAGAATACACTGATTTTCTCTTTTTCTAATGACATTAGTATTGTACATGATATTACTAATAAGCATTGGTCTGTATTTTAGCAGATCTTCAAGTGAAAAAAGTAGTGGACTATAAACCAAGGTTTGTTTATAGGAATAGCTTGTCTTTAAAAAACAGTGATGCTATAAAAGTATGTATGAATCTTATTGACTTGGCATTTTTGAATGATTTGATTGGTCAAGTGTATAAAAGGAGTTTTTAATGAATGAAACAGGTGTTATTTTTTTTAATCACATGATTTTATTCTTATTCTGGATTGGTTTTGTTGTATTTTAAAAGTGTTAACTGTTTTGTGTTTAAACATGTGCTCTGATTAGAAAGGTACTTTTAGATGTAATTCCTGTTCTGCATACAATTATATTTTTACATGCACTTCTTACATTCATAAATGTACTGGGACTGAAATAGTCTTGGATTTTTTTTTTGCCAATTGTGGAACTAAAAATATAGTGTATTATGCTGGTTGCATGATGCGTGAAGCGTTCTATGTTGGCAAGACTAATAGTCCCTTCAAAAACAGGATACTTGAACTTCATAGTGATATCGTGAAAAGAAAGGAAACTAGTGTTTGTCTAGGTTTGTACGTGATCGGGGTACAGAACATACTTTTAAATTTTTTGTATTACAGTGTATAAATGAGAAGGTCAGGCAAGGAGATATCAAAAACAAGACTGAAAGTGCTGAACAGAAGTGGATTTTACTTATGAAAGTATTTTTAGAACCAGGTTTGAATGAAAGAGTGTCTCTCAAACCTGTTCTGAAGTCACACCCACTGAAACACTAGTAGGAGCTTGGTATATGCAAATAATTTGATTGGCAGGATCAAGAAACCTTTTTGTAATGCCCATTATGACATCAAGTTAGGGGCTTGGCATTTTTGAATGATTTGATTGGTCAAGTGTATAAAAGGAGTTTTTAATGAATGAAACAGGTGTTATTTTTTTTAATCACATGATTTTATTCTTACTCTGGATTGGTTTTGTTGTATTTTAAAAGTGTTAACTGTTTTGTGTTTAAACTGGTCTGATGAAGCAGTATTATTAACTGTGAAAGCGCTCACCATTTGTTATTTCATTATTAAAGCAGTCTTCGTCTGAAGGTCATGGCAGTTTTGGAGTTCTTATTTTAAAGTTTGCTCACTGCTAAGTTAAAAGGTATAACAGTAACTCAAATGTAGAATGAGTGACAATCAAAACTTGAACAAGACAGTGTACCATACTAAGACAGATTTAATGTCTTTGTTGACTAAATGATGGTAGATGTAACTAAGAAACCTTATTCATCTTCTCGAGTATGCAGTTCAGTTTGAAGGAGTTACAGTACAGTAAGAGGCAGTTAAACTGAGACCACTGCTAATGAAATGCAAGATGTAGAGACAGTGATCATAGAATACTAATAAGATCCAGCAGACTGAGACAAAACTGTTTAAACACTAACCCAGCATATGATAAGGAAAAGCATGTACCCTAAGGCAGGGTAGAAATGCATGCATGTGTTACACCACTGGAAGTCCATTTAAGTAGAATGTAGTCAAGATGGGATGTATCAACATCTGAAACACAGATTCAGCTTAGTCCTGTACAAACGCAGCTGCTAAAGAGATAATGTTTTCAGTATGCTGAATTAAACTGCCTTGTTGCTACTCACCATGGAATGTTTGCTCTACTCGTCCAGAAGCTTTGTGCCTTTGAACTCAAGGTGGTTGACTGCAGTGACTTTGGGAAGTGACACAGTGAAATTGTCCATCTCATAAAAAGAACATGGACTACAGAAAAAGTGAGAGACTACAGTAAAAGGGGTAGTGGTGGGCTTAGATGAAGACGTTTAGAGATGGTACATATAACGAGCACTGCTGTGACACCGACTAGGAGGCAGACTGTGTGCTGAAGTGTGGTGCAGTAGAATTCCAGTCTGGGACATTTCAACATTGAGTGACAGTTTTTGTTTGGCTTGAAGCATAGAAGTACTGGCTACAAACTAACCATGTGCGCATATTTTATGGTTGGCATGAGAGCTCCATTCCACTGTTTTTTGCAATTTTCAAAATTAAAACCTTGCTTTTTGTCTGCAATTTTTGAAAAACCATGACGGCACTCATTTTTGCACCTTTTCTATCAAACTTCCTGTAACACATGCTTTGGGGTGTCTGGCAGCAACATTGCTTATAATGTATGAGCAGCAGGGCAGAGAATGGCGCTTTTATTTAGGGTGCTTGTAGACACTGAAAGTGAAGTTTGAAAGGTATCCAAGTAACAAGATAAATATTAATTTTCCATTCATGACTTTATAGGTTATTACTAGGCTGTTGGTTGGATAGAACATGCATAGCTTTGAAATCATAAATTACATTGATTACTCCCCTTTCCATAGGATCATAGCTTTTTACTAGGCTGCTGATTGGATATATCATTAGAAAAAACTCCTCTGAATGTTACAGAATTGTGAGCACAACCTATGGCAAGATTTCGGCTTTTGGTTCACAAAACCAGCACTTTCCTTTTCACTACAGAGCCACAAAATAAATTATATCGCCCTAGATGGGATAAAACCTTTGTGGTCTACCACTGCTTGTAGGATCATTTTTATTGTGTTGCCACACTATATTAAAGTCATTTGAATTTTACTTAATTTCTCATTTTATCCCTACTGTGCCCTCATGTCGTTTAACTCTTGGATCACACGATAATAGTCACATCAGTCATATACTTTGTGAATCAAGATTTGTACAACATGATGTGGTATAATGCTGTTTTGTTAATAGGAAAACATGTACACACTTTTTTCATTTCTTAACAGCACTGTATAAGTGCAATAACGTGCATTTTGGTGCTTTTCCCTAAAATTGGGAATTGTGTTCCTCTCCTGGTTGTCTTCTCAAGGCTGGTAGGATCGTGTGATCATCTGAGAAAAAAATGTATTGAGTAGTACTGGTTTGTGCTAACATAAAGTCCATGCAGACTAAGGCAAATATTTGTTTCTTATGTTATTATCTCTTAGCAAACTTGATGGAACCATTTCTTTCTTAGATAAGAATCATAAGTTAGTAACTAATGATGTTTATTTGCAAATTGTATATGTATGTGTTTGTGTGTGTGAGTGGTCTATGCGTATGTCTGCGTATATGTATATATATATATATATATATATATATATATATATATATATATATATATATATATATACACACACACACACACAGTGGATATAAAAAGTGTACACACCCCTGTTAAAATGCCAGGTTTTTGTGATATAAAAAAAATGAGACCACAATAAATAATTTCAAAACTTTTCCCACCTTTAATGTGACCTATAACCTGTATAAGTGAATTGAAAAACAAACAAATTTGTTAGGGGAAAAATATAAAAAAATGAAAAACGTACAATAAGCTACTTGCATAAGTGTGAACACCCTTAAACTAATACTTTGTGGAATCACCTTTTGCTTTAATTAGAGCATTCAGTCTTCTTGGGTACACACCTGCCATCAATTAAAGAGACTCTGATTAACCCGAAATAAAATTCAGCTGTCCTAGTGGGATTTTCCTGGCATTTACTCAGTTGCCTGCTACAGCAAAAGCCATGGTTCGCAGAGAGCTTACAAAGCATAAAAGGGATATCATTGTTGAAAGGTATCAGTCAAGAGAAGAGTACAAAAACATTTCCACAGCATTGGATATACCATGGAACACAGTGAAGACAGTCATCAAAATGTAGAGATAATATGGGACAACAGTGACGTTGCAAAGAACTGGACGTTCCTCCAAAACTGATGAAAAGACAAGGTGAAAAACTGGTCAGGGAGGCTGCCAAGAGACCTACAGCAATGCTGAAGGAGCTGCAGGAATTTCTGGCAAATACTGGTTGTGTACTACATGTGACAACAATCTCCCGTATTCTCCATATGTCTGGCTTATGAGGTAGGGTTGCAAGACAGAAGCCTTTTCTTGCACAGAGAAACATCCAGGCCTGCCTAAAATTTGCAAAACAATACATTAATTTTCCTAAAAGCATGTGGGAAAATATGTTATGGTCTGATGAGACCAAGGTTGAACTTTTTGGCCACAATTCCAAAAGGTACGGTTGGCACAAAAACAAGACTTCACATCACCAAAAGAACACCATCCCCACAGTGAAGCACGGTGGTGGCAGTATCATGCTTTGGGGTTGCTCTTTTCTTCAGCTGGAACTGGGGCTTTAGTCAAGGTGGAGGGAATTATGAACAGTTCCAAATACCAGTCACTTTTAGCCCAAAACCTTCAGGCGTCTGCTAGAAAGGTGAAGATGAAGAGGAATTTCACCTTGCAACACGACAATGACCCCAAGCATACATCCAAATCAACAAAAGAATAGCTTCACCAGAAGAAAATTAAAGTTTTGGAATGGCCCAGCCAGAGCCCAGACCTAAATCCAATATTTGTGGGGTGATCTGAAGAGTTCTGTGCACAAGAGATGCCCTCATGACTGATTTGGAGCACTTTTGCAAGGAAGAGTGGGCAAATGTTGCCAAGTCAAGATGTGCCATGCTGGTAGACTTCTCCCCAAGAAGACTGAATGCTGTAATTAAATCAAAAGGTGCTTCAACAAAGTATTAATTTAAGGGAGTGTACACGTATGCAACTAGCTTATTGTACGTTTTTTATATTTTTTCCCCGAACAGATTTGTTTGTTTTTCAATTAAATTGTACAGGTTGTAAGTCACATTAAAGGCGAGAAAAGTTTTGAAATTATTTATTGTTTCATTTTTTTATATCACAAAAACCTGGAATTTTAACAGGGGTATGTACACTTTTTGTCCCCAGTGTGTGTGTGTGTGTGTGTGTGTGTCTGTGTGTGTGTGTGTGTGTATATATATATATATATATATATATATATATATATATATATATATATATATATACACACACACACACACACACACACACATATCTTTTGATATATGTGTATACACATGTACACACACATCATGACTTTTTGTATTATACTGCCACATAAAGTGTAGCTTTGTGCTTTTGATAAATAATGACTGATTACCTTGCTATTTTTTTCTTCCCCCAGTCTGTACATTCTCTTATTGGGGACTTTAAGGATCCTCCATCTTCCAAGTACAGAGCTGCCCATGTCTTCTTCACTGACTGTAAGTATGTGGTTCATCTTCATGTTTATCACCCCCCCCCAATGAAATGCTAATTAACAGAATACTGAATGGCTCTAGGTAGGCCAAGTACACACATTTTTGTATAGAAGACTTTGCTCTTGATAAGAACAAATAATTGTGCATGCACTAATCACAGTTCACATTTAAATTTGTAGAACTTGGCATCTTGCATTCTATAGTAATAATAATAAAATAATTATGATTATCATTATTATTAGTAGTACTACAAGTTATAGTAGAAAGAGAAGGATCGGTGACGTTTACATTGCTTCTTTATTTAAAATCATTTCAGCCTTATGTTAAGCTGCATTTTGGAGCAGGTTTGGGATACATTGATTATCTACATTTAGAATTACAATTATGTATTTGAAGTGTCTGGTCTGCCAAGATGTTTGATGGCTCTACAACTATCACAAAGAGAAAGCTTTGCTCAACAGCTCCTTTTCTCAATGAGGTAAAACACTGCACCTTGTATGAACCCTGTAGTTTTATTTATTTATTTTTTTTATATACTTTCTTTTTGCCACCATCCATGGCTTCTTTAGAATTTATGATACTCCACTGTTCCACTAACACTGCCTGTGAAGAGCATTTACATGCCTTTGTCCCATCTCTTTACAGTTAACGTTTATATCCATGGCCAAGAAAAAACCTAGCTCTGCGGCATAGGAGAATGAAGTTTTATGGCCCAGATGATCTTAGTTCAAATCATAGCAGAGGGACTGGAAAGAACCAGGCAGGGGAGGGTAACAATAAGTGGCTGATGCTATCTCATCCATTGTGAGACGTAAGGAAAATTGTTTTTGATTGACTGATGAGCACTTTGCAATTAGAGGCCTGTGCAGAACTAAAATGGCCATGTCTGGAGATGTGGACCTAGCAGTTCTAAGCCATAGAGAAGTAGCCCTCATTAGTATGTAGTAGAAGCATGCACATGAATGGGGATGACACAGGATGTCTAGCAGTGACACTGGTTTTATCATTGGCCACCAGTGGTAGAATAAGGCCTCATTATAAACACTTTAATTACTGGGATGTCTGTGAGGGCAGAAACCATCTGCTTGGCTGCCATGTTGATGGCCACTTTGGTAGACTCTTGCCTTCATGATAAAATACCCAGTTCAGGGGCATTTTTGAAGATTGCTAATTCAGCAAACAGAACATCATTAGGATGTGGGAAGAAACTGGTGTACACAGAAAAAAACATGGACACAGTTAGGACATGTATATTCCACTCAGAAAGCACTTCAGCCCAGAACCTAATTGAAGACCCACCTCTAGGAAGCTAAACTGGAGCAGGGGGGATCAGTTCTAGTAGCTCTCAAGTGGCAGAAACAACCACAATTCACTCTAAACTTTTGTGGATGATTTCTTTTCATACTGTACTTCTATCTTCTTTTGAAAAGTGTTACCTGAGTTACTCGAATAAGTACTTTATGTAAACCTCACTGCTTTGAATTTTCATACGTGAAGGATTTAAAAATTAAGTGCAGAATGTGTTCTTTTACTATTTCTTTCTTTTTTTATATAATTATACCCACACCCTGTAAGTTAGGCTTGTGTATTCTAAAATATGTAGATCTGATGTTGTTAATCTTCGTTCATTCCTTATTGATGGGTTATTGGTTCCATCCTCAGAACCGAGACGGACAAATATCAAGCTCATGTCAGCCAAAAAATCTGGAGCCAAGGTCCTACCTAGAATGCTCTGCTCCCTGTTATCTCAGATTTCGTTTGCTGCGTTGCTGTACAGCCGTATCAAGCCACTCTCTTTAGCTAAGTGTCTAATTTTTTGAAAGTTTTATAGATTGTTTCTAATTTAAAGTTTTTCAAAGAGTTTCTGTTAATATTCTCCTACCCTATTGTATACTTAAGACTCCCTCCCTTTAGTCTATTTATCTTTTTCTTACCTTTTTCTTACCTTTGAGGTAATTTTTCATTACCATCGTTGGTAATCCTTCTTCCTTCTCTCTTCTTACCCTTTTGGGTAGCTTTTCCTCTTCCTTTGGTACTGTTCTTCTTCTCCACATCATTATGTTGGATAAGAAAAGTAGTGTTGGTTTTAAGCAGTGTAAGGATTGCAGCCGTAAGTTACCGCTTTCTGATGGCCATGACTTGTGTGTCTATTGTTTGAATGTCTCCCACCTTACTGTGGATCCCCCGTGTGGGATTTGTAGAAATTCTTCGACCAGGACTCTTAACGAGAGAAAGAACAAATTAATCTTGAAAGGTCTTCTCAAATCTCCTTTCTGTGAGGCTATTTCTGGGTTGGAGGGCTCACCCTCTCCTGCTAAACTCCGCGAGAGGCGTTCTTCCACTTCCTCATTGAGGTTGATCACTTCATCTCCCTCTGGAGATCGTAGGGAGTCGACTCATAAGAAGGTGAAATTGACTACTACTTCAGCGCTGCCAGCTGTAACCCTGTCGGCTCCAGGCTCGGCACCGCCCCAACTGATTCTTTCTCCAACCATGTCCTCCTTATCGACACCATCACAGGAGTTCCCGGTACAGACAGTTATGGCTCCAACAGTTCTGTCGCAGCTCTTACCGGCTCCGTCCATGCAGGTACAATCCCCTTCGGCTCCCAGTATGACGTTACTGTCCTCCGTGGTGCAGACACTTTCAGCCCTGACATGTTCGTTGATGCAGTCCTTTTCAGCACCGTCATTGTTACCAGTGCAGACAATTTCCTCGATGGCACCGTACCCATTGGTGCAGACATTTGCTTTTAGACACCTTTGACTTCTATGGCACCGATTTCATCGGTGCAGACTACTTCCACACTGTTCTCTTCTGTGCAGACGTCCACGGTTCTTGGCTCTGCAACTTTCGAATTATCAAGGACTATGTACTCTCCTTCCTTGGATCCATTCGTTGGTAGCCAATACAGTCCTTTTCTAGAAAGGCCAGAATCGCACTCAGGTCTCTCTATGAGGTCGACCAGGAGCACCTCTGAGCATGAAGTGTTGCGGCTTGTTGACCAGCTGCTTGTGGCCAGAGGTCTCTCAACTGTCGAAATCCACATTCCCTCCTTCAGGTGAACATATTTCTCCTCAAACTCCAACTTACACTCCTCCTTCGACTTCCACCCAAGTATCGAAGCCCATTACTCCGACAGCAGCTTCCCT
Organism: Protopterus annectens; assembly: GCF_019279795.1. Taxonomy (NCBI): domain Eukaryota; kingdom Metazoa; phylum Chordata; order Ceratodontiformes; family Protopteridae; genus Protopterus; species Protopterus annectens. Next base: position 659,852,005 of record NC_056750.1, read on the forward strand.
TCCTCCAACTTCAATAGTGGAGCTCACTTTGGAAACGGAGTCGTCCTTGTGGCCCTCGGTGCACTGTGCATCGGGCTCTTTTCAGGCCAGTGGCTGTGCCATGGGGAGGGCATTCTTGACTCCATGCCATTTTTTTTTCTCTGGCACCCTCCAGGAATCCTCCCTCTGTCCTGCTTCATAGCCCTCTTGAAACTCCTGGTCTGAGAGTCAGCTCATTGGGGTGGGGTGTGACCCCAGTTCCGAGGTTGTCATGCTCGGTTCCAGGCTCCCATCCATCCTTGGGCGGGCCAACCTTCCAGGCCATGGAGAGGGCGCTTGCCTCCAATGGCAAAACCCACATGTCCTGTCCCCCCTCTGTGCCGCAACTCTCACAAGCCACAACCACCAGACACCGAGCACAAGGGCCTCATGGTTCTCCTCCTAAGGAGTCCCCCTCTTTGCAGACTTCCCTAGAATCTCCCACTGAGGAATTACCCTGCACAGCATCATGCAAGAGGAAGCACATGGACTCCACTGAGGAGTCGTTGACTGAAGATACGGACTTTGATGACGGGGAAGGGTCCCCACGGTCACCCTCTGATGAGGTGTCGTTTGGTGACTTCCTCAAGATCTTTAGGCAGAGGGGTGACTGGAAGTCCTCTAATCCTTCCTCTGAGGAATCCGTATTCCTGCAGGCCCTTTATGCCCAGCCCCCTACCTCCTGGGTCACCCCGCCAGCCGATGAACTCATCCAGCTCATCATCCAGCATGCATGGAAGGCTCCTGACACCCTAGAAGCGATGCCATGGAGGCCTGATAAAATCTTATCGCCCTCCCCCCCCCCAGCTGAGCATCCCCATTGGTCATGAGGTCTTCCAGTAGATGCTATGGTGGTGGCAGCTGCAACTAAGACGAATTTGGCAAAAGAGAGCCAAACTGTCCATCCGCCCAACAAGGAGTACCGGGCGATAGACAGAATAGGGAACCATGTGTTTGCTTCATCAACCTTCGCTGGAAGGTCTTTGAACTATATGGCACACTTTACCAGGCTTCAGTGGGATCTTATCAACCAACTCTCTGAAACGTTGGCAGGAGCTGATTCTGACGAGGTCCGTGACAATGTGGCTTTTCAGATAGTCACTCTAGAGTCCATTTTCAACTCTTCCATGCGTCCTATTTCTCACGCAACGGATGGAGCAGCTAGAGCGGCAGGCATGGGTATAGTCACCAGACAACATGCCTGGATGTGCCTTTGCGACTTTGTGGACTCCTTTAAGGCTTCCTTCATGAACGCCTCCATCGAGGCCACTTCTTTGTTTGGCCCTAAAGTGAATGTTATGCTGGTAAGGTGCGAACAAGGTCACAAGACCCTGTCTGCTGTTGGTGTCAGACACTCCAGTCCTCAACGCTTCTACTCCAGAAATCAGAGGAGGGGGAAGATGTGGCACAGGAAATCACAGGGCTCTTTCCAGGATGCATGTACTGAGTTCTCCCCTAGAGGCAGAGGGGGAAACTCCAATGGAAGACACCCTTTTCGGGGCAGAGGTGGTCCGCCAAATCGGGGTTCCAGAGATTCTTTCTCTGGCCAACCCTATCAGTGCTTATGAAGTGTTGCATGACTGCTCACCTCTGGAAGCGGTCATGGGTTGTTTTTCCTTGTACCCCGTTGCCTGGCAAAATATAACCACCGACTCTTGCGTACAACAGATAATATCCAGAGGCTATCGCATCCCCTTCCATCTTTGTCCAATCTCATCCAGAGTATTATCCGACGTTCCACCCAGTCAAAGGGAAGCAGCAGCACACAAAATCCAAAAGCTGCTACAAAAAAGTGTCATCCAGATGGTCCCCCCAGACCAGATAGGATCCGTTTTTTACTCAAGGTTCCTGTTAGTGCCAAAACAGACAGAGGACCGGAGACCAATTCTGGATCTCAGCACACTGAATAAATTTGTAAAAACAGAGAAATTCCGGATGGTCACGGTTCATTCTATCCTTCCTCTTCTGGAAGAAGATGATTGGATGTGCTCTGTAGATCTTCAAGATGCGTATTACCACATAAAAATGGACAAATGCTCAAGAAGATACCTCCGCTTTCACATAGGTGCCAGTCAATACCAATTTTGAGCTCTGCCCTTTGGTCTCTCTACAGCCCCCAGAGTGTACACCAAATGCATGGCAGTGGTTATGGCTCACTTGCAACTTCAGGGATTCCAGGCATTTCCATATCTAGATGATTGACTCCTCACTGCCCCCACCAAGTGTCTACTGGAAGAAGCCCTGCACTACACTCTCCTCACAGCACAAAGCCTGGGAATCACTATAAGCTGGGAGAAATCCAACACGACCCCAACTCAGTCTTTGAATTTATAGAGGTACTGTTGGACATGAAAAATTGCACAGCATCTCTTCCGGACCACAGACTTCAAAGAGTAAGGCAACAGGTTCAACCTCTGCTCTATCATCACAAATCCCCTGCTCGATCTATACTCCAACTCTTGGGGTCAATGGCAGCCTCGATCATCATTGTTCCTCTAGTCAGATTCCACATGAGGCTCCTTCAGTGGTTACTTCTCACTCAGTGGTACCCTCTACAACATCCTTTGTCTTTTCAGGTGAGTGTTACTCAGAGATGCAAGCAAGATTTACTCTGGTGGACGTCTCGAAATCCCCAACAATGGTCTCGCCCCATCAGCCACTATCAACCCGAAAGCCATGGTGACCACAGACACCTCCCTGATGGGGTGGGGCTATGTCAGGGAAACTCGGTCCAAGGCACCTGGTCGGAGACAGAGGCCCTGTTGCATATCAGCGTCCTGGAACTGAGGGCAGTGCTACTAGCTTTGCAAGCATTTCATTCCATCTTTCCATCAGGGACTATTGCGATCCAATCAGACAACATGTCAGTGGTCTGGTACATCAACAAGCAAGGGAGCACCAGATCTTACCTGTTATGTTGAGAGACCTTGAGAATATGGCAATGGGTGATAGCTTCCAACCACTTTCTAATTGCAACGCACATTCCCGGGAGCTCCAACGGGATAGCAGACAAATTGAGCAGGTGCATTCTACAACCTCACGAGTGGTCCCTCAACCCTATGATAGTGGCAAGTATCTTCAACCACTGGGGTCAGCCTTGCTGTGACCTATTCGCTTCCCCAACCAACTACAAGTGCAGCAACTATTTTGACCTGATCCCGTCTCGGGGACAGTCACCAAGAGACGCTCTAGTCTGCGCTTGGCCCTCGGGTCTACTTTATACTTATCCTCCTCTTCCCCTCATCTCCCAATTTCTGAAGAAAGTAGGACAGTTGAAGAGCAAAGTGATCCTCATTGCTCCATATTGGCCTCGACAAGTCTGGTTCCCCTTCCTCTGGCCTCACCTGCTAGATCAACCGTGGATCCTCAATCCATCCCCAGTGGTGATATCCCATCTGCAGGGTCTGACTCACCCCAATCTAACAACCCTGAAACTGATAGCTTGGTTTCTCTACTTCCAATGATTGCCAGGCAGGAAGACCTCTCGTCCCCTGTGCGGAATATTCTTATTGCATCTCATAAATCGTCCACTAGACTAATCTATCTCAATAAGCGGAAAAGTTTTTCTCTATGGGTAGCGAGTAGACAGTTAGACCCCTTGTCACCCCCAGTCTCGGTGGTTTTGGATTACTTATCACATCTTTTTCACTCTGGGGTGTCTGCCTCTACTATTCGTATGCATTTAGCTGCCATTTCAAATTTCCACATTGGTTTTCAGGATTCTTCGTTTATGTCACAAACACTCTGTAAAACTTTCTTGAATGGGGTTATCCACTTAAAACCTTCCTTTAGAGAACCGGTACAACCTTGGGATTTGGCATTGGTTCTGCAAGCTCTAACAGCTCCAACCTTTGAATCTGCATCTTCATGTGATGTAAAATATCTCTCTTGGAAAACTTTGTTTCTGATTGCAATTACATCGGCCAGACGCTTGTCAGATCTTCAAGCCTTATGCATCAAACTTCCCTGTCTTATCTTCCATAAGGATAGGATATTACGGAGAATTAATTCTTCCTTTTTACCAAAAGTAGTGTCACAGCGGTCTATCAACCAATCTATTGACCTTCCAGTGTTCTTTCCTAACCTCACTAACAAGGGACAGTATTGCCTGCGCTCCATGTATGTTCATAGGCAAATAAGATTTTATCTGGACAGAACAAAATCTACCCATAAATCAGTCCAACTGTTCCTGGCTTTTTCTGGACCTCGACGAGGTCATCCTGTCTCAAAAGTTACATTGGCTTCATGGTTGAGAAATTGCATTACCTTTATCTATAACAAAAACAATGTCACCTTGCATCACAGAGTGAAAGCACATTCTGCAAGGTCTATGGCAACTTCAGCAGCTTTCAATGCTAAGGCTTCCCACAATGATATTTGTTCAGCTGCGACTTGGGCCAAACCTCATACCTTTATTATTCATTACAAATTGGACTTGGCCTCCAGAGGTAGAAATACTTTTGGCTCCATGGTGCTCAGGAATGTCCTTCCATGAGGGCCACCAAGGGATACAGGTAGCTGGGGACTCTGTCCCATCAGTAAGGAATGAACGAAAATTAACAACATCAGATAAAGAAGTTATGTCTTACCATAACATTCCATCTGTGTTGTTAATCTTCATTCATTCATTACTCCCCACCCTCCATCCCCCTCCGGAGGTTCCTGGTTGATGTCATATACTCCTTTATTGTAGGTCTGTTATGACTAGAGGTAGCCTCTACTTTTATCTATCAACTTGCAAACTCGATCTGAGGTAACAGGGAGCAGAGCATTCTGGGTAGGACATTGGCTCGAGAGTTTTTGGCCGACGCGAGTTTAATATTTGGCCGGCTCAGTTACGAGGATGGAACCAATAACTCATCAGTAATGAATGAACAAAGATCAACAACACAGATGGAACGTTATGGTAAGACATAACTTCTTTTTTGTCTTTAGTTACTTCACTGGATCTATATTTATTACATTTAATAAACTAATGTTTCTGTTTACTGTATGTTAAGCTACTGTCCAATTACTTTCTGATTCAGTGTCATCCGGCCCCACCTTCTGATGATGCAGTAGAGAAGAGAAACAGTTTGTAGTGGATAGGCACATTTTCTGTAGTATGCATAGTTTCAGAGGTTCATAGGTAGGTACTAGGCTATCTGCCCAAAGGCATTTATAAGCCTAGCCAGAATGTGTTGGCTTTCGCCGCCCCTTTAGATTAGTTCCCTGTGCCTCTGTCCAGCAGAGCCATTGACGTGATCCCTGGGGTAAACTTTCTGTTTCCCATCCACTCATCAAGGTTTCTCTTGAAGAGGGTTAGCGAGGAGCTCTGATGGATTTGATTAAACAAATGTAAAGCCCATTTCTACATTTGGAATTTGTGAAAGGTTTTATTCTAGATAAGATTAAAGAGTGCTTGGGCTTTTTTCATGTCAGAAATCTACAAAATTTCCCCATGTTGTTTCATACTAAAAGTGATGAAAATAACTAATTGTATCTGATGAAGTCTCTTCAACTTATTTAAAAAGGAGATGAAAGCACTTATACATTTGGATATTCTACAATTTTAACCTTGGATTATAATAAAATTTTGGTGTGTTCATGTAAACATTTGCCTGCTCCATTCTACTTTGTGAATGACTAGTGATTTCTGTTTGTTCACCTTTTTCGTTAGCGAGGAGCTCTGCCTGATGTAGATTGGAGTCTTGTTCTAGATCATGGGAAATCTCTGGGACAGGAATCTATCCCTCCACGTCCTATTTATTGTTGTGGTGAGGGTCAGATCCCTGGAGCATGTGGCTCGAGGGATATGGTTTTCTTTAGGTGGAGCATGTCCATCATTTCTGGGTTGGACATGGCCTTGTATGTCAGGCAGAGATCATCTCTGAGTAGGCGGTATGCAACCGAGTACAGCTGGAGTTTCTTCAGTCGAGCTGCATAGGGCATCTTCTTGAGGCCATTGATCCTCTTGGTGAGGTACTTCTGTGGTCTTTCCAGTTGTTGCAGGTGTCTTGTAATGTACATCCCAAATGGGGCACTGTACTCTATGATGGGTCTGATGAGTGATGCGTAGAGGGGCCCAATGACCTCTTTCGATCTGGATGCAAACCCTTTTGTGATTAAGTGGGCCACATAGAAGGATTTTCTAACCACTTTGGTAATGTGATTATCAAAGGAGAGGTTACTGTCTACTTGGGTCCCCAGATCCCTTATTACATCTTCTGTATTTAGGGGGCTACCACCTATGTGGTAGTTTTTGGGTACTTTGTTTTTTCCAAAGGGGATGACTATGCACTTTTTGGCATTTAGCTTGAGGCCATGGTTTTGACACCAGGTATCTGTCTCAGTGAGACCCTTTTGGAGGATGTCTGTGTCAGCCAGAGAGTCAATTATAGCCCCTAGTTTGCAGTTGTCTGCGAACTTGGTCAGCCATAGTCCTCCTGTGCTTGCCTGTACCTCTGAGAAGTATATGCCGAACAGGAGGGGTCCTAGGACTGAGCCCTGGGGAATGCCACTTGTAACTGGTTTAGAGTCAGACCTAGCTCCCGCAACTCTTAACATGTGGGTTCTGTCCGTGAGCCAGTTGGCAACCCATCTCATGACGTAGGGGTTTATATTCAGGCTGGTGAGCTTGTCTATAATACCTGAGTGTGGATTGGTGTCGAAGGCCTTTGCAAGGTCTAGGTAGGCTGTGTGGACCACCTTTCCCTCGTCTATAGCCTTGGTAACTGCCTCAAAGAAATCCACCAGGTTTAGGAGTCATGATCTGCCCTTAACAAAGCCGAACTGGGTAGGGTCCGGTGTTTGGAGGTTTCCAGTGTCTCTGTTAATGAGATCCATGATGATGCACTCCATAGCTTTGCAGACCAAGCTAGTCAGGCTTATAGGGTGATAGTTCCTGGGGTCCGTTGTGGGTCCACCTTTGTGAAGCGGAATAACCATTGCTGTGCGCCACTTTGTGGGCACGTAGCCTGTGGAGAGGCGGAGTTTAAACAGTGTGTTTATGTGAGAGGTTAGTTCATCTTTGAGCCCATGTAGGACGCAGCCTGGGACACCGTCCAGTCCCACTGACTCTGTGTTTTTGGCTTTGGAGAGGGCTGTTTTAACCTGAGTGTCTGTGATTTCAGGGGCACTACATTCTTCTGGTATAGTTATGGGATCTCTTGGGGGTGAAGTTTGCACTGAACCTGTCTGCCAGGATGTTGGCTATATTGTTTGGTTCAGTGTATTTTGTGCCAGTCTGTACTAACTCCGAGCAGATCTGAGAATTGCCACTTAGATTCTTGACATAGCTAAAGAATGCCTTGTGGTTAGCTTTGGAGTCCATGGTAATTTTTCTTTCGAAGCTAGCTTTGGATGATTTTATGAGGGAACATAGTTTCTTGCTGATACTGATCAGGGATGTCTTCCCTTCTTGGGATTTTACTCTTTTCTGTACTAATTTCCTCCTTCTATTGTATAGCTTGTTTATTGCAGGGTCCACTAGACTGATTTCCTTTTCTTGGAGGAGTGAGTCTTGGTTTTGTTTGGGATAGCACGATCCATGCATTCTTGTAGGTGACCATAGAGTGCATTAGTAAAGGATTTTGCAGCTTGGACAGCGTTATCCTTTAGCATGGGGGCTGTGAAACTTCCCACCTCAGTCTTAAGTAACGTGAAATTTGCTTTTGAAAAGTTTTTCATGGTGGTTTCTTTGACCGGGGGTGGTGGTGGAATGTGGATATCCAGAGTGATTAGTTTATGGTCAGATCTAACCAGTGAGGGGTTGACCTCCCGTGTGGAACACCGGTCGCCCAGGTTGGTGATGACCAGGTCCAATATATCGTCACCTCTGGTGGGGGTGTTGACCAGTTGATCCAGGGCATTTGAGTTTATAAAGTCTAGGAAATGTTGGGAAAGGGTGTTTGTACTTGAGTAGTTCTCCCAGTTAATGTTTGGGTAATTAAAATCACCCAATAACAGGGTGTTTGGTAGGACCTTTATGTTTCCCAGTGTTTCCAGGAATGCGGAGTGGTGATCCTGGGACATGATGGGTGATCTGTTGCAAGCTATAATCTGAATAGCAGTTTTGCCCGTTGTTAGTTGCACGTGGATGATCTCTGAAGCATTGTGCTATGCTACTAACCTGGAAGTGTGGGTATCCTTGATGAATATGTATAGTCCACCACCTTTTGTATTTCGGTCCGGGTTTTGTGGGTGAAATGTATGGTATGAGTTGTAGCCTGGTAGTGCTGGGGTGCTCTCTGGAGCCTTAAACCAGGTTTCTGTTATTGCACATATATCAATTTTCTCCATACTGAGGAGTGCCTCGAGTGCATGCATTTTGAGGTTTAGATTTCTGGCATTGAGTAGCATTACACTCAGCTTTTTGTTACTTGTGCTATTTACGGCGGTGGGTTTGTCTTTTGAGCCTTGCCTAAAAAAGGCACTATGGGGGTGGCAAGAGCCTTGGCCAGTATTCGAAAGCCTAAGAGTGACAGGTGCAAGCCATCTCTAGAGAAGCAGCATGGCTTGTTGAGCATGTCATCTGAGGCTGGCAGACACTGGATCCCCTTTGAATGACACCAGAAGCTTAGCCAATTATTGAAATTGATATTTTTTTTCTCTATACCGTGGTATCATTCTTGGTGAGGGCAGGATGCTACTCAGGGTAAGGGTCATACCGGCCTGGACTACGTGATCAGAGAGCTCCTCCATGTCTCTTTTCATGTAGTCCAGGGAGGTATGGCTCAGGTCATTCACACCAACATGGGCAATGACAGAGTCATATTTTTACTTGTTCTGGAGTGACTTGAGTGCTTGTGTTGTGGCAGATCCTGGCACCCGACAGGCATCTAACAGTAACCTTCTCCTTGTTCAGCCTATTGAGTGGGACATCAGTGTGCCTGACTATAGAGTCACCTATTACTAGTGTGTTAGGTATGTTATTTTGCCTTAAGGGCTATGATTGTGTGGCACACTGGTTTTGTGAAGTATGTGTTTCATGGTTTGAGTTGGGGGGTGGAGGTTGCTTGGATGTCTGCTTTGGAGGTCTCTGTTGCTTTTGCAGATTTTTATTTAGAGCCTCCTAGTATGTTTTTGTGTATTTATGTGTGTTTTTTTGCTGGTGCTGGTTTCATAAGTCTATGTGAGACTGGTGGTGTGATGCAAGTAATTCCTTTCTCCTCTTGACTGCCTGGTCCAGTCTTGGGTTGAGAGAGCTTAGCCTCCAGTTTGGCTGTATAATTGCATCTCTCGCATGTATTAGTGTTTGGTGGAAGGAGGAGAGGGTTGTCTGTGTACATGAGGCAATTGTAACATTGCCTCAAAATGCCCAGATTCACCAGTTGGACCGGAGAGTACACCTGAACCTGTCCTTTGGACATGCCTGGATAGGTACAGTGAACTGTTTTACTGATTGGCTGGTAAGGTCGAATAGAGAGCCTTGTCCTTCTCTACAGTACAGGGGGGGTCTAGTGCTAATGTTTATTAGTGCTTGCTATGAGTTTTGAGCAAGTGCCAGGATGAGAAGTGAATGGTTTGAGTGCTTAAGTTGAAAGTTTGACTAGTTCCAAGGGAAAAATTGAAGAGTGCACTTTGTGGAGCCGGGAATAGTTATACCCTAGCTAACCGGTGCTGCCTGGCGCTCAAAACCGCGCAAATGCAGGTTTTATAGAAGGAAAATTAAAGAGATAGAAATTAGCCCAAAATGGCCAATAAACTACTAATTTCTGGGCTGAAACCACTCTTCCAGGGACAGATAGGCTGCTCAAAGCTCCCTCCCTCTCTCACAGTGAACAGAGAAACTTCCTTCTATTCAAGTAAGGTATGGGCAAACACAGAAACTTGTAACACAGCCCTGAATTCAGCAGTAACCTGAAAACTGGATTATACTAGCTTAGAAAGGCGGGAAAACAATTTTTTTTTTTCAGAAAATAAAGCAGATATTGTTTGTGTCTTTTGGCTTTTCAATGGCCACAGCGGAACTCCGGTCTGCTAATGATTGGCAGTTGATTTTTACGTACCGGCTTGCCAGGCCTGATGCACAACCTTCAACGAAGGTACGCCCATTCACGCATGTCTCCACGCAGAACAAGCAGATATAATAAAAAAAAAAAAACACTTTAACTGTTGTAGGCTACACACTCAAGTGTGATAGCCATTTCTGTGCATTTAAACAGTAATTTAATCACAAAAACAACTTTGTTAAAGTGCAGAAACAAGCTTTTTAAATCACAGAAACTCTAGGAAATCAGCGTTTTAGGCGGAATTAGCTAAAGGCAGCAAGAAAATGCAGAAAAATGATACTTAATCACTCAAAAGTCTCTCTTTTGTCTCTCTGCTGCTGTAGAACATTGCAGGGCACCAGGCAGGAGCTTGCTGAGCTGTATACTAGCCCAAAAACCTCACAAATGTGGGTTTTATAGCAGGGAAATGAAAGAGATAGAAATTAGCCCAAAATGGCCAATAAACTACTAGCACATGCAGCACATTTTATTATAAACTAACCAAAATGCAACACAATCAGTTATTCAGTCAGACAATAAATTAACAAATAAACACAGCTATATTCAAGTGAAAGATAACATGAGTAAGATGGAACAGGATAAGATTCTTATTAAGGTATATAGTGCTTGGCATACAGTGCAATTAAACAAGATGTAAGACTAATAAATTATTGCCTACCAATGGATTGATTGATCACTTTTACAGAGAAAATGTCAGATATGTGAATCAACACAATGGCAGCCCTATTGTACAGTGAGTTAGTACGTTATGCCAGAAGGGGTTAGTGCTGGAAAGCAAACATTTTGAATAATTTGTTCATCTGTGATAATTAAGATGCATTAAAGCAATCATTCCTAGTAGGTACTACAGAGTGGCATCTGTGTTACTGATTCTGCTGAGCAAGTCATTTAACCAGAGAGTGCTCTAGGGCAATTAAAAATGGGCTAGGCTGTTCAATGGTCTCCTTGATCAGATGCTACATCCTACCAATGAACCTAATTACTCTGCTTAATGCACCTCAGCAGCCCCGTTAAGAAGGTTAAATTGATGCACCAGAATTTATTAACATTTTCATGCCAAATGTTCATAACTCTTACAGTTACTTTTGGCCTTTCGCTACTATCACATCCAGGGATTATATACACTATGCATGTTCATGTTTTTTTTTTTTTTTACAGCCACTTTTTTTCTGTCTCATTGTGACATTTTAGTATCATTCTGTACACAGCATCTTTCAAATTGTTGTAGTACATCATTATAAATGTTTATATGTTTTAATTATGTGTTCCACTGGAAAATATACATACTTAGACATTCTCTGGCAAAACAGTTTAATTTTGTTACATTCTGCACGTCTTTCAGTTTTGTTGGGACTGTCCTTTATGGGGGAATGACCTGCATGATTTCTTTAAACTAAGCTGTTAATGTTTCCTTTGTTTGTCGATATCCACACTGTAATTTGTTAATCACTCACTTTTATTTGTTTTTTGTATCCAGTGACACTCTGTCACTTTGTAATACATTTATACTTTCTAATCATTCAACATTCTAGCATATTTGCTTGTATCACTGCTTTAGTAATCTGTTAAAGTCAAGGGTATTTTCTGATGTTAACTCTGGTTCTGACAATGCCTGTCTCTTGACATTTTCTGAGGCCAAACGTTAACATTTATATTCTTGTCTCCTTGTCAGTATCTGAAAATTTTTGTTTGTTCACCTTTTGTAATAACTTTTGGTGTTTCATATTTTTCATGTACTTCATTTCTGATCTTAAACATTTCAAATTGCTCATTTTTGGAGAAGCAGGACATGTTTATCACATTTTTTGCACACCAACATATTTGAAGTTTGGATCAGACACAGCATTATATCTGATAAACCTTACATCCCCCATATAGTTTTCATCTGCTGTTAAACTTAATTCAGTGGTTGAAATCCTAAGTCTTGTTACACAGATTTTCCATTTTGCTTGTAAGTGGCAATCTAGTAGGTTTGAGACTTGATAATGTGAGTACAAGAACTCTGAAATATAAAGTGTACATTTTCTAAAAGAAACTCACTATTACTGATTAAGAGTATTTTTGCAGGTGGGTAGCACTGCTGTACCCCTGATATGAGGGTTCACACCTCCACACTTCCACTACTTTTACATATTAGCTTCAATATTACTGAACCCTGCAAAAGAGAGAGAATTGCCTGTGATTTGGAAATTTTAAATTAGCATGTATTTCCCCTTTTAGGTACTTGAAGTTTCACAGTTCAGAGAAGCATGTTTACTGTCCTTGAGCATGCACTGAGAGCCTTAAGTTATTTGCCAGTAAAAATGAGTAGGCATGATGTCTCTGGAAATACATTTGTTTGTATTATAAGACTGCATTACTGGAGGCTGGATCTTTTCTCCTTTATGGTCATATAATCTACTGCATGCCCCTTCAGTTCTTTTGGCTTACTTTCAAAATAGATCTGTAAAAAATGCAGTTTTCTTTTCTGTAGGGCTCGCAGTTAAGTTCTTTGGCTTTTGGCTTCAGGATTAAATTAATAATTTACAAATAATAACAAAGTGTTTATGAGCTTCATGCTCTTAAAATGAATGTATCATTTTATTATTGTCACTCCTTTCATGCACTGATATCTAAAGGTTTCTTTGCTTTATGCTTGATGAGGTGTACATCTAGATTTGCACAATAAAAATAAGAGGACATTACAGTTCTTTCAAGACCATGATTTGAACATAGAGGCCGTTTTGAGACTACATCACACTGCATGGAAAGTACATGGTTTCATTTACAAAACTGACCATGCAACTCTGTGAGTGCTCATACTGACATAAAAAGTGAAATAGAATGCAGCACTCTTTTTCAAAGTGGTTTCTAAATGTTGACTTCAAAACTCTACAGGACACCATAGGTGAGCAACTGCATATTACATAGTTTTTAATACTTAAGGCATTTTGTAAGCATTTTTCTTCCTTAATTCCTGTACCATTCAGGTGGTTACACCCCATAAACTAGCCAGAGGCACCACCTCAGTGCTAGTCAATTGGGAAAATAAACTTTCAACTCTATAGCAAGAAGTATTCCTTGTAGCATATGTGTTTGGAAGCTTGGCTGCGTACTAAGCCTCTGCTAAAGTGTTATTCACACCTACACACAACAGAAGCAATTAGAGTAGAGTTTGGATACCAAAATCAATCTCACGTTATCCATGATTGTTTCACTGATTACCTTTAGAATGTTACATCACAATGAATCATCCACCACGGGTGAGACATTTCACACCTCCTTAGCCAAAGTGCTTGCAGCATAAATTAGTTAATAAAGAATCCCTGAAAGATATTTGCCAGAAAATGCTATCAGGGAGATGGGAAAATATTCTTCTTGCAAGCATCTGAGGGGTCATTCAGAGACACAGACAGACAGATAGACAAACACCAACACCAGTTCTGTGTCTGTTGGGCTCCTGCAACAACCTTTGTAAGACAAGCAGGTCTTATTCTTTGGTAAAAGTGTACTTGTGTGCAACCTCTGCATGTATCAGTACTGCCTCTCAGGTCTCTACTGTAGCTGTGCTGCTAGAGTCTTTTTAAAAAATACATTTACATTTAAGACTCCTTTAGCATTTACTTTTTAGGAGTCTTCAAATTGCATAGTACCACAGAAAAATTGAAGTTGCCTCCACATGTATCAGCTTCATACAAGGACTTCAAATTTATCCATTGGAAGACATTTCTTTGTTATAGTAACAACTGTAAGGATTTTTGAGCTTCCGAGCATAAAGCAGAAGCCAGAATTCTTCACCGGTACGCTGATGTTCATCGTGTTACACTGCTGCAGTCATTACACTTGGGTTATCCTGCCGTCAGGCGGTTCCGCAGTCAGCCAGAGTTCCAAAGTCTTGGTCCGGCGTCGGTTGCTGTCGCTTCTTCCCAGACGTCAGTGCACCAGGGGTATATAAGATGCATCCGACGCCATTTTCTTCAGTCTTTCTTGCTGCGCGGTGCCCGAAGCAGAAGCAGTAGCAGTTCGCAAGTGCCAGTTGGCCGACTCCTGAGATTTTCGAAGTTGAATTTCAGATCCAAAGTCTTCAATAACGCTAAGTACCCCGTTGGGGAAACTTTTTTCTTGCTTCAGACCGATGTCAGAAAAAGATAATAATTGTATTTCTTGTGGGAAGCAAATACCTCATAAGGACTTCCACTCTTACTGTATTCCATGCCTAGGCCCTGATCACGATGTCACTAGTTGTCGGTTTTGTGCTAGATTTAACAAACACACTATAAAAAGATGTTTTGATTTTGCTTTGCACTACTTTGGCCGAAGGTTCAATTATACCATGCCGTCGGATCAACCGACGACCTCAATACCGAAAAAACGCAAAGACAAGGATAAAGACAGGCATCCGAGGTCCAAAACCGATGACGAAACCTCTTCTAGGCCAGTCGCCGGTTCTCAGTGAGGTGCTTTCGCAGCCCCTGACACCCGCTACCTCAGAGCCACAGGCCACTTCCGACTCCCACGTGGAGGCAACTAGGCCTCTGGAAACTCAAGGTATTGGGCCTACGGAAACTAATCCCTCAGATGGGTCCGGAGCCGCTGAGCAGGCATCGGCTTCTGAGGGTGTTTTCAGACCTTCACAACTTACCATTAAAACAACAGCCAAGCCAAAGGTACCATTAAAGACAAAGAAACAAGTACAGCATTCTCCTGGACAGTCCTCCATGGCTAATAAACAGATGCTTAAAATGGCCGAAGACCTCATTACTCTAATCAGGGGTTCCCATCTCCCTCCTGAGAAAAGGCCTAGGCAGGATACAGACTATGATTCCTCTGATCAGGTTTCCATTTCCTCCGATTCCTCTTCAGACCAGGAATACTCTCTCCCCCCTATGAGGACTCTGATGGTGAAGAATCTGTCCCTTCAGCCTCTCCTCCTGAGGATTATTCTTTTGGGGAAACTTTACATACCATGAGGGAGCATTTCCATTGGGAAAGCCAGGATTACTCAGAATCCAAGAAAAGGCTCAGGGATTTCCTTTTATTGCCTCAGCACAGGCCGCTGGCTATTCCGCCTGTGCTAGACATTGTGGATTATGTGTTCTCTGAATCCAGCTTATCTCCTGATTCTTTGCCCCCTGCTCCAGCCAAGCCAGACAGGTACTATAGAGTCCCTGACTCTCACAAGTTTCTTTACAAAAACCCTTCTGCTGATCCAGAAACTATTTCCCAGGGTCCAAAAGGAGTTAAGGCTTCCATTGCAAAAAATCCAGTACCCTCTGATAGAGATTCCAGAGCTTTGGATAGATGGGGGAAGAAAGTATACACTTCTGCAACCTTAGCGGTAAGAGCTTTAAATTGCCAGTTTCACATGCTTAAGTACCAACAATATTTAATGGCTCAGTTAAAACAGAAAATGCTTGCAAGCTCAGAAGCTCCTTATTGTAAAGAAATGCAGGATTTATTGCATGCAGTTGAACAGGTGGGAAAACATACTCTGCAATGTGGTTTTGATTCTTTAGAGGCCTCTTGTAGAGCCGCAGTTACAGGTTCTGTGATTCGAAGACATGCTTGGTTAAAAGAACAGAGTTTACCTGATCATGTTAAGGCAAAATTATTGGAGGCTCCTTTACAGCATGATACCTTGTTTGGTGTTAATGCAGGAGTGGTGTTAAAGAAAATGGAGGATAAAGCTAAATCTATGCAAACAGTCAAGGATTTCTTACAGGTACAGCCACCTCAGTTTAGCAGAAATTGGCCAACAAAGAATTGGTCCTTTCCAGTGTCAGACAGGCCACAGAGAGGCAGATACAGACGCCCAAGAGGCAGATCTCAACCCCAAGGCTCAAACAGACAACGACAGTGGGGCACCTCAATCCCAAAAGGAGGTGAGGAAAAATCTCAACCTTACAGGAAACAGTCACAATGACTTCCCCCTTCGTACGCCAAGCACGTCCCTTTTGGAAGCCCCCTTAGGGGGGAAACTAGCACTTTTTTCTCAAAACTCGCAAACAATCACCCAAGACAAATGGGTTCTGAATATTGTGTCTCAAGGTTACAGGTTCCACTTTCATACTTTACCAAGGCTAAAAGGAATGCCAGACCTGCCACAAAATCAATGGGCAGAGGCACACAAACAAATTTCAGCCCTCATGGACATGAGAGCTATTCAAAAAGTACCACAACAGGAACAAGGACAAGGATTTTACTCAAGACTCTTCCTAGTCTCCAGAAAGGACAAGACCTGGAGGCCCATACTAGACCTTTAAATTCTGAATACTTACCTGGATATTCCAAAATTCAAAATGTTGACATTACAGCAGCTTCTACCCATGCTGGGCAAGAAGGCTTGGCTTGTTACGCTGGACCTCAAAGAGGCATACCTGCATGTCCCTATCAGACAAAATTGCAGAAGATACCTCAGATTCAAAGCTGGTACAATACACTACAAATTCTCTGCACTGCCCTTTGGCTGATCTACTGTGCCCAGGGTCTTCACAAAGTGCCTGGCACCAGTAATTCCATTTTGCAGACAAAAAGGAATTCAAATATATCCATACCTGGACGACTGCCTCATTCAAGCAGAGAGACAAAGGACATTCTTCTACAGCATCTGGCGTTTGTAAAAAGGTTGCTAATTTCTCTAGGATACACAGTAAACAAAAGGAAGTCAAAACTAGTGCCCTCGCAACAGATTATATTCCTGGGTGCCAGATTAAATACAATGGCCCAGATGGCTTACCTCACGCCAGACAAACAAGTTCAACTAACTCAATATTTTCAATTACTGGCAAAAAAGTCCCATCTTCCTGCAAGAAAAATTCTGCAGGCCCTGGGATTCATGGCATCCTGCATTCTACTAATACCATATGCCAGACTGGATATAAGGAAATTACAATGGTACCTAAAAAGTGTTTGGACTCAACACTCTCACAGTTTAGAAGCAGTAATACCAATGATACCCTGCCTAAAACAGGAGTTTCGATGGTGGGCACAGGCATGTCACCTAAACAAGGGTTAGCCTTTTACCCAACCAACAGCCAGGCAAACTCTAACAACAGATGCTTCGGATTACACCTGTGGAGCACACATGGCAGGAAAATGCATTCAGGGCAAGTGGACCACAGACCAGATGCATCTTCACATCAATCAAAAAGAGATGTTGGTTGTTCAAAATGCCCTAACAGCTTTCAAGGACCTTCTGCATCCAGGACAATTACTACTAAAGACAGACAACACCACAGTAATGTGGTACATAAACAAGCAAGGGGGCACTCATTCTTATCCCCTATGCAAGCAAGCCATGACCTTGTGGAACACAGCTCTAACGTATCAAGTTCACCTGCAAGCACAATTCCTGACATGAAAGAAAAATACTCTGGCAGATGATCTAAGCAGAAATATCATGGACCCTCACAAATGGAAGTTGAATCCACAACTCTTTAGCATGGTAACGCAAAAATGGGGATGCCCAGACATAGATCTTTTTGCCTCCCCACTGAATTGCCAACTACAAAAATTCTGCACAAGGACTTATCACAAACAAGCATGGAAAGTGGACGCTCTCCTGTTCAGCTGGAAAAACCTAAAAGTTTATGCCTTCCCGCCACTGCCTCTCCTTTCAAAGGTACTCCTAAAAGCCAGACAAGAAACACCACAGATGATACTGATTGCTCCAGACTGGCCACGCCAGCACTGGTACCCTATCTTAAGGAACTTGGCTCAAGGACCACCATGGATTTTGCCTCAAATTCCACACCTTCTGACTCAACTAAACAATCAGATCCTGCACGGACAGCTCAAAACCCTAAACCTAGCTGCATGGCAGATACATTAGCCAAACAGGCAACACCTCTCTCTAAAGCTATTATGGAAGTCATTTTGGAGGCCAGGAGGCCTAGCACCAGGAAAGCTTACTCAGAAAAATGGAAGAGATTCTGCGCCTGGAACCAGGCTCAAAACCTTGACCCTCTTGTTCCAAACATTCCTCAGATTTTACAATACTTAACTGAGATGCTGGACAGAGGCCTGTCCTTCTCTTCAATTAAGATCCACGCCTCTGCCATTTCGGCACATTACAACACGGATCCTCCTTTATTCTCTCATCCCTTGCTAAAGCAGTACCTCAGAAGGGCAAAAAACATAAGACCACCCCGGAGAGCACCAACACCGACTTGGGACCTCAATTTCGTTTTGGAAAAACTGACCCTGCCACCTTTTGAGCCAGCCAATACAGCCGATCTAAAATTTTTATCATGGAAAACAGCTCTGCTCCTGGCAGTAACTTCAGCACGAAGAGTCTCAGAGCTACAGGATTTAATGGCAGTGGAACCTTTTATAATTTTTCATCAGGACAGGGTTTCTTTAAGGACAAACCCTACCTTCATGCCAGAGGTGATGTCTAGTGTGGCTCTTAACCAAACTATCCATTTGCCAACTTTTTATCCAAACCCCCAGAATAAAGGGGAGAAACTTCTGCATTCTTTGGACATACACAGGCAGCTACGCTTCTATTTGGACAAAACAAAAGCTTTCAGGAAAACTGAGCAACTGTTTGTAGCATATGCTGCAGGATCACAGGGCAAGGCTATCTCAAAGCAGACTATATCCAAATGGATAGGACACTGTATTCATTACTGCTACACATAGCATGGAAAATCAGTCCCAAAAACCATTAGGCCACATTCCACCAGGGCAACAGCCACTTCAACAGCCTTTCTCAGAGGGGTACCTACCGAGGAAATTTTGGAGGCTGCAACTTGGAGTTCAGTGCAGACCTTTACCAAGCATTACAACCTGCCTCTTTACTCTAAATCCAGAGCAGGATTTGCCACTGCAGTTCTGCAGGGCCTCATAGCCAATCCTAACTCTTTATAGACCAGCCACCCAACCTTAGCTTTGGAATTCTACCCAAGTGTAATGACTGCAGCAGTGTAACACGATGAACATAGTACAGTTTTATACCTACCATAAATGTAGATGTTCGAGTGTTCACACTGCTGCAGTCCAGGTTACCCTCCCTCCATCCCCTCTGAACTAGCTGGACTTATGTATATCTTTCTATCGTATACAACCTTTGTGGTGTATTTGCTTGTAACTGAAGGTATTGTTTTTATTTTTATATGTATATTTTTTGTTAGCAATATGTATTGCCTACCTATTGGGGGCATCTGACGTCTGGGGCAAGAAAAACTGAAGAAAATGGCGTTGGATGCATCTTATATACCCCTGGCGCACTGACGTCAGGGAAGAAGCGACAGCAACCGACACCAGACCAAGACTTTGGAACTCTGGCCGACTGCGGGACCGCCTGACGTCAGGATAACCCAAGTGTAATGACTGCAGCAGTGTGAACACTCGAACATCTACATTTATGGTAGGTACAAAACTGTACTTTTTGCTTGTTTAACATAAATCTGAGGACTTACTGATTTTTATTAATATGGTTCCATTTGTCATCTTGAAGCTTCTTTTTCCCCCAAATAATGAAATGAAAGTAAAAGACTGGTATATTCGGGATGTACTTAGCCATTTGAGGTGCTTGTACAAAATGAAAGATAGCCATATGTGTAATTAACCATTCGCTTTCATGTAAGACAATCTGTTTTTCTGTGAATAAACAAAGTCTTTGCAAGACAAATGTAACAAAATTGCTGACAGGCCAGGCAATATTAGGGCACATTCAGCAAGAATTGCACTTCTGCATTATGTTTTAAAATGTTCTTACCTCCAAATGTATGGGATACTGTGTCCTGTTCATCATATTACAGATTTGCACGACCCTACAATGTAGATGCCTAGTCTAGGAGTAGGGTAGAGTTTTATAGGGTCGTTTTATTTTATAAATCCACATACACACAGTCATGCAATTACATATATGCACGTACAAATATATATAAAATACAACGTTCATAAGTCTCATAAAATCTACTCACCCCAAAAAGAAATCATTAAATGTATAAATTATAAATATATGCCACTTCACTTGCCAGTTTTTTAGCTAACAAAATACCAAAATGCGTAATGCTTTTCTAGTTCTTATACAGCTGATGAAACTGCAGAGTATTTGTTAAATATTTCTGGAGCCTAGAATAAAGTGAATATTTGGAAATGTTGAGTCAGACAAAGATGACTCACAAAATCACAACTCTACCATGCTGACAGATGGAAGCAGCAGTTGCTGCCTGTTATTTCAGGAGAACTGTCTAGGACTGTGCCTCTATCTTTTCTCATTTTCATACATCTGGCAACTCGAGGAAGCAGAAATAATATTAGTATGAGACTAGAGGAAGGTAATGTGTTTTTTTTTTTTCTCCAAATGATTTTGCTATAGAAAGGGTAACCAGACAATTATTTTTATTGGCAGGTTCACCTTTCCAACTATTTGCCAAGACATTAGCAACTCTATTTTGGAAAACAGTTAATATGTCAAAATATATTTTTAGTGGTCACTATTAAAATTTCATTGCAAATGATACTTTATTTACATATAAATAAACTCAAGGAAGCTTTATCGGGTATTCAATATTTATTTAAACAACCTCAAAAAGTGGAAAGATTCAAAATAAATAAATTCTGATGGAAAAGTTGATGCAAGGGGCAGAAGAAGTGAAAAAAGAATGTGCTAAGAAAACTGTGTGTGACGTAGATTATTATGTTTCTATACAGATAATGACTGAGATTCATGATATGCTTTTGCATAATGCAAGCACACCTACACCTTTGTAGAAGGGGCAATGTGGCTTTTATGCAACACATACATTATATCTCTGGACAGTACAAGAAAGAGCTGCACTGCTTTTTGGAAATAGCGACATCATTAGGCCTTGTAGTGTTAACATTGAGTGCATCCTCAACACTATCCCAGCATTACTACAGTGAACACAGATGTATATGGCTTATTTGCACATATTTATGTCTTGAACAAACAAGTAATTTTGAAACAGGTTCAAACTTAGGGACAATGCCTTGTCTTTATGGAGACAAAACCCCTCCCCAGAAAATCATATTGCCTTTACCTTTCTACAAAACCTAGGCAGAGATAAAACCAGCTGTTTCAAACACAAACAACACAATCTGCTAGGCAAACCCAAACATTTTTAGCAGGAAGTAATCTTCTCATAGGAAAAAAAAACACAGTTCCCACCTCCTCCCCTATCAACATTCAGACCTCTCAAGGCCAACTGTCAATCTCTAATTTTCATAAGGAATTCAACTCCCTCCCTAGAAATGTGACCTTTACCTATCCCCACAACTCATCGACACCCCCTGCTTTTATCCTTCTCTTCTATTTTAAGAAAATTAATCACAAAGACCTAGACCCCCTACTGGAATACATATTCTTGACACACACCATGGTGCAGACAACATACTCCCTTGCTTTATATCACTCTGCAAAGACATCCTTACCAAACCTCTTCTTCATATAAATAACCTCTGCTTAACTCAAACTACAGTGCCAGATATATGGAAGACCCCTCTCCCTAACATCCTCAGCCAGAAAATGCCTCCCATGTCTACCCTACTTCCATTCTCCGTACACTTGGGAAATAATGTAAAATGTAATGTGTAACCAACTGTTCACTTGCATCCAACAATACCACCTCCTTACTCTTAAACAGCATGGATTCTGAGCTGGCCAACACACAATGACAGCACCACGGTCACTCACAGATGAGATGCTTCTCAACATGTATAAAGAAAACCTTTCAGGACCTCTCGTCACTGACCTTTCCAAATATTTTCTAACTTTATTGACAACTTCCTGCTGCTTCACTCCCTCCGTGAAATCAGGATTAGCCATAACAATGTCACGTGGTTTCAACATTTCTTAACAAATAGATAATTTAGAGTAAACATAGTCTTATTAATACCACCACCAACACCTCTTACCAGATGAGCGCCTAGGGATCCATATGCTTCCCAGTTCTGTTTTCAGTCTTTATTAACAAACTACCCTTTGACCTCCATAACCTTCTTATCACTCTTTGCTAATTTATTTTATGCATTTAACATTTGTTTACTGGGGTGGTCTGACTGGGTCTGTAGAACCCATTTTCAGCAGAGGCTCTAGGAGAAGAGCTCCACATACAGTGCAATACAAATACAGTATAATCCAATACAAATGACATTAGAAATACTATATAAAAATAAGTTGAAAGAACATAAACTATGTTACAAGATATTACAGTATATACTACAAATCTAGACAATTCTATAGTGTTAAAACATTGTAGACAATAATAGTCAGTCTCACCATATACAGAGCCTATGAGTAGATACTTTCCAAAACTAGTATGTAGGTAGTGCAGTGTATGACACTGACTGTTATAGTACATGAAAAAATAGAATGTTGGTGTCAGTTAGGAAAGTAATAGCCAGAAAGTTAGTGATGCAGAAAGATAGTGAGAGAGTTAAGAAGAATAGAGACATTACAGCCTGAGCAGTAGTTTAAGGATATGGTATAGAAACAGAGAAGGATTTAGGAGAGCCTTAGGATAATGCAGACCATGAGGGAGTGAAGTGTGACAGAAGAGGAGGATGAGGCTAATATGGAAGAAGAGGAAGAGCTGAGCATTAGGCAGGCTTTATGTAGGCGCAGAGCCATGAATTTTTGAAATGATTTTTTGAAGATGCTTTGAAATGGGTTAGGCCAGGCACAGACCAGGTAGCTAGAGGTAGTGAATTACATAGTATAGAGACAGAGTATGAATACAGAGAGTGACATGGTTTTCTTGTAGGCTTTGAGATAGCTAAGGGATTTTTTGCCTTCTTATAATAGGGATCGCTTTGGTGTGTAAGATGTGACTAGATTGGCTAGTGCAGGGCAGGCAGTAGGCCTGAAAATAAGGTTGTGCAAGGTGGATAGCGAAATAAAGGCAAGTTGGTTGGGGAGTTCAAGCCAGTTTAGTTCTAGTAGCGGTTTACAGTGGTGTGTGTGATATTTAGAGTTTGTGGCAAACTTTGTTGTAGCACTGTTCCATCTTGCTTAGGATAGACGTTTGTAAGTTAGTTAGGATAGGAGCATTGTAAAGAAGGGAAGGAAGTAAAAAAGTTTTTGCAAGGGTAGTTTTGGTTGCTGCAGTAAAGAAATGTTTGTTACTATATAACAGTCCCAGTTTTTGATAAGTTTACTTTACATTTTGCTGTATATGGGGGTCGGATGAAAGTTTGTGAATGATAACTCTTAGAAGTTTGGTTTCCTGCACTGTTTCTGTGACAGTGTTGCCGGATGGAAGGATGTTGAAATGATCAGTGACAGGGGAGAGACTTTTGGGGTGAAAGAGTACTAGTTTAGTCTTCTGTGAATTAAGAAAGAGTTGGACACTTCTTAGCCAGGATTAGACTGCAGTAAGGACTGTTGAGTTTTTGAAAGTAGTTCTGGTACTGACTGAGCAGTACAGATTATGGTGAAATCATCACTGTATTGAATGACGGTTCCAGGATGAGAGGCAGTGTGAAGGTTGTTTGTGAAAATGTTGAAGAGTAGGGGTCCGAGGATGGAGCCTTGAGGGACTCCAGTAGGGTTATGTAGAAAGGGTGAGAGTTCATTGGACCATTTCACTGCTTGTTTACGATTCTTGAGGTAGCTCTGAAACCATTTTACTGTGTCATTTCAAAAGATTAAGTTAGACAGTGTGTTTAATGGTGAGGGATGAGACACTGTGTCAAAGGTCTTGGAGAGGTCTAGAAAAACTGAGGCTGTATAGCACCCTACATCTCTGGCCTTGTTCATGGTACTTGTAAAGGATAATAGAGCTGTATCTGTGCTGTGGCTGGGTGAGAAGCCATGTTGGGTTTTGTTTAACAGATTGTTTTGCAATACGTATTGCATTACCTGCTGATGGATACATCTCTCTCGAGAATTTTGGATATGGGTGACAAGATGGATTTAGGACAGAAATTTGATGGTCCAAAAGAGTTGCCTCCTTTATGAATGGGGGTGATGTGAGATTGGTTCCATATTCAGGTACTTCTTATTTGCAGAAAGATGTATTTAGAAGGATACGGACTGGGAAGTTGATTGAGTTGGCAGCCAGTGTGAGATAGTGTGGTGGAAGATTATCAGCTGAGGTGGAGCGGGGTCTTAGTTTTTGTAGCAGTTTCTTAATAGTGTCGGTGGGTATGGGCTGAAATGAGAATGGTGTTTGTATGACATTTTGTTGAATAGGGTGGTTATTAATGACAGGGTTAAAAGTAGTTGATGGTCTAGGGTTGGTGTCCAAATAGGTTGAATGGTGGGGGGATCCAGCATTATGGGTGTTAGTTAGGAGGTCAGATATTGATTTTTATGAAGTACTTGTTAAAGGTTTTGGCTATTTGTGATGGATCAAGTGATAGGGTGTACTCTCTGTTTGTTCCAGGGTTAAGTAGAGAAGATATGGAGTGCCAAAATTTATTGGGGTTGATTTTATGCTGGAGTCGAAGCTGGGAATATTATGATGTCTTATCTCTGTGCATTAGTTTTGCCACTTTATTGCATAGTGTTTTGAAACTGACATGATTTTGTTCATTTTTGTTTAGTTTCCAGGTTATCCAGGCTAGGTCCCTTTGCTTCATCAGGTGTTTACATTTCTTAGACGGACATTTTGCTGTGTTCTTTTTGATACTTTTCAAACAAATGGGAGCTAGTGTATTAAGTATGTGAAGGAAGGTGTCATTAAATTATAGTACAGCCGCATTAAGGGGTAGTCATTTCAGGGGTGTCCAATCTATTTCCTGTAAGAGATTGTGGAATTTATGCTGACAAAAATTAGTTGAGTTCCTAACTGATTTTACTGTGTGTACTCTTAGTTGTTGGGAGTTTGTTTTAAGGGAATAAGCTGGCAGATGACATGGTTATTCTTCAAACCAATCCCTCACATTCAGCTATTCAAACCCACCGTCAGTCAGACTTCCACACACACCATCAGTCGGACCTCCACTGCCTTAATTATTGGCTAAATAACCATAATCTACTCCTAAATCCCTCCAAAATAAAAATGTATAAGATTTGTTACCTCACAAAAGCTGAACAAAAACCTAAAAAACCTGAACATCACAAATCTCAGTGGTTCCCCAATAGAAACAGCTACATCCTTTAAATACTTAGGTTTGTGGCTAAACCAGTTACTTAATTTGCAAAGACATATTGAAAACATCAGGGAAAAGCTCAGTTTTCTTTTGTTCTGGTCGTGGAAAATATCTGCCTTTCTCACCAGACCAGCTTGAGTTGCAAAAGGCAAATTAGCCCTCCTTGCTCAGCTTGAATATGGGCTCCCCATCATAGTCACAGTCTCTAAAAATGCTCATCTACTCTTCAGTCCATTGAAAACAAAATCTGCTAATTAATTTCCAATCCCCCCAACTCAGGAACAACACTGCATCATAGGGTTGCCACCTTTTCAAATGGCCAAAGTGGGACATTTTTGGTACAAACATCCTTATAGGGGGTATTTCAGAGATACAATAACTGTTTTATGCAACTATTACATAAAAAATATAGGAAATAATTTTGTCCTAAAATCTCAGGACATTTGCTATTTTACTGCATCACCCTCTTCAAAGCTAAATGACTACCAGCTTCCAGCAGAACTGAGCTAATTCTAGGGTCTCTCCTTTTCTGACTACTTCAACCAAATGCCTTCACACTGCTTGGAGCCAAGCTTCAATAATAAACCCACCACCTACAACCACCTCAAACTCTCCCAATTAACCTTCTCACTCCATACACCCTAAATCAAATTGCACAGTACCAACCATTCCTTCTTCATTCATGCATCCAAACTCTGGCAGTCTCTAACCCCCGCACCTAAAAGTCGTCTTCTTTTCTCCAAGCATTGCAAGCACAACTCAAAAGATTCCTCCAGCAAAAATATGACTGCAAGTGCTTTCCACTAGAGACACAGTCTAACTACCTCCTCACCTGCATCACTTCTTCATTGACCCTATGTTCTCACCTGTTGCTTCCCTCTCATAGTCACTAATAAAATTAATTTGCATTTGTATTTCTTCTCTTTTAATATTAATATATTGTTTCAAATGTTTATGGGGTTATCTACCTTCTGTGGTTACTCTATGTTTGAGAATTTGTTCAGTTTTATTTTTTGTGAATTTCTTCAACCAGAATGTGACTGCATATAGTCTCTCATGATCAGTGTACTACCCTGGAAAACAAACTAAATAAAAACATAAGTAAAGATACGTAATGAGCAGCGTGCTCCTTTGCCATGAGTGAGTTAGAAACTTTAGCTGTTAGTTTAAAGGATGGCCTATTGCTTTGTTGACAAGCATCGTAAACTGGAGGGGGGTCTATACATTTAAAGCATAGTATGCTGCTTTGAAGAAATTATGGGGAGGAGGACTATGCTGGATGTATACCATGCATGGAAATAATACAATGAACTCTATAACCGTTTTAAGGAGAGGAATGAGAGCAGACGGGAATTCTACAAGTCATTATATGTAAACCAGGAAGGGGACTGATTAGGGATGGGTTGTTAAAATATATGACATGCTGTTACAGACAGGAGTACAATGGAGACGGGACGGCTGTACAAACATAATGTCTGTTTGGGGGAGCACATTGTGCTGGAAATGTATGCATACATTTGTTACAAAGGAAGATAAGGTCAACAAGTTGTATATAGTGTAAACGGGAATGCAGCAGAAAGAGGTGCATGTATGTACCAATGCAGGCCTTTTCTGCAGATTGTACTGATACCATCTTGCTATTTGCATCATCATAGCTGGTAGAGCTGGCTAGTATGTGTAGAGGTCTCCACTGTCCCATCAATGTAAAAGTATAATTTGCTCACAGTACATTATTTGGCACAAAATTTGTGCTTCACAGCAGTGTGAGGTTCTTCCTACATCTCAGAGAAACTGTTTAAATATTTAATGTTACACTTTTCTGTTATGTTTATTTCTTATCCTGGATTACTTGTGATACAATATGGAAAATATTATATAACTGAAGACAAATACATTACTGAACATACATCATAAAAACAAGGAATCATGAAGAACACATCATAGGTACATAGTATCAGCTCAACACTTTAAGAATAAGTAATTATTCAAAGTTAGTATTTTAAGGAAAAAGACATAATAAGCAGGTGTGATCTGATAAGGATTAGAAGAAACTGTGGTTATTAGCTCTGTGGTACAGAAGGTTGGAGCCCTGATTTTGAGCCGGGTGACCTGGGTTCAACTAATGAAGCAATGATCTGAGCAGATGGCTTTGGCTCATAGGATTATAGGATCACAAGATCATAGGAAGTTACTAGGCTATTGGCCCTAAGGCCCTTACAAGCCTAGCCAAGAATTTAGCCTATGTTCCAACAAGTCAGCACCCGATGCCCCTGTCCAACAGGGACACAGGTAGAACCCCAGGGGTGTATTTTCTGTTCCCCATCCTCACAGCAAGAGGTTCTCTGGTTCGATTCCCAGCTGGGGTGCCTTCTGTGCGCAGTCTGCATGTCCTCCCTGCGGTCACTTGAGTTTTCTCTGGGTGCTCCAGTTTCCTCCTACATTCCAAAGACATGCAGTAGTTGGATCGGACACTCTAAATTGGCAGTAGGTGAGTGTGTGTGTGTGTGCGTGTGAGTGGGTGGTACAAATGAACTACCGAGGCAGGGCTAGCCACCCAGCAGTTTAAATCTTGTCTCAAGATGATTGTCACTTCGGTAGTGACACCCCAACCCCATGTGCAAAATGGGAAAAGGGGTTGAGGATGGATGGATGGATCCGTTTATCCAAGTTAGTTTTTTCCAGTTTACCTATCCCAGTGGAAAGGACAGGGATTCTGGAAAGAACAATGACCTACACCAGCCCTTGTGCAGTAAAGGTGATGTGCAGTGCAGATTATCTGCTGCCATGCCCACACTGATGTCATCACAAATTTAATATGAGGGTGACTAAGAGGTAGTGCATAATAACAAAATATGAACAATCTGAGAATGTTGTCTCACCTCAGTCAGACTTTCACCCCAGATGTTAATACAGCTGTGGCTGGCTAGTGGGGTAAGCAAGTGTGTCAGAAGGACATGGTAGAGGATCAGTGGTTAGAGCCAAATACCGTACATAACAAAGGTTTATCACTCCACAATTAAAAAAAAAAGTTAAGAATATTATTTTCTGCTATAACATCTTAGCAAGTTAAAAAAAGTATATGCCACTAAGGCCATTTGGTTGAAGTAAGTAAGTATTAGGGTTATAACTCTCAACAGTACCAAATTCCTTGTTATTTATCATTTTTGGGGTTGAAATAATAGGGTGCCACAAATTCATGAGTGATCCCTTTAAATCTCAATTTTGTTTTCATATTTCTGTAAATATCTAAATAAACATGTACTCAGAGAAGAATTTCTTGCTGTCATGTGAAAACTTATGTCTGGTTAACCAAAGTGTTTTAACAGTATAT
The DNA here is from genome assembly GCF_019279795.1 of Protopterus annectens. Taxonomy (NCBI): domain Eukaryota; kingdom Metazoa; phylum Chordata; order Ceratodontiformes; family Protopteridae; genus Protopterus; species Protopterus annectens. The sequence continues at coordinate 659,880,391 of NC_056750.1, forward strand.
ATCTGTGTTGTATACCTTCCAAGATATGACAAATTTAACAAAAAATAGAATTCTGGAATTGTGTAAGTTAATAATATACACAGTAAACTCTCAGTTAACCAGAACTCAAGCAACCAGCAAAAAAAAAAATTGAAGTACAATACAATTTTCATATGTTGCATTTCTGTTTTTCCCTGTAGAACATACCTCATGTTTTTAGAGTTTTAAAAAGGAAAATAGGAATAAATCTCCTCTCTCCCCAACCCGAGAACAAGTCAAACAAAATAAATAGTATAGGGTACAGTATTAGTCAGGCCTATGTTTAATAGTAACTCTCAAGCAACCAGAAATGACAGTTATCCAGCATTTACCAATCCCCATGGGTGCCGGTTAACTGCGACTTTACTGTATTATAGTATTTATGGAAAAGCTGTGAATGCCCTGTCTAGTATACTGCAAAGACAACTTCTTGTTGATAACATTGCTATTTGTATAGTTTTAATAGCTTTTGTTGTTCACAAAATATTTACATTTGTTTATCTTATGCTTTTTATGTTGATTTTTCAGAAAGTACTCTGGAATGCAAGGGTGTATGTAGGCTGCTAGAGGTGTGACATTCCACAACACATCGGTGTTAATGAGTTCAGGTGATGCAGTAATGTAGACGGAACTGGCATCCCATGACTTTTAGTATGATACACTGCTGGATGAAACCACCAACCACATAATTCAGCTAGCATCCCATGACTTTTAGTATGATACACTGCTGGATGAAACCACCAACCACATAATTCAGCTAGCATCCCATGACTTTTAGTATGATACACTGCTGGATGAAACCACCAACCACATAATTCAGCTAGCATCCCATGACTTTTAGTATGATACACTGCTGGATGAAACCACCAACCACATAATTCAGTTTGTCAGTGCTAATGGCATGGTGAAAATTTCCAGAAGACTTTTGGCTTAAAAGCTGTCATCTTTACATATTAGAGGATATCACCATTACTAGTTACCAGAGTTTGGCCAGACTGCTACGTAATTCATGCTGGATTGTAGCTTGCTTTGCTAACTATATCCCATATTTATATGCTGATTTGTGAGGATGAAGAATCTGATAAGCACCTCAAGGCTTACTTAAAGTCAATTCGTTCACCTAGTTTATATTCTACAGAGGCAAAGCTTTTGTATCTGAGAAGGCTCTGGTTCTTGATAGACCTTCTGTGTTGCTGTACTAGTGAGTGGGATTAGGAGGTCTCTGGACTCTTATCCAGTCTAGTTGAGTTTTTGGCAGAAGCAGAGCTTAAAAGGGGATCTTGGAACCCTCTATTATGTTATTGCTTAATTCTGCAAAACATCCATTTGATGTGGTGCCATGCAAGTCTCTCTCTCTCTTTTTACTAAGATGAGACCAAAGGTTTGGCTAAGATGTAGATTCAAGGCTGGACAAGGTCTTTTCTTCAAATGTGTAATAATCAGGTTATTTCTGTCAAAGGTAAGCAATGTGACTCTCACCTTTATGGAGAGCAATGAGACTTCTTTTCTTATAAAGTAAAAACATTCCATCGAATCAGATGGGATTTTTCTGTAGCTATCTCATGTGTTACGAACTTCCTTTAGATTTAAAGTGGTGCATGTTGAATCTGTCAGTCTAAATCAGTCCACAAGACTTAGATGTAATGTGGTGCTCTTACTTTCCTATGAAATTGTTAAAGGGACATGACAGAGGTTACCTTTGTCCCTCTGTCTGTTCATACTTGTCATTAAATTGCAGTTATGGAGTACTGAGATAGAAAAAAAAATCATTTTAGTTTTATACAAGTTCAAAGTTTATACAAGTTCAAATGTTAATGTTGTGAGGCTGCCAGCTCAGCTATCTAGAATTTTGTAAATAATCATATGTCATTTGTGAATATTAATATGATCCATAGGCTTGTCTTACAAATGTAAGAGAAGTATATGTTATGTGTATATTAAACTACTGGTGCAGAAGTGTGTGTTGAACTGTATGTTATGTACTGAGCTTCAAGAATGTAACCACAGTGTACCCTACTGGAAAAGAGCAGAAATGTGTATAAACTATATACCTATGCAGATGTGCGTTTTAATGGTAGAAGTTGGAACATATAGAGTTAACTTGCAAAACTTCAAGAAAATAAGTTGAAATTGTTTACGACTCTGCTATAAAAGTTAGTTAATACAAAGAGACATCATGTCTAGAGCTAGAGGGTTTTCTATTGTCTTGAAACAGAAATAATTACTAGGTTCAAAATGTAAAAGTGTTTTACTGTTTTACGACTTCCAGTTCTAGGCAAACTTCTAAGAGATATGTACCTCTGACACAGAGGTGCTAAATTCTAAGTTTCTGTTAGCCTGGGAACTGATGGCAGGTGACAAAGACTGATGTCATCCCAGCTAATCCAGTAGTAATGTGTATTATTAATTTAAGTGAACTATCTCAGAGAGTGAGTCTGTACATTTTGTATCTTTCTGTATTTATCTGAGACTGTTCTGCAATGTTGTTTTAAAATATTTTCTATGATTCTGAGCTCTGTAGTCACTCTCTCTCTCTCTCTCTTTTGGCTTTTCCCGGTTAGGGGTCGCCACAGCAGAACACCTTGTCTGCTCATGATTGGCAGTGGAGTTTCACGGTGTCGAGTTGCCAGCCCGGCGCCCAACCTTCCACCAAAGGCACACACACGCACTCACGCCTAGGGCCAATTTTTAGAGTGACCGATCCACTTGCAGCATGTCTTTGGGGATGTGGGAGGAAACCGGAGCACCCAGAGGAAACCCACATGACCACAGGAAGGACATGCAGACTCCACACAGAAGACACCCCAGCGGAAGATCGAACTGGAGAGCCTCTTGCTGTGAGGTGACAACTCTAACCGCTGCTGAATATTGTCTTGTATTATTTATTATTAAATATATTTAAACTTTTTAATTGTGGCTGGTTTGTTTAAAGATATTTAAAGTCTTACAGAACTTCCATATGTATCTGGTTACACTGTACAGGTCACTCTTAAATTGCCTTGCAAGTCTTGGTCACACTTACCATTTGGATAATGGTAACATTACACCGTAAGATTGATCACCTTTTGGGAAGGGCCTTAAAGTAGCTGATAAGGGGTTCTGGTGGCAGTGCTACCTTATGGTCTCGGCAGAAGGGTGCACAGCTAGTAAAACCTGTGCCAGCCTTTCCCAGGTGTGTGTTTGTGTATAAATCAAATCTCAAAGTGAGTGTGTGTGTGTGTGTGTGTGTGTGTGTGTGTGTGTGTGTGTGTGTGTGTGTGTGTGTGTGTGTGTGTCAGCTACTTGGGCAGGGACACGAAGCACTGGTTGGACAGAGAGAGTGCTCTGTGGACTTGGCTTGGAACCCTGGCTAAGAACTCAACTCTATAGCTGTGCCAGTGGGGGTCTTATTGGGGATCTGGAGAGAGAGAGGGAGAAACCAGCCCCAGACTGACTGTGATCTCTGTGTGCTCTTAAGGGAAATTGTACTTTACTGTGTGTGTACTTGTCATCCTCCCAATGTGCACATCCCTCACTAGTGCTAGTGGTGAGGATTGAGGGTCCTTGATTACTGGGATAGTGCAGGGGTGTCACAAATGTAAATAAAACACTATTGTTCTGATTGTGTTTTGTGTTACTTCTGTTTTTCAGCAAAGCAAACAGTAAGGACAGTAAGGATAAATGGTCCAACATGCAAAAAACATAATACACAGTAAAAAATAGCGAAGGACCAAGCCACGGCAATACAAGGCATAAACTTTAACAGTAGTGAGCGCTTTCGCAGCACTTTTGCTACTTCATCAAACATTACAAAAAAAAAACAAAAGACACCATTTTTAAAATACAAATCAGCCAATAGCCAAGTGACTTCATTGGCCAATTTGTATTTTAAAAATGGTGTCTTTTGTTTTTTTCTGTAATGTCTGATGAAGCAGCAAAGGTGCTACGAAAGTGGTCACTACTATTAAAGTTTATGCTTTGTATTGCCGTAGCTTAGTCCTTCGCTGTGTCTGTTATTCAACTTGCATTTGAATGTTATCCCTCAGTTCCATTTGGAGTAGGTAGGGTTATATTATGGATGCAGATTTTATGCTAATTAGCATCCCATTTTCTGGCTAGTTGTACCTACTTTTCATGGGCCTCTGTCCAGATTTCTGATGTCTCAGGTTGAGAGGTATGAGTAGGATAAATGTTAATGGGTGAGCAAAATACAGAAAATATGATTAAAGGTGAATTAGATGGTTTGGACAAGGAAAATTAAATTTAAAAGCTACAAAGTGCTACAGTTGTGGCACAACCAACAATGTAATGAAGAACATTTTTAACTGCTCTTTGATCATAGCAGGGGAAGCCCCCTTCTCAAGGGGTAGTGTAACTTCAGCAATAATTATGTAAGTAAAGAAGTTCAGGGGACCTCCCCCCTCCCATATGTGAATGTGGGGAATGGGAACTTAACTTTTTACAGAAATGCAAAGATTTTAATTCTACTTTCATTCAATAGTAGAATCTGACAAAACTGTCATTACACTTATGTTGTAGACCTGAGGAATATCCTTAGAGTCTGAAATAAAATAGCTTTTCTAAAACTTCTCACCTGTTTGAGGATAGCCACTTTAAAGCATTTGTCGTTTCAGTGACTTAAGAACATTTGCCTTACTGTTTGAAATTCAGACTTATTTTTTCTTTGAATGAAAAATAAATAATTAGTGTTGAATCAAATGTAACACAAATTACAATTTAGAAATGCATCTTAATTGTTTTTTTAGCTTACTTAAGAAATTAAAGTTGAATATGGGTACTGCTGATTAAAAATGAGGAACAGAACTGTAAATTCCAGAAATGCAAATTAAACAGAATAGTTTAGATATATAACCAGAAGACTTTTTGTCTCTCATTTCTCTGGTCTATTTAAGGGGATACTTACTATCTGCTGTTTACAGTTCCTATGATAATGAACAAATCCTACCCTGAAAGTGTACACTCATGTTGAACAGAGTATATACAATGGGGTAGTTATATGCATTCCTGGTTTATTATTGGATATTATAAATTTAAAAATATGATAATTTGGGATCAGCTTTATGCTCCAGGGCAAGTGATTGTAAAATATTATCTTATAAGATAATTGCTAAAAAACTGTGCGATAACATTATGTTACTACCTTTGAACAATAACTAAAGCTAGAGTGTCAGTAATTTGATTAATATAAGTGTTAAAAACTATCATGGGGGTGGAAGGCTAGCCTTCTTAAGATCTTCACATATCTTTAGTCTAATAAGCACGTATGGAGCTTATGTTATCATATGCTCTGTAGACTACATGTTATTGAAACCACTAAAACTTACAAATGAAATCTCTGTCAGGATCAGTACCAGTAAAACTGTTGTGCACCTCATGAAGGAGACTTGTGAGAGGACACGCTCCTTATTCTGAGAGGCAATAACCTTGGAGTTGATTATGTTAAGTGGTTGGTTCCAGGGTTGCAGTGCCCTACATGGGGGTTTAGACTTTTTTCTTATGTTTCAAAAAACTCAGTCTTGTCATAGACAAGTCTGCTTTCAGTTCGAGTAATTTGCTATTTCTCTGGATTTTCTCATCTGAGTAGCTTAGAATCATAAATAAGTAGACCACGGGAACTGCAGACGTACAGGACTTTAATAAAATAAATAAACAGCTCAACAAAATGAAGCGCTTTTCATCTAGTTAATAACTAGACTTCATCAGCAGTTCCCATGGTCTACTTATTTGTTGTTCTACAGTTGGTCGTCCTGTTTTTCTTTCGTTAGCTTAGAATCATGTTTATCAACAGTTTGTTTACAGAGGTAATGTTCTGATTTCAATGGACTGATTTCAGGCATAGCCCAGTTGATTACAATCACAGTAAAATGAGTAAAAGAAACAAGTTGCAATATCACCTATATGAATATGTTCACTATTTTCATAGGTAAGTACTTTTTGTGATTAATTAGTTTGATCCATTATTGATAGCCAAAAAGTTATTAAAAATTAAGAAATAACAGTGCTGATATTTGTGCAGTCTTTATACTTTCAGAGTATGGAACATTCCTCATATAATATAACAAATAGGATGGAACAGATTGCAACATACTTAAATGTTTTAACTCGCACTTCATTTGGTACATTAGCGAGAGCTGCCTTTCTATCTGTTGATCCACTTGAGGTGCAACAATGAAAGCTTCCAATTTTTGAATCAGCAATATTAAATAGAACCTAGAATAAGTACATGGATAATTCTGTAACATAATACTGAGCTGTCTGCAGCATCAGCTGGTAGGTGTGTCAGTAGAATGATGTTTTACTGAACATTGCAAGTTTCCAGTCTGCGTTACAGAGTCATCTTATCTTTTGTATTAGAGGAATGAAATTTCAGAGTCCCTTTTCAGAATTTCTTGTAGTTGATTTTCTTATTGGTTTCTGAACTCAGATAATAAGCAGATGTAACCTGTTGTTTTGGAACTGAAGGACATGAAATAGAAAGCTTCACTATGGGGTCATGCTACCTGTGACACATGTAAACGTCCTTAAATGTGCATTAGCGTATGCATGCTCCCTAATAACTTCCAGTCCTTTCTTAGTCATTGCACTATTTGGGCACTGTTTCATACAGTCATCTTACAAAAGTGCCCTCATTTTATGACAATGAATAATGAAAGATTTCTAATCCCTCTAAGTGACAGTATGATTACCAGATCTGTAAACATGACCGTCATAGGTTTTGTCTTTCCTAAACTAGACACTTGAGCTGTGTTTCATATGGTCTCTGCTACCGCCATTTAACAGTAGCAGTCTTTACAGATGCTAGCAGAAGCTAGAGGTGTACTTTGATATCCTGACCCTTACTTATTCATTTATGACTGCTGTAAATGTGGACAAATGCTTAGTATACAAGAGTGTGGTACTGGGAATTCATGGAAGCAAATAGATGAGGCTGATCTCTGATTGAAAAAAAAACTCAAGATAAATAACTATACTGTTCTGTTTAAGTCATGAAATGAAGCATAGTACATTATATCAGCACAGACTATTAAATTACTAAATTTGAAAGATAATATAAACCTTCCATGTGCAAGTTGTACATTTATATAAGGTCTTCAGTGTTACTGCTGAGTCTGAAATTGCCTATCTGTGAATATAAAAAATACACAATTCACTTACAAATGTCTGGAACAGATGTTCCTTCAGTTTTGAGTCACTTGATTTCCCAGAAGCTTGAAATGGTGAAAACAATTTATTATGTGCATATATAAAGATATGTTCTCATGCACAGTTTTGAAAAATTGTATCCTGGTCACACAGATCTGCATCATATGCAGAGTGTAACATATCTGTAGTTGTGCTTGCTCCAAGGAAAATTCCGGTAGCACTGAGGGACAAAATTGGAATGGAAGCACACATAATTGTGAAGATATGTATAATTAAGAAAAGCATTGAGCCTACCGACTGGTTAAATAATCGGATTACTATAGCTACACTTTGTATAATTCATACTTGAGTATATCTGCAAGACCTGAATAAAACATAAAGAAAGATTGTCACAGTTTTGCAAAATCCATAGGAGTTTGCTGTGGTGGATGTTTATTGAAAGTTTTGGCAAATCAGACTAGATAAGGAAAGTTCTAAGCAGTATGCATTTAACAGTTCTATAGAAAGGTACATATTTCCTGTATTATGATATAGTACAGAAAATATATATAGTATTTTATCAGCATGTGGAGGGTTTCAGTGATATATAGCACAGATGAAAAAAGTGTTTGATAGTTTTCCTAAAATGCCCATAACTGAAGAAGAGTGTGACAGAAGAATGACTAAGTTAATGACTCCACTAAGTTAACATGGATTCATGATGAAGAAAAGTATTTTAACAGTTTTTGAAGAAGTCTTGATAGACAAAAGAGGTATATTAAAAAAACTGACACTAATTCCATGTTTTTTGTTCCTAGCTGTGCTCTTATTTAGTGGTTTTTGTTTTGCACAAGTTTTAATCTATCATTTTTGGAACAGTCTTATTTGTCTGATTTATGCACAGTCTAAAGATCAAGATGAAAGGAGATTTCAAACAGCAAAGAATCTAATGAAGAAGTCACAATGCAATTATAGTTATAGTGACGTAATAAAATAATTTTATTGAACTATAAAGATATGCCACTGTGAGTTATTGCAGTTTCACCTGCACAGTTAACCATGCACTGCAAGACGTCTTCTTCTTCTTTTGGCTTTTTCCCGGTAAGGGGTTGCCACAGCAGATCATCTGTCCATTCATGATTGGCAGTGGAGTTTTACGGTGTCGAGTTGCCAGCCCAGCGCCCATCCTTCCGCTGCAGGCACACACACGCACACACTCACACCTAGGGCCAATTTAGAGTGTCCAATCCACCTACTGCATGTCTTTGGGATGTGGGAGGAAACCGGAGCACCCGGAGGTAACCCATGCGACCACAGGGAGGGCATGCAGATTCCACACAGAAGGCACCCCAGCCGAGAATCAAAACGGAGAACATGCACTGCAAGACTAAAAAGTAAAATTCCTAGATTAGTTTTATAGCTGATTCCCAAGAAAAAGTTTGGGTACAAGATAGAATGAAACAGAGTCAGTTAATATCGAAGTTGTCTTATGTCAAACAAACCAGGACTCTGTCAAATTTACATAGGAGGGAGACAAGATGAGAATGTGACAGTGTTGCCAAAAGAAGCAATCAGGAGTTATTTCAAAACATGACCAGCCAAGATAATTTGTTAGCAAGACTTCAAGTTGTGAAATACAAAAAGAAATAGAAGAACTTTTCTGAAAATGAATGCTGAATCCTTTTAAGGCATATAGGGATTAAATAAATTGGTCCTTGGATAGAACTGATGGACAAGAAGTCTGAAGTAGTCCAACATGTGTTGTACTATATTATTCATCACAGTCTTTTAAAAATGTCTCATAAACAAAGACATTGGCAACCTTCAAACACTGGACCCCACCCAGTTTGGGTTCGTGAAGGGCCGATCTTGTCTCCTGAACTTGATTGACTTCTTCGAATCAGTCTCCAGAGCCATGGACAAGGGTAAGGTGGTCCACACAGCCTATCTAGACCTTGCCAAGGCCTTTGACATCATCCCCCACTCTGGAATCATAGATAAACTTACTAAGCTGGGCATTAATCCCTACGTCACCCAATGGGTTGCTAACTGGCTTACTGATAGAACCCACACTGTAAAAGTAGCTGACTCCAAATCCAGCTCCAGACAAGTGACAAGTGGAGTACCTCAGGGTTCAGTCCTGGGACCGCTCTTGTTTGGCATCTACTTCTCTGAAGTACAGGCCAACACTAAGGGACTCTAGATAACAAAGTTTGCAGATGACTGCAAACTTGGAGCCATTATTGAATCCCTAAATGATGTGGATACTCTACAAAAGGGCCTTACAGAAACAGATGCTTGGTGCCAGAGCCATGGGCTCAAGCTCAATGCCAAAAAATGTATAGTTATCCCCTTTGGGAAAAAACATGTATCCGAGAATTACCATATAGGTGGCAGTACACTAAACACCGAAAGTTTGATAAGAGACTTAGGGACACAGGTGGACAGTGGTCTCACCTTCGATAACCACATCGCCACAACAGTCAGTACCAACCTATGAATCTATGAACCTAATTAAAAGAAATGCTTATCTATGATAAAGGGGTTTCAGTATATACTGCTTTCTTTTTACATTATTAGCATCTTTCTTATCAGAGTGACAGAGTATATACAGTCATGAGGTCTGATTGTGTATACTACTGCAGAGTTGAAATAGCTTGTATGGTATACGAACAGAAAATATAGCTTCCAAGCAGAGAGCATGCTAAGTCCAGAATGAAATCGCAGACACTGAAGCTGAGTGTCAGCAGCTCTAACATAGCATGACCATATCTGCCTGATTATCTTAACTGGCAAGTGAATTATAAAGAGGATTTTTTATTACCTTCCACATTTTCTTTATCTCAAGGGTGAGGGATGTGCAACCCTCTGCAGTAACAGTATGGATTACTTCCCTTCCAGAACACTCTGCATTTGTGAGGACCATAACACAGACTAATCTGATCTGGTTTATAAGTATTGTCCATCACTTAAGAAAATCTCTCAGTAGCTACTCAGGGCAGATGAAGTTGGAGTCCTGGGTGACCCCTTATTATACTCCATCCGGTGTACCATCATATTTATATGATCTGGAATCACTTAGATTTGGGGGTGTTAACCCTAAGTGATGGCTCCCTTCTACTTGCTGAATGAGACATTTTCCCTGTTTTTATCTGTTTGTGGTCTGACAGACTTGGGTAGAAAAAGCAAAACAAATGCAAATTAAGTAGCACAATAAGAACATAAATCTTGAGAGACTGCTTAGCAGAAAACACAGTCATGTTCTTAAATAACTTCAGATTACAAGAAGCAGAAGAAGTAATACAATGCCTACAATAAATGAACTAGATACCATTAGTTATCAACAGCAACAATTAAAGCAATGTGCCAGAAATGCAACAGCAATGAAGAGAAAACAAACAGAATAAAACTGGATATGTAATGTTATGTACAGTCAAGAAAGGCAGACACAACTGGCTAGCTAGTAGTAAAAAAGCATTATCAAAGTACAAATTGGGTAGCAACAGTACTCTGAGGGACCAAGAGTAAAGAGAAGGGAGAGGGGTACAACTACCACAGTTCTAAAGTTATAAGATGACATCTTACTAAAACATTTTTGAACCTAGTTTTGAAAGTAAGCAGTTTAGATCTGCATCTTTCATCATTTTGTAGAACATTCTAGACAGGTTAGGTTCATGTGCTAAACAAGCCATCAGCTGAATACTTTAGATTCATGACTATTAATTGAAGACAGTATAATTTCAGAATACAATATAGCTACCATAAAGTCAGCACCACAATGTAATGATATACATAACAAAAACAAACCATTGCCTCCCCTCCTGCAACCCATACACCTCTGTGACTCTGTATATTTTATACATATATATGGGTCTACTTCTAAATTTTAAAGTTTCACAACATCGACTTATGGTTGATACCATAAGATCGAAGTTTTGAAACTTCAAATCATTTAAATGGAGAATGATGTACAGAGTGGAATGGCAGAGTTACAATTCTCCTTGCTGTACTGTGATCTCAGAGTTGTTATATTTAATTAGCAGGAGGTGTGGGGGATGTAGGGTGGCTTGTCCCCCTGCAAAAACATAAAGAAAAAAGTTTTTTTTTTTTTTTATTTAAATTTTGAAGTTTCAAAACTTTGATCTTACAGTCTTGACCATAAGAAATTCAACATTTTGAAACTTCAAAATTTAGAAATAGACCCGTAAATATATAGCTCTGTTGTCACCTACCCTTGGGTGTAAGGGTAAATGTTATTGCCTTCAAACTTCAATGACCTTGGAAACAGTGTACATGCTGTGTGTGTGAATATGTTGAATTCAGCCAAAGAGATTTGATTAATATAGTATCAGCTTTACCAGACTTTTAAAATCTAAGGTCCCAGGGATTTTTATTCACAGACAACATAGTTGAACATGTTTGAGGAATGAAGTCTCTATGTACTGAATAATGCTGGAGTGATTTACCATATATAGGCTATTTTTATCATAAGGAAGACTTAGGGGAAAGTTTATGTGGGAAAATTTCAGTTTAACTGCAAGACTTCAACCATCAGATTTCTGATTTATCACATTGGTGTTTTTTTTGTTTCATGTCAGCAAAATAGACATCTGAGAAAGCAGAAGGTAAATCTGTATACAGGCTAGAAAGTTTGAAGAGAAGGGAAATTATGTTTATGAGCCTTAATCTACAGAGAACAAACAAGACTGACCCTCAAAATGCTTTCTTTGTCAGCAATAACAACGTAATCACAAGTCATTGAGTTTTTAACAGAAGAAAGTAGTTCATGTTTTCAAATATCAGAGTTGGCTTTATTTATACTGGGGACAGGCCAGAGCTTGCCATATATAGTTCAAATGTATAAAATCCATTCAAGATGTCAATTTAGAGAGTGTGGAATATGTTGCCAACACTGGATAAACAGTTATCTATTTACAGAATGAGGCAAAAATCAAGGCTACCAAATTTGGTTAACATATATAGCTAGTTTGGACCTCTGAGGAAATCCTTTGTCCACAAGTCACTAAGCTAACGCCTAATTATATAATTTTATATTGCACAGCCATCCGTCCCACATTTAGTGACTGTGGTTCTCAATGACTTGCCAGAAAACCAAATATTTTATGTGACACAAACCAAAATGTAAAGCAAAGTCAAGACAATTTCATCTTTGTTTCAAACACAATTGCCAGAAAATAAACCAGTCTTTTGCCTTTCATAATCGCAATGCTACAGTTGTGTTTTTTTTAGCACATTTAGTGCAGTATCCTTCTCTTAAAATCTAACAGCCTGCAATCTTCTTGCAAATTTGGTTCATGACAAACATGCACAGATTAAATTTTACTCAGAACAGAAGTTACAATATATATTAAAATCATAAATATCTACTGGCTGGCTGTAAAGCAGATAGTTCTTACTATAACCCAGATGATCTGTGTTTAACTAGAGGGGTTCAGGTGTGTAGGTTGCAAAACATTTCCCCGTGAGCTATAGTATCGTAACCAAAAGCCCGATCCACTGCTTCCCTGTAGAGCGGTATGGTGGAAACGCAAACCTATTGTGGTGTTAAAAATTGGCCAGCCACACAGCACACTGCTACGATCCCTAAACAGCTACATGGCCATATTGTAACAATAGAGACAGCCTGTCTGTGTTGTTATAATATGGCCATGTAGCCATTTAGATGAGGCTGCTTCTGTTGTTGTAATACAGTCATGTAGCTGTTTGGGGATTGTAGCAGTGTGCTGTGTGGTTGGCTGATATTTAACACCACAGTGGGTTTGCTTTTCCAGCATACTGCCGTACAAGGAAGTAGTGGTTTGGGCTTCTGGTTATGGTGTTGTAGCTCATGGGGAAATGTCTCTTGACCTACATGCCGGAATGCTAACTACAGGTCTGGGCATAGGAATATCTAGTGGTGATGAAAGGCAGTATGAAGCTGAAGTAAGCTGTCCTATCAGAAGGGACACATGCTGTGAGGCTAACAGCATCTGATGTCATCAAACAGTGACTGGACTTTATAGCAGGTTTCTACAAACTACAGATAAGCCATGCTGTGTGTATTCCTGACAGCCAGTATAAATTCTGGAGCTAGAAGTATGTTTAAGCAGGAGTATACATGATACTGATAGAGATTATGTTAGGCCAAAACTTAAAGCATATGAGGGAATTTTGAATTAATGTCATAAATATAAATCCTACAGTACAGTGCTGGTGTTGGAGTACCAGGTAGTTTCCCAATCTGGTGAGAGCAAAGGCCTACCCTTCAATGCAGTGCCTCAGTAGGGGGATGAAGACCTTCACTCTACTAGGACCAAGAAGCTTGTCTACTTGCAACAGAATGTAGAGCTTACAGCACTTCATGCAACCTCTTTGGTTGGCTGTAGATGCTGGTGTCTAGTAAGCATGAGAGAGCAAAACATAAAAAACATAGACTGTGTTAATAACATGAGAATTAAACACATGCAGGGATTCAGTAATCTCCATGTAGGCTTCGCGTAAAGCCTACATGGATTTACATGTGTGAGCAGTGATGCATGGTGAGTAGCACTTCTCATTGCATATTCATGCCATGCAGTGCATTTAAACATACATAAGTGAAGTTTCATGGCTGGCAGCAGTGCTGCTGGCCAGGAAACTATGTAAGCAAACACGCATAGCAAGCCTGTTTAAGTCAGAGCAGTGAAGGTTTGCGGTTTTGGGTAGAATGACACAATGATCACCAGGGCTTAACAGATAATAGTTTTCATAGCTCTCAATTTCTTAGCGCAAGACTTCTGGACAAAGGCCAACATAATGGGGGGAAAATGACCTAGAAATAAGGACAGATTTGACACGATGTGCTCTTTAGAAATCTGCTAGAATAACAAAGGGTTTGTGTGAAGATACATTGTCTGAAGGATTTGAAGACTGAAACTCAAACGTATGTAATCACTGAGTCAAATCAGCCCTGAGATCATCCCAGTGATATGGCAGAAAACCACAACTTTGATAGGGAACACACCAAAACATATAAGGCAAAAACTGGACATTCTGTAAAAATCTGGATAGTTGACAGGTATGATAGTTAAGCATATGGTCCTAAAACAGTACAGGACATTGTATACAGTGCGTAGTATTGTGACATCCCATTCCTGGCATTCTGTACTGAAGTTGTGTAAATGATCTGTAAGGGTACATGGACTGCCACGTAAAATAAACACTCAAGGGAAATGTGTCTATTGAATAGAGACACACAGATGAATTATAGGAGTGAACACAGGGAAGGAGGACAGGTGAAACAACGTAATGTATAGCAGACAAGGGCATGTCAATGGAAGACAGCTGTAGCAGCAATACCAATCACATATCAGTCTGGTACAATAGGGACTGCACAGTGAAAATGCATATTATGTGGCTATCACACAAGGTGACATGACAATGGTGAAGAAGTCTGTGAGATAAGCATCCTTACATGAACAATGCAAAAGACATCTAGCAGGGATTTTACATACAACCAGGGTAGAGTGCATATTGTGAAGCTGTGCAAGCTGACTTACTTGAATATGAGTATAATCTCAGCAGGGGTTTCCAGCAAATGGGACACAGTTAAAGGCTCATGGACAGCACTAAAAGAAGTAAGCACAGTCATGGTCATTATCAGAATAATACCTCCAGTAATTCCATGTCTTTGACATAACATGTGATTTAGAGTAATCACAGATGAATTCTTCACAAGCACACTTGTACAACAATCATGACATGCTCACACTCTGTGAGGGTAGTTGCTCACACTGTCCTGGCACCGTAACATCTGTTGGAGGTGTTAGGAGCGACATTAGGATCAATACAGGCTATTGAATTCATGTTTGGTGGCAGGTGGGGAAAGGACAGAATAGTATTATGCACACCAGACTTGCCTATATTTAGCTTTCTAAGTCTTACAAGTACTCGCTTACTGTCATACTTACAGAGCAGTAGGATGTCTGTAGTCTCAAACTCATTCAATCTATGGTTGAGGGTATCCATTTTTCACCTATGTAGGTCATTACAATGATGCCTACACTGTTCCCCAGTGCATGGGGATGCCAGTGGCACTAGATACAGCCTAGGCTACACTATTCTATGCCTCAGACTTGTACTCGGAGCCAGAATAGTCCCACTGCAGAAGCCTTTTCCTGTGGTGCTTTACCAGGGCACCAGTAAATATCCTGGACACCCTACCTCTGTGCACTAATCTTGGCACCTTCCTCTTTAACACTAGCCTTTTCTACCAGAAGAACTAGAGCAATGGGAACTGATGCTTTCCCATCAGTTCCAGTTATCATGTTTACTGGTAGTGCACAAACCTGAGCAATGATGCCAACCATATTTATGTGATGTTAAATGGAGTGCAGCAGTGCCAAGGAGGGAGGAAATACATACTCGAAATTGTAAAGTTAATCTGACACTTGGCCTTAGTTTGAGGGGTGTCGTCTGTTGTAGCCTGGAAACATATATTGGAAATTGGAAGGTGACTGTTATGTGAGTTCAATTTGCAGATATTCACTCGGGTCATAAATGTAATGCCCTGACACGTTTGTTTTTTCCTTTATACGCTTTGTGCACTAATCTTGGAACCTTCCTCTTTAACACCAGTCTTTTCTACCAGACGAACTAGAGCAATGGAAACAGATGCTTTCCCATCAATTTCAGTTATCATGTTTACTGTTAGTGCGCAAACCTGAGCAATGATGCCAACTGTGTTTATGTAATGTTAAATGGAGTGCAGCAGTGCCAAAGAGGGAGGACATGCATACTTGAAATTGTAAAGTTAATCTGACACTTGGCCTTAGTTTGAGGGGTGTCGACTGCTGTGGCGTGGAAATATATATTGGAAATTAGAAGGTAACTGTTATGTGAGTTCAATTTGCAGACATTCACTGGGGTCATAAATGTAATGCCGTGACACATTTGTTTTTTCCTTTATATGCTCAGGAAAATTTATTTTTACACTGTGGGATTCAGCCTAAGGCATACAGGACAAACATTTTCTTCCACAAGCATTGATTTTCCATCTTTGCCACAAAAAAGGTGCTGCCCAGACATGGTCAGAAGTTATACATAAATACACATGACAGTTTGAGCTGCTACACGTGTATGTGTTATTGTATACAGATCCAGTTGTGTATGTGTCTTATGTAATTGTGAAGGCCATGCAAGTCCAGCTAGCAGAATTATACTTACAGAAATGTAGTAGACAGAATACCCTTAGTCATACAGCTGAAAACACAGTAATGTGATCTCATCCGTCATGTATGTAATTCATATCATCTCCACTATCTAAAGTGTTATAAGTGAGAGCAAATATAATGGGAAGTGTAACAACAGTAAAAGTGTATGGAATATCCTGTGTTAGAACCCAGGACTATGTATATGGCAGTCCTACACTTGCACGTGTTGCTACAAGAATGTTGAAATAACACTTGTCTGTTTTTCAGTTCATTGCTATAAAGTGCACTGTCATAACAGTTAAAATTTGTTGTAGACCCTGTACTATAACCCAGGACCATCTGTACTTCAGTCCTACACTTATACCTGCTGCCACAGGACTAGTTACATAACATTCCTTAATTTCCTAATCATTCTAAAGATCTCTGTGTTTACAGCCGTGCAACACCACTTAGCTTGTTTGTGCAGTACCCAACAGAATTAACTGAATAAATCCAGTTTCAGTTATTGGCTGTCTGAGTCCTGTCTGCAGGTTCAATGACTGCAGCTGTTGGGGAACATTGCTAACTGCTGCACAATGCTGTTAAGTGCAGTTGCGAGATGGAAAACAAAAACTGCAACAATGTATTGTTTTTGACCTTTGCTTTTTTACAGGCACCTTGTGTGGAGGTGTTCTGCAAGTGCTCTGTTTGCTTCCTGGGTGGGCCAGTAGTCCAGCTTGCACACTGCTGCGCTTCGAAAAACAGCCAACCCTGACATTCATTTTTCTCCATTTCCCATGCTTGTGCTAAGCCATGTATCAGGCAAACACTGCCCTCCCCCCACAAAAAAAAAAAAAAAAAAAAATGGAAAAGTAACTGAAATGAGGAAAAGCAATATATGACATACACACTACCAAATGTTAGTACAAATGAAATATGTCTATATAGCTCTGAATTTCAGCTTTCACTCCATTGAACCTTCAGAATAAAATAAGGGTGCCTTATCCTTCTTTTCCACGCAAACACCTCTGCAGCAAGGAGCTGAAATCATTCTGCATACAACCAACTGCAACATCCTCTATAGTAATATGAAACCATAAAACAGTTATTTGTACATTTATTAATTTTGGATGTAGTGCACTGACTGATCAAACAGCCAGTTATGAGTATTGCTTGCAAACATGCACTCTGTCTTACCTTTCTGTGTTTGTTGCTCATGCTTCTCTTATTTGACCAGTAATCTGAGACATGCAGTCTGTAAGCCATTCTGTATCATTGTCCTTAAAATATGTGAGGGTACTAAATGGCAATAATATAATATGCAGTTGCCAACAAATGAAGGCGAGGTTGGATGTTAATGAACAGAACCCTGTGAATTGTGTGCTACTTACTTACATTTCCAACCTTGACAAAATTACATCTAATACTTTGTAAGTCTAACCTGACACACCCACTGGAAGTAGGGCAGTTTGCATTGCTGTTGTGTTTTCCTATCCCTACTAGTAATTATTCACAGTTGCAGTCCATTAAAAACAAACACTGAGGGAGTGCCTGCACTATGTTTTCATGTGCTACATGGGGCCAAGTATTTGGGATTCAGCAGTTGTAGTGAGTTCACACCTCATTTGCATCTTTATTGTGCTGACATCCCTGAATCTGCACCAATAAAAAGGCAACCATGTAGTTAGGGAAACTGAAGGTGAGGAGACTTGTTTATGTGGAGAACATAGAAAAGAGGGTATTACTTTGGGATATATCTGCACAGAAGATTACTGAACTTGAGAAAGTATGCTTGCATTTTGTCAGCTATATACTGCATATGCTGAAATCTAATTAAGAAAAATCTGTTTAATAGTTTATATATACGTATATTTATACTTATATATATATATATATATATATATAATATATATATATATATAGGTATGTATGGGTCTACTACTGTTCATCAAAATGACAATTTATCGAAGAACAGAAGTACAAACCCAATTCTGTGAAAGTGCGTTTAAGCAAAAATGCACTTCCGCAAATCACACTTCACCGATGCACAGTACAGTGGGGATAAGGGAGTATACCCTTTTCCCCACTGTAGTGCAATCTCTGAGTTAGAATATTTAAGTAGCGGGGATGTGTTTGTGGTGTGTTATATCTGATGTTTGGTGTATTAGTGAAGTGTTATTCGCGAAAGTGCATTTTCGCTTAAATGCACTTTTGCAGAATTGGGTTCGTACATCTGTTCTTCGAGAAATTGTAATTTAGATGAAAAGAAGTAGACCCATATATATGTGTGTGTGTGTGTGTGTGTGTATATATATATATATATATATATATATATACATATAGATATATATATATATATATATATATATATATATATATATATATATATATAGATATATAGATAGATATATATATATATATCGATATATATATATGTAGATTGATTAGCAAAGGCTACACTTTTATCTGTATGCATTACTTAGAAGTGTACTGATGGCATGGGCATATTTGTCAGGGCATCTCACAGATATACATGATTGGCAGTACCTTAAAATTGAATGTTCTGTGCTAAATCTGTAGACATGCTTCAGGGACAGTTTTGATAGCACTTCTAGCATTTCAAATATGGTTTGTTAGCAAAATGTGTCATTTGCTTGTTCTTTCAGGGGTGGGGAAGCAAAGCTCCATTTCTGTTATGGCACAAACAAGGATATCTTGCTGTTGTTACTCTAATTTTTTGAATCTAGCTGTTGTTCATATTTCAAATCCCTAGACTGTTTTATGTTTCTCCAGTGGGTAATACTGAAATGCTACCTTTTCTGTTTTATCTGGGAACAGTTATTTTGTAATTATGTGTATTATCCTTCTGTTGTCTTTTAGGACGCCAAGGACTATGGCACCCAGGCACCTTAATCCCCGAAGATCACCCTTCACTGACCCTGAAAATCAGGTCATTGTGGAAGTATTGTGCCTTCTTGATTGAGAGGGGACATGAACATATGTCTGACAGAATGCAAATTAGGCAGCAGAAAGTTGCAGGCATTAATGCAGTAGGTGGCCACAGCAGGACACATGATCAGGTGTGCCATAGCGCCACTGACATGATCTCATCTGTAGGGAGGAGAGCAGCTGCAGTGGCCTCTGACTGGATAGGTTCTGGGAGGGTGCTACAGAGGCACCACTATCAGGAAATGAAGAGTTCCTGTCCACTGTCAGGGATCCATACAGCTCCCAGGAAAGTGCAGAACAGCATGTCCTTGACATTGATGCTACTGTTTCAGGGACAGCAATCATGTCCCAGCAGGAGCTTCCAGGTAGGCTTTTGTATCTCAGTTGTTAAATACTGTTGTACAGTAAAACAATTTAAATCAATATGTTAGCTCTGTTTCACAATAATTTTTTTTTAGGGGGATTGAAGATTCCTACAGTTAACAACATATTCAGATTGATTACACATGGGTTTAATTTGGACTTGTCATCCAAGTTCTTGTTGAAAGTACAGTTAATGGACATATAAAAAGGAAAAAGCATTACCCCCCTATGTTACTGTTAATTATGATGATGGTGTCCTTACCTTTTGCTTAACATCTTCCAGGACCATCCAGCGTACAGAGCATATCATCATCAGCACATGGTAAGCCAAACATTTTTATGTCAATACTGATGAGCAATTCAAAGAAATATTTTAGTGTGTGATGCTGATGTCAGGACTTTTGTGTTTATTGCTGTACTGTCTAAAAGTGGCAGCACTGTTATTTTGTTAGCATATATTGGACTACTGGACTTTAGTAGTATAGGTGTTAATTGTTCCTGTGTTTGTTGCTTATTATCACAGGTAATCCTGACAGTGGAAGCGTAGGACTTTTACCACCTGATGTCAAAGTATGAGCAGACTCTGATGATGATGGTGGCCAAACTGAGGCACAGTCAGGGGGTGCAAGGTTGAATCTGACACTGAGGTTGACATACAGCCATCTCCTGAAATTTCATCAGACACAGCCACCCATTCCAGTGAGCCCCCAGATATTGGACAGGTGAAGGGCAAGACAATCGTTCAGGGAAGTGTGGTTACTGTGGCTTAAGTGCCTGTTGATTTTGGCTGTAACCAAAGTGTAGGTGAGGTGCCATGCAGGAGGGTTGTTAGGGGTGCTCAGAGGAGGCCTGCTATCCATCCTACACCTGATCCAGATGTCTCTTCCCGTGCCACTCAATGTATGTTTAGGGCCATCATGCAGATACAGGTTTGTTCTCATAGGTCGTCCAGAGAAATGCTTAGGGTTGTAGAAGTGGCAAAGGCTCTCATGTATAACTGCCTCTACCATTTTGCCAATTCAATGGACTAGATGAATGACACATTGGAATGAGCGGTGTCTGTAATGAAACATCTGCTGGGAGGGGGACAGCATCCCTATGGGCATAGGTCAGCGACATCATCTGCTGTTAGCCAACATGGCCATGGCAGTAATTCCACTGCTCTGTCAGTGGTTGAGCTGGCCATACCCATACATTGCAGGCTATAGGGTCATGGTCCTAGGCATCCTCATGAGGGGAGCTCATCCAGCAGACATCAGTCATATTCAGGTAGCAGCATTGCATCTGACAATGGGCGTGGATGTGCCAGTGCAACTCCTGGCAGAGCCAGTTCTCGTGTTTGGGTACAACAACAATGAAATGCCACCTGTACCATGCACAACTCACACCTGGCTGACATACTAAGATGAAGAGCTAGCACAGAGCTTGGCCGTACTCATGCAGACACTGACACACCAATTTAACCTGGAAGTCCCATACAGACACACACACACACAACAGTTACATGGTTCAGCTGTGAAGCTTAAAATAATTTTGTCTCACTGGCCATTTGTTGCTTTATCTGAATGTCTGTCTGTTTCTCTTTCTTACTGACACACACTCAGCAACACACACACACACACACACACACACACACACACACACACACACACACACACACACACACAAAACACCCTGTGCAACTGATGATAACTACGCATATTTCTGTTTTGTATCTTTTGGATTCAGGGATACATAAGCTTTGTGTCTGACGCTCATGGTGCACAGCTGACTTAGTATATCTGTGTTTGTGATATTGAATTGTTAATTGTACTTTTGACTTATATTGGTCTTAGACAGTTGATAGCATCAAAATATTCCATCTTTATTGTTAATGATCTTGTAAGGGTTGTGAAGTCTGAAACTGAAGTGTGTATCATTACTTTATAACTTCTGTCTTTAATGATTTCCGAGTACAAACATGTGGTGCTAAATTGAGGGCATACAGTGACTATAGTACTTTTGAGAGGTATGTCTGTGTAAATTTTGATGCCTCAGGCCTACTAGTTAATAATGTACACATATAATTCAAATAAGTCCCTGCTGTCACATGTTAAGGTCATTTCTATACAAATCTCCCACCTTTTACTTACTTACACTATCAAGTAACAACATGCAAGGCTATGCCAATCATTCATATACTGCAGCCAATTGCACATACACACGAATTAAAGCAACAGCAACCCCTAACATTGTTTCTGTGTAGACTCCTTTCCGTGTCTGTATTCTATTACGTTTCGGAACGTGCAGGCAAAACCAGCACTACATGGTTGCTTTATAGCTTGTTGAATAGCTTCCTCCATCTTGGATTGGTTGATTAGCATAGAATTGAGCCGCTTATGCAGTAATTTGCATTCCATGGTGTTTACCTTGTTTGCGTGGCTGTACATACAATGTAGAGTCGCTGATTGAATCTAAAACGGTATAAATGGACTTTGTAGGCTTTATTGAATCCAGCTGACAGTCTTTCTTTCTAATAGTGGTGTTTTCAAACATACGAAGTATCCAAAAGGTCAATAAAAATAATTTTATCCTTATATATATATATATATATATATATATATATATACATATATGGGTCTAGTTTACATGGTCGACATTTCAGAAAGTCGACTTTCATATGGCCAAGACCATACGATCGACTTTCAGAATGCCGACCATGTAAAATAAACATAAAAACACAACAAACACTTACCTTAAACTGTTAGCAGGGGGGCTATGCTCCCTTGCACCCTCCGTGGGGGGCTCCACCCCCCCCACCCACCCGTAACTTTAATATACCAACTCCGAGATTGGACTACAGTGTGGAAGTGGGAAATTTTCCCATTCCGCACTGTGCGGAGATAGCAGTTTCCCATGTTCGGCTTTTCAAAAGTCGATCATATGGTCTCGGCCACATGAAAGTTGACTTTATGAAAAGTCAACCATGTGAAGGGAACCTATATATATATATACATACATACACACATACACACACACACAACAACAAATTCTAAATTGTCACAGATAAATTCCTTGAAATTCAAAGCATACACTCCAAACACAGCTTGCTAAAAGTTTTCAAGATATTTTGCTGTGAAAGTTTTACTGCAAAATGTTGCGAAGAGTTAGCTCTGACAGGTGGGTACCAAACATACCTCTCAATTGTACAGATTTTCGTAGAATGTCCAGATTTTTGGCTCACATTTTTTACCTGTTTTTCATAAAATTGCGGTTTTCTGGCAAATTAGTGGTAATCCAGTAAATACTGAAGTCAGAAAATAATGACATACATTTGAATTTCAGACTTCATAACCGTGAGAAAAATTCTTGCTTATACATACCCTGTTATTCTATCAACTTTCTAAGTCTGTAAGAGCAATATTTAAAATATTGTCCCTATTTTTGGGTCTTTGCCCCACTTTGCCTTTTAGCATTGTCCAAACTTCTTGCTTTAAGAGGTTGAGAGGTATGGTACAAAAACTAGGTAAAACTGGATCTTAAAATAAAGCTGCATTCATGTTTCCATCAATTACAAGAACTCTCTTGAAGGTGGGGGACCCTGTACAGCACAGCTGAAAAAGAAAGTAATGTTGTAAGTTTAGAATTCAAACCTACTTTGGCCTAAAAGAGCTGGTTTTGTGCATTTTAAGTGTTGTAAAATAAGATAAAAACAACAAGAAATGAGAATTTTCATGTTTTGACAATACAGCTCTGATTTTGATTTTGCAATTTAAATTTCACCCTCTTGTCACAGTTTATAGAAGTCTATTGAAATATCTTGCCTGAAGGCCACGATGTCAGTGCAAGACTTTTTTATGAGAAATCACTCTCTCCCAATTTAAAAAGTGCTTATGTGCTGCAAAAACATTTGCGTTTGTGATAGAAGTATTACAGTTATTTGCAATTCTGAGGCCTGGATGTGTGCCGAATCTTCATGTTTAAAATTAAGAAAAAGCATCTACTCAGCTAAGTTTTTTTTGTAAGAAATTAAGTTGTCATGAGACCAAATTTGCAGTCGTTACCTGCTACACATCAGGACATTAAGAAATATCTACAGGCTATGGAGAACTCTAGCTTTGACCAAATCATGACTGGATTACTCAAGATTAATTCAACCTTGCTTGATTATATTACTCATTCAGATAAAAGGTGGTAAGATATGAAAACTGCTTTGTCTGTACATTCAGATCAGTTATTGAAACTAAACGGAGAATTTAAGATAATTTCACATAGGATATCTTTCTTAGAATTTAATTCTGAACTTTTGGAAGAAAAATAATAAGACACCAAATTTAGAAGAAGATGTAAAAATCTGTGGATTATTGGCATCCCTTAGTGGGAAGATGATGCCAGATGTGTTGATACATTAGTGAAAAGCCAGCTGAATGGGCCGTGATGCATGCTGACGAAATTGTTGTAGAAAGTGCTTAGGATATTTCTCCCTGTTGTGAGGCAGTATAGAGAGAGCTCATAAGGTATTTCTTCCTTCTGCAGTTTCGGTCTTATACCCTAAAAGATGATGTTCTTTCTAAAAATACTGACCGCAGGAAAAAAGGTGAGTTCTGTGTGACCATGATTATTCATTAGAAACTCGAAAGGGGAAGACTCGTCTTTCAAGCAGCCATTTACATCCTGCACAAGTGATCAGTGACTTTTTATACAAATGAGACAAAAATCAAACAGTGCATCTGGGACATATACCTAAAGAAGAAACATCTGTAAATGGTAACTGGCGGCAGAATAAGGCACCTGGACCCTTTTCCATTTTTTTGGAAAAAGATTAACACACTGGCAGAATACTTCATTTGCTATAGGTAAAATGAAGTTAAGTGGTTGACTAAACAATCAAACAATGTCATATATCTACCTCAGTTTATATTGTTATATTACAGTCTGAATGATGAAGAGATAGTAATTTGTATTACATGAGGTAAAGGAAGACTGACATTATAAGAACATACATGTAGATACTTGTACATGTCTTCTGTGTGGAGTCTGCATGTCCTTCCCACGGTCAAGTAGCGTTCGAAAGACATGCGTGAATGGGAGCGCCTTCATTGAAGGTTGGGCGTCGAGCTGGCACCTTGGCACCGTAAAAATCTACTGCCAATCATTAGCTTACCGGTGTTCCGCTGTGGCGACCCCTAACCGGGAAAAGCCAAAAGAAAAACAACAACATGTAGATACTTGTAGCATTGTAATGTTGATTAAGAAATTAATTTTCTTTACCGTTTTAGGCATTATTTGATTGTCTTAGGCGTGTATAAATATTACACTGAACTTTTTTATCAAAAAGCATTTATTATTGAGGATAGAGGTTAATGCCTGCACTTGTGTTTATGCAAAATTTTGGTACTAGCCAATGAAATATTAGCTGGTTTAGGTACTGCCTTATTACTTTTAGCAAATGTATTATAGCAGGTTGCAATGTACCATAATTAGTTAGGAAGCTTAGGAATTAATATTTGATGTTAGAACCATCTGTCTGGAAGGTGAAGCAGGAAACTTGCATACATATAAAAGGTTCTCAAACACTTACAAGTAGCCAGACAGTAGTTTTGTTCACTCTTGGAGTATGTAAAGATTATTTTTGTACTCCATACTGACTGGCTAGAATGTTTCCAACTATAAGCCTAAATTAGATGCATAATACTGACATGCTAGGGGATTTCTGTCATACACTTTGGAATGCCTCAAGTCTTGCAGGGAATATGTGATCTAATTTGACAATGCAGGATTAATCTTGCATGTGTATTTTTGATTAGCATAACTAATGCAAACACATTAACCAAAACTCAAAGACTAGTGCTAGATCTTATAATGTTGGATACTAATATATTGCTACAAAGTAGAAGTAAAAAAAATCTGTCCTACAAGTGATGATGTAAAAGTAATGATGTTTGCAAGACAGGATGTAGAACTGGCTATACAGAATATGAGATTCAGGCAGATGATTGCAGCACAATGGATATGCATTTTCAGTATACCTTCATAGTATAAAGCTGATTTCATGGGATACAGAGAGAGATTTTTACCACCAGTGCTAATTAGCTAATACAGGTCTGCTTAATTAGTACAATGGAGAGAATTGTTTGATGTGTATATGATTGTAAAATGTAGTTTATGTTGGGAACTGTAAGTGCTGATGCTCTGAATAAAGTAGATGGGTGTGAATATTTATCTTGTCTAAAAACCTCATTGCAGAATGTGTAATTGCTTCAAAAATGTATCTCTTTACAGGTAGGAGCCAAAAAGTGGGGGAAAATAGCAACGTTAAAAAAATGACACCGGTTAAATGGTTAGCTCACCAAGAAAGATACAGCTGATGGCATATCAGGCTAATCAGTGCTATTTATTCAGCATTTACAGGAAAAGTCATCCTCAAAGATATTGTGCTAAATATTAGCAAACAGACTATTTTGTCGCCATTTTAGATTTCTATAGGAAATTTTTAAATATTTCCGGAATTTTAATTTGTACATAATATTATAATGTCATAATATTTTATTTGTAACTTTTATGACTTGCAAGCTAGGTATTAAACGTCACAGGTCAGCACAAATCAAATGGTATTTTCCACATTAAGGTCAAATGTCTCATCTTATTTTGTAGTCATTGTAAACAGAAACATCTTTTTGAGATTACATCAGTTATCTTATTCTCCAAAACCACCCTTAGCATTACTGCAGAAAGCATTAAATATATTAATTTTCTTTATGTTACATATGCCCAACCTTTCTGAAAAATGTGTTTTACATTTGGATATATTCCAGAAGTTAGGGAACAAATAAATGCTGTGGTCTACAGTCAGAAATGACTTTTGCATACTAGAGATCTTAATATGAATCTTCCATCATAAGACTGTTTTCTAAAACTCTTCAGCAGGTTATTCCTTCTGTACTGCCTTGTAATATTATAGCAATAACCCACGCCTGAGTGTGGGTAATGCGGGATTTACCCACGGTTGGCGTGGTTTGGTCCCAAGGGCGAACGAAGCCCGAGGGACCAAGTAAAGACAACCGTGGGTAAATCCCGCATTACCAACACCCAGAAGTGGGTTATTGCTATTATACTATGACATTATTTAAGAAAAGAATTACTTTTCTTAAATAATGGCATTGTATAATGCCTCTTTGCTGCCCTTCCGCAGCTGTCTGGTATCTGGCAGTTCTGATGTACTGCGCGTTTCACGCAGTACATCAGAGCTGTGGCCAAAAGCAACGGAGAAAGCAAGATCTCCGTTGCTTTTTACTGTTTCGCTATGTTAAATGGGTTTAACATAGCGAGACAGCTTTAAAATAAGCAACGGAGATCTCCATAGCGTGACAGCTTTAAAATAAGCAACGGAGATCTCTGTTGCTTTTTTTAAACCTGTGTCGCTATGTTAATCTCTTTTAACATAGCGAGACAGGTTTAAAAAAAAGCAACGGAGAAAGCAAGATCTCTGTTGCTTTTTACTGTTTCGCTATGTTAAATGAGTTTAACATAGCGATACAGCTTTAAAATAAGCAACAGAGATCTCCGTTGCTTTTTAAACCTGTCGCTATGTTAATCTCTTTTAACATAGCGAGACAGTGTTTTAAAAGACTTATACTAATGGAAAAGTCTGGGCGACCAGACCTTTTCCATTAGTATAATCGTTAACGATGCGCTAGCCAATCAGCGTGCACGTTTTGGAATATTAATGTACCATGATCCCCCCCATTAATATTCCAAAACGTGCACGCTGATTGGCCAGCGTGCACGTTGTAAATCGACTTATACTAATGGAAAAAGGTCTGGTCGCCCGGACTTTTTCCAATAGTATAAGTCTTTTTTTAAAACACTGTCTCGCTATGTTAAAAGAGTTTAACATAGCGACACAGGTTTAAGAAAAGCAACCGTAAAAAGCAATGAAAGACAGTGGTGCTGCCTGTTTACCACCAGATTGTGACATATCATAATAATGTCTTGAATCGTGTAACACTGCACTGACATTTTAAGTGAGGGAATAGTTTGATGTCTGTGAGCATGACAGAGCTGCCCATCTCCTTCACGTCTGAGAAATAAGTTCAACTAACGTTGAGCAAGTGTTTCTCTGTACTAAACATGTTATTTTAGACTGTAAAATGTAAATAGTCTCTTTAAACCTATTTTCCTCAAGTTTGCTGAAAACACTTTAAGTTAATGGGAGGAACCTGCTTGCCATGGTTTCAAATGCTAATACCAGGTTTCAGTGTTAATACTGGGTTAACAGTGTGCTTTCTGTGTGGGTGTTTGACATGCTTCTTCTTTTTCTTGCAGAAGAAAATCACCCCCACTTGAAAATGTGTGAGAAATACTTGACAATGTGATCTGATGGCACCATTTTCCACAACATAATAAATGGATTATTTAATAGTGTTAGTAGCTTTTACAAAATGTTTTGACATGCTGTGTGTGTGTGTGTGTGTGTGTGTGTGTGTGTGTGTGTGTGTGTGTGTGTGTGTGTGTGTGTGTGTGTATAATACCTTTACGCCAGTGCTGTCTTTCCCCAAAGAGCTGTTTTTTTCCTGATAGTATGTGACAGGTTTGATGAGATTTCTCTTATGAGCTTGTCTGTCTGACTTTTTTGTTTTGTTTGTAATAGTGCTTTAAAAAGTATAGTCCCCCCCCAAAAAAAATGTTTCAGCAGACTGGGTCTTAAATACACAATGGTACACAGGTATTTAATACTTGGCTAAGGCAGATTTTAGTGATGGCAATGGTATTGATGGAATGCTTTAACTGAAACCAATGTTAAGTAACCCTACATTGCTACATGTCTGATACTCAAGCATTGTAGCTGGTTAGATACTTTGGATGTTGTTTGTGATTTATTTTTAAAATTAATATATGTGTGTATTATGTTCAGACAAGATGAAGTGAATGTGAACTTGCATATTTTTGACATCTTCTTAGCTGTGGAAGCTGTAAGGTTATCTCATAAAAAATACAGACTGGGCTCTAGGATTCATAAATCTGATTCAAAGTGAGCAAGCTATGCACAGTGGATCCTTTGTACTTTACAGCACTATCGTAAGTGCATTCCATGAAGAGAATTACACTCATAATAAGGATAAATGTCTGAGAAGCTCTAGAAAAATGATACATTTTGACACCGCACACCTGCTTGAGGGGCCCAGAATACTGGGCATGCACATGCCTTGCTTAAAATGTCAATAATTACATTGTTTCAGACTCTTGGAGAGATAAAATACATATGGTGATCACTGTGGTGGGCTGTGTGCTAATGGCAAGAGATTAATGATGGGAATTAAAATTAAATCAGATGAGGATTGGAAAAGTTTAAGATAGCAAATGGTAAGGGTTGCATGACAGCCAAATATTGCCTTACATAGAAACAAACACCCACACACACATATGTCCACATATATACATACATACAATGTAACCTAGTATCAAGGACTTGTAGTTTCCAGTCTTAAGGGTAGTGCACACTTTCCTTTAGAAAGAACAACACCCCCCCAAAAAAAAAAGAAAAGGGAAAACTAGTTGTCAAGAATTACATCATCATACCAATTACTAACATAGACTGTTGTCATTTGTAATGTATGATCCAAGTCAAATATCACTTTTAATTCTTATTAAAAAAGAGACAAGATTCAAGCTGGTATGGTTTGTTTAAACCATGATTTATTAAGTTAAAATAAGGCATGAGCTTTTTCACCCTTGTCAGAGCTTCATCATATCTAACTTATAATGTAAATAACAGTATATATATATATATATATATATATATATATATATATATATATATATGATCCACAGTGGTGGTGCTGCGGTAGCGTTATCGCCTCACAGTGAGACGTTGTCCCGTTCGATTCTCAGCTAGAGCGTTTTCTGTCTGGAGACATGCGTGAATGGGCGTATCTTTGTTGAAGGTCGTGCGTCAGGGCTGGCAACTCGGCATGTAAAAATCTACTGCCAATCATTAGCAGACCAGAGTTCCGCTGTGGCAACCCCTAACTGGGAAAAGTCGAAAGACACAACAATATATATATATATATATATATATATATATATATATAGTTGTAATTTCTATATAAAATACATATCAATTACACGGAAGGCATTAATCCAAGAGCACTTAAACAGATCACATTGAATGACAGTGACTGGAATAGTGGTACATACACAGTTTGCATTTTTATTGTGATTGGTGCTGTTTACTCCTTATCCAAGTCTTACAAAGCCACTGTGTATCTGGCTGTTATCAATGTGCTTACAT
This sequence comes from Protopterus annectens, assembly GCF_019279795.1. Taxonomy (NCBI): domain Eukaryota; kingdom Metazoa; phylum Chordata; order Ceratodontiformes; family Protopteridae; genus Protopterus; species Protopterus annectens. Next base: position 659,910,283 of record NC_056750.1, read on the forward strand.
GTCAAATAACAGTGTAAGCATAAAGCCCTGCATTTTTATTATCTTACTATAGTACAAATAGATGGCAGTGAGACCGAACTCAGTGTGAAATGCTGTAATGGGAGAAGGGAAGAGTGTGGTGGTCATCAGAACTCAAAAACATAATTCTGCTGCTAAGGGCAGAGGTGTAATTACAACTTAGCCATTGTGTGTGAGGCCAAGAAGTATATGAGAAAAGAGACAAGACCAAATTCCTCTCATGGTTAGTAGTAAGACAAGTTAAAAAAAAAAAGAAAGAAAACAGTGTGAAGATGTAGGCGTGTATGAAAATAGGACAGAGGAAAGGAAAAGGGTCAGAGATGGGCCACACGTAAGGATAGAGTCTTACCTAACCAAAAGATATGTAATATATACACAAATACACACATATATACATGTACATACACACGTGTGCACACACACACACATACACAAATGTCAACATAAAAGGGTTGAAGGTCATAGTAATCAGTATAGGTGGTTATGTTAACTAAATTCACTAACAGTTCACTAGCATTCAAAACTCTTTAAAATCCAAGATCGAGTCCTTTTATAAGAAGGCTGCCAGGTTTGCTACCAAAGAAACTTACTCCTCCCATCACTGCATCTTCCTACGCAAACTAAAATGACTCGAACTTCCCCATCACCTAACCTACTTGCAGTTAACCACAGCTCACAATATCATTACCAAACCTTCCAGTTGCCCATCCCTCACCTCCCTGTTTACTCTCCATAAGTCCTCAACTCAACTCAGATCTGAAAATCAATTCTTTGTGCAAATACCCAATCTAGCAGTTGGTCAATCTCTCTATTCATGTACCATTGCTAAAACTTGGAATTCCCTACCCAGCTCTAGCAGAACTATTTCCAATCACATATCCTTCAAAAAGTCTCTAAAACAGCATCTCTTAGCCCTATGGCAATGTACACGTAGATATGACTACAGAGCATCTTCCTCCACCTGATCTCACTAACTTTTTTCTCCCATCTGCTTAACAGTTATGCAACTATCTCTTGCTGTCTTCACTCTACAGTATCCAAAGCAGATGATATCTTGTACTTTGTATATTTTGTATATAATGTATACTACCTTTGTTATTCTAGCTAGAAATTTATGATAAGATTGTACATCTGTTTTTTAAGTTGTTATCTCTCTATGTATGTAGAAAATGTGATTGTATTTAAATTTATTTTGTATGTGGAGCTTTTCTCCCCGGGCCTCCACTGAAAATGCGAACATTTTGGCCCAGTGGACCATCCCAGTAAACAGATGTAAATAAATAAATACATTAAATAAATAAATAAATTCATGTGCCTCAACTTGTGCTCTCCAAAAATTATTATATTTAAGCACTTCTGTCCATTTGTGTTAATGAAGTGAAGGGCTTCTTCAGATCTTACTATGGTAGCATGTACTAACATGGTAGTTTATACTACTGATCAGGCACATCAAAATATGACATTAAGTTAATCCTCAGTTACCAAATATAAGTAAAAGAGTCACAATGGAAGTAAAAGTAAAAATCAAAAGTATAACCTAAACTACAAATTAATAACAAAATATATATATATATATATATAAAAAAAACAATATATATATATATATATATATATATATATATATATATATATATATATATATATTTAATATTTACTATTGATTTACTGACATTTTGACATTTGATTAGTGGGAATGTCTCAGTAGGAGCCCATTTTCAGTGGAGGCCTGGAGAGAAAAGATCCAAAGTATAAAAAACATTTTAAGAACAATAATTTTACAATCTTAACACACGCTAATAATAACTAAAATAAAAATGCAGGTAATAAAATAAAAATGAGACACTGGGGCTTCCATACCTATTTTTTAAACAGAAAGGAATTTAAAGAATGGGTAGTGGAAATTATTTTGGAGTTATTAGGGAAGACAGAAGCTGTGAATTTTATGAGTAGGTCAATGGAAGCATTTGCATTCTGTAGCTTAGGAGGGTATATGAGAGATCAGAAGTGAAAATTAAAGTGGAGGGATCTTCTCTGACAAGCTGTGTTTGAAAAGAGAAACCAGGCAGGAGTGTCCTCTTTGCCCTTTGTTATTTGCATTATTTTAGATCCAGCGGTAAAGAAATAAGGCACTCAAAAATTCAAAAGGTAAAAAGGTCACACAGACAAACCAATTAGGAAAAACTAGACGAAAAAACTATCCAAGCTACAGTTTTCACTGTATAATATCGTAAACCTCCTGCAGTATAGGCCCATGAGATATATGCAAATGACTCAATAAGAATATCAAGTGTTTCAGCTATATGGCTTCTGAATGCCTCACAAAATCAAGAATATAATTGGTATGATAATCAAGAAAAGTTAGCTTTATTTGCTGATGATGATATTTTTCACCTGGTACAACCAAAAAATGACATCTCAGAGTTATGGAACATTCTGAAACAGTTTTGAGTCTTTTTCAGGATAGAAAAGTAATGAAGATAAAACAAAGGCAATAGCTGTAAACTATGTACCCACACACAAATTGGTTAAGGCGTAGCCATATTTATGGGAACATGATAAAAAGAAGTACTTAGGTGTATGGATTTAAAAGGATTCTGTTATGGCAGCTAAAGATATGTGGGAAGAGACTAAACAAAAGATAATACAAAATCTGAGCGAGTGGAAGCTCTCTTTTATGGATATGGATAGCAAGATACAAGGAGTGAAATGTTTTTAGTCTCTTTAGGTTTTTACACAGGTCAATCATATTTTTATCAACCAGGGGAAAAGTTGTGGATAGCAGTTAATAAAGAGTTGAAGGATTTTATTTGGGGAAAGAGAGCAAAGGTCAAGTGGGATAAGTTGTTATTTAGTGCTGGACAAGCAGGTGGATGCTGGATAATATTATAGGTAGTAAGAAGCTGTGTATATGTTAGTCGATGCGGTAGAGCTGTGTATATGTTAGTCGATGCGGTAGAGCTGTGTATATGTTAGTCGATGTGGTAGAGCTGTGTATATGTTAGTCGATGCGGTAGAGCTGTGTATATGTTAGTCGATGCGGTAGTTCTAACCAGTTTAGGCTTTTTAGTGCTACATTGGGGTGTGTTCTGAAAAGGGTATTTGCAGCTAATTTAGCAACTTTATTATAGTATAGTTCAAGTTTTGATTTTTGTGATGCCTGGAGGTTAGTAAGGATGGGAACACTGTAAAGAAATGTGGGGAGGAGGTAAGTATTGACAAGTGTAGTTTTAGTTGTGCTGGCGAGAAAATTATTGGCACTGTAAAGCATTCTTAGTTTTTGAGTTTTTCTTTTGTTTATGCAGGTCAAATTTAAGATTTTCATCAACTTTCATCCGTAATAATTTGCTGTGAGAAGTGACTTGAATGGTTGTATTATCAAGAGAGAGGACTTTAAATGCTGATTTTCATGAGACAGGGATTAAGGGAACAAAGTAGTATTTTTTCAGGGTTGAGCATGAGTTGTGAGTTACAAAGCTATGTTTCATTTGCTGTTAAAACTTCCTGAGTAATGTTTTGGAGGTATGCCATGTTGTCAGAGTGAAAATGAGTGTGGAGTCATCTGCATACTGTATTGGGGTAACCTGTTGTACAAGATATGTGGAGGGTGTTGGTCAGAATGTTAAAGAAGAGGGGACAAGGATGTAGCCTTGTGATACACTGGTGGTGGCTGTGAGGTATGAAGAGAGGGTGAAGTGCCATTTTAGTGATACCTATTGCATGGGTAGCCTTTGAACCATAGAAAGGTGGGCTGAGAGAGACCTAATGAGGACATTTGAAGTAGAAGTTTGCTGTGACAAACTGTGTTGAGGGCTTTAGACAAGTCTAGAAATAAGGAAGAGACTAGCTTGCCATTATCTCTAGCTTTACTGATAGTTTCTGTGTAGGTTAGAAGTGCAGTGTTAGTACTATGGGAAAGATAGAAGCCATATTGTGTGAGGGACAGGAGTGCTTTCTGCAGGATATAAATTAGCAATTGTCCTTGAATACTTTTTTTTGAATTATTTTGGACAGGGGGATAAGATTGCTGTAAGTCTAAAGTTATTAATGTCTGTTGAATTTCATATTTTCTTCAGAGGGATAATGTGAGAGTTTTTCTAGAGAGGGAACATGGAATTACTGGACTGACCTATTTATAAGGACTGAGACAGGATAAGCAATGTTCTTGGCTGCTATTTTAAGGTACTTGCTTGCAAGGTCATCAGCTAAAGTAGAGCATGGTTTGAGTTTGTTTAAAAATTGTTTTATATAGGATATGCGCACAGGTTTGCAGGTGAAAGTGAATATAGTGATATGTGGTTGTTTGGCATGTTTAGGATTAAATGTTGGGGAATCCCTAGTTAGAGATGTTAATACTATCTATGAAATAAGAGTTGAATTGTATTGCAGTTTTGAGTGATGAGTAATTGGGAGAGGGGTTAGGGTTGAATTTTTTGGCTGGGGTACCAAGATTCCTTTAATGCCTGTCCAGAACTTTTTTAGGCTTGTGTTTACTATTATCCTGAAAGTTACTGTAGTATAGTTTTTTGTCTTCATTTATTTGCTTTTTAGTAAGATTGTGAAGCATTTTGAAGTTTTCAAGATACTGTGGTGTTTTATATTTTTGCCATTCTTTCAGTGCTTTTTCTGTATCCTGCACCAGCATTCTACTTTTTCTGGCTAGCCAAATTGCATTATTTTTTACTAGTCCCTTCCATGTAGGAGGTGTAAGGCTGTTTAGGATATTTAGAAAAGTTATATTGAATTCATTTACAGCATCGTCTAAAGGGAGGATTTTTAGGAAGTTCCAGTTAATAGATGATAGCGTTCTAATGAACATTTCTGGATTAAACTTGGAAAGGTTGCGTGTTGTTTTATAAACATGCTGTTTAAGTAGATGTGCGAGATGTCTGGTTGTATAGATTGAGATATGATCACTGAGAAAGTCTGACATTGTACCTGTGGTGGTGTATTTGCAAGGGTCTGATACTAGGACCCAATCTAATATGAAATGTGATGTTTTGCTATAATGTGTGAGGCTATTAATTAGCTGCGTTGTAACCATGTAAGTTCATGCTATGTGCAGGGGAGTTAGAATTTAGGTCCAACCAACTGACATTCACATCACCTAGTAGTACTTTTTCTTGTGGAATTGTTATGGATATCCAAAGCAGGATATCTTCTAGTATAGCTGTATTGTCACCAGGAAGGATGTAAAGGACAGTAGTCTATATTTGTTTATAATTTTTATTTTTAGGAAAGTGATAAGAAGCTCTGTTGAATTGAGTTTTGATATTGGTTTGTTATAAGGGGAAATGTGGTAGCTATTGGGAAATATTAAAGCACTACCTCCACCATTCCTCTTTATAAGGTCAATACAGGTGACATTATAGCTAGGAGATGTAATTTCGGAGTTGTTTATACTGGGCTAAAGTCAAGTTTTGGTTACAGCGAGAATATCAGGCTTATGTTGGGTAATCCAGACATGTAGTTCACCAGTTTTACTTCTTATGCTTCTAATATTTATGGCAGCAAAAGTTAGACTACTGGGGTTGGGGTTGAACGTTGTGAGGTTAGAACAGTGTGTGGAAGAGAACTGTCTTGATGTTCATTGTGATAGGTGGGGGCCAGGATTCCAATTATAATGGAGAGTAATCAGTTTATTGCTGGTAAAAAAAACAATTAGCAAAGAGGCACAAAGAATAACAGGTTTTCTTTCATTTCCTCAATGCAGAAACCTGGCAGCTAGGGGGACTAAGTAACTTGGTCAAGTAATTGGTCAAAAGAATGGACAGTGGCCAGTTTAGTAATTTGCAAGGAGGGAGGAGGGATGATGTTCATCGTGTTACCCTGCTGCAGTCATCACACTTGGGTTATCCTGCCGTCAGGCGGTCCCGCAGTTGGCCCGAATTCCAAAGTCTTGGTCCGCCGTCGGTTGCCGTCGCTTCTTTCTTGACGTCAGTGTGCCAGGGGTATATAAGAGGCATCCAACGCCATTTTCTTCAGTCTTTCTTGCCACACGGTGCCCGAAGCAGAAGAAGTTCGCAAGTGCCAGTCGGCCGACACCTGAGATTTTCGAATCGAATTTCAGTCCGAAGTCTTCAAAGCTAAGTACCCCATTGGGGAACCTTTTCTTGCCTCAGTCCGATGTCAGAAAAAGTTAACAATTGCATTTCTTGTGGGAAGCAGATACCTCATAAGGACTTTCATTCTTATTGTATACCTTGCCTAGGCCCAGACCACGACGTCACTGGTTGTCGGTTTTGTGCTAGGTTCAATAAGCGAACTATAAAGCGACGCTTTGATTTCGCACGACACTACTTCGGTAGGAAATTTAATTACACTATGCCGTCGGAGCAACCGATTACCGGCGTGCATAAAAAATGCAAAGATAAAGACAGGCAGCCTAGATCCAAGCCAGACTCTGAGGCCTCGGCTGGGCTGGTCTTCGGTTTTCAGTGAGGCGCCTACGCAGCCCCTGGCGACCGCAGAATTTCAACCCCAGACCGCTTCGGATTCTCAAGCAGAGAGTTCTAGGCCGACGCAGCCATTTTCTTTGGACCCTACTGACAACATTGCAGAAGGAGAAGCCGGTGCTGTGGAAACACCTTCGGTTTCAGAAGGTGTCTTCAGACCGACTACTCTCACCATAAAATCTTAAGCTAAGCTTAAGACTCCTCTAAAACCAAAAAAGACTGCACTTCAGTCTCCAGTTCAAGGCCCCATGCCTAAGAAACAGATGCTTAAAATGGCTGAAGATTTGATTTCTTTAATCAGGGGTTCCCAACCCCCCCAGACAAAAGGCCTAGACAAGAGGAGGATTATGCCTCCTCTGATCAAGTGTCTGTTTCCTCAGGCTCCTCTGAGGAACAGGATTACTCCTTTCCCCTTATGAAGATTCTGATGCTGAAGATTCCATTCCCTCAGCTTCTCCCCCTGAAGACTATTCCTTTGGGGAAACCTTACATAACATGAGGGAACATTTCCACTGGGAAGGTCAGGGCTACTCCGACTCAAAGAAAAGGCTCCGAGAGTTTCTTTTACTCCCCCAGCACAGACCACTTGCTATCCCTCCAGTTTTAGACATTGTGGATGATGTTTACTTAGAATCTAGTCTAAATCCAGATTCTCTGCCTCCTGCTCCAGCCAAACCAGACAGATATTATAGAGTGCCTGACTCACACAAATTCCTTTACAAAAGCCCTGCTGCTGACCCAGAGACAATCTCCCAGGGTCCCAAAGGGGCTAAGGCTTCTATGGCTAAAAATCCTGTACCCTCTGAAAGGGACTACAGAGCACTAGATAGGTGGGAGAAGAAGGTTTACACCTCAGCTACTCTACCTATGAGAGCACTAAATTGTCAATTTCACATGCTGAAATACCAGCAATTCCTAATGTCTCAAATAAAACAAAAGATGAGCACGCATCCTCAACAGTCTGAATTCAAGGAAATGCAGGATCTGTTGCATGCAGTTGAACAGGTGAGCAAACATACTTTACAATGTGGATTTGATTCCTTGGAAGCTTCCTGTAGAGCAGCTGTTACTGGGTCTGTTATATGTAGGCATGCTTGGTTAAAGGAACAAACTCTGCCTGATCATGTTAAAGCAAAGTTACTAGATGCACCCTTACAGCAGGATGTCTTGTTTGGAGTTAAAGCAGAAGAGGTTTTAAAGAAAATGGAGGATAAGGCAAAATCTATGCAGACGGTCAAAGATTTCTTACAGGTACAACCCCCACACTTCAGCAGAAATTGGCCAACAAAAAATTGGTCCTTTCCAGCTTCTGACAGACCACAGAGGGGTAAATACAGACGCCCAAGGGGCAGAGGTCAAGCACAAACTCTTTACAAACCTCGCCAATGGGGCACTGCAACACAAAAGGGAGGAGAAGACAGGTCCCAAACTACTAGAAGACAAACACAATGACTTTAACCTCAAACTGCCAAGCAAAGCTCTCGTGGCAGCTCTGTTGGGAGGAAAATTAGCACTTTTTGCAGACAAATGGCGCATCATCACAAAGGACAAATGGGTCCTAGACATTATCTCACAAGGATACAGATTCCATTTCCACACCTTGCCAAGGATAAAAGGAATGCCAAACCTGCCACAAAATCGATGGCAGAGGCACAAAAACAAATTACAGCTCTCATGGACATGAGAGCCATTCAACTGGTACCTACACAGGAGCAAGGCCAAGGATTTCACTCAAGGCTCTTTCTAGTCCCCAGAAAGGACAATGCTTGGAGACCCATTCTGGAACTTTCGATTCTAAACACCTTCTTGCAAGTACCCAAATTCAAGATGCTAACACTACAGCAGCTTCTTCCCATGTTGGCAAGAAAGCTTGGCTAGTAACGTTGGACCTCAAGGAGGCATACCTGCATGTCCCTATCAGACAAAATTGCAGAAGATACCTCCGTTTCATTGCAGGTTCAACCCATTACCAATTCTCTGCACTGCCCTTTGGCTTATCTACTGTGCCCAGGGTCTTCACAAAATGCCTGGCACCAGTAATTGCATACTGCAGACAAAGAGCAATTCAAATATACCCATACCTGGACGACTGCCTCATCCAAGCAGAAAGCGAGGACATTCTCTTACAACATCTGGCTTTTGTAAAACACATTCTAAGTTGCCTAGGGTACACAGTAAACGAAAAGAAATCAAAACTAGTGCCCTCACAAAATATAACATTCCTGGGTGCCAGCTTGAATACAACGGCCCAGATGGCTTATCTGACGCCAGACAAACAACTACAACTAACTCAATACTTCAAAATAATGGCAACAAAGGCCCAGCTCCCTGCAAGAAAAATTCTGCAGGCCTTGGGCTTCATGGCATCTTGCATACTACTAATACCTTTTGCAAAAATGCATATGAGGAAATTACAATGGTACCTGAAAAGTGTATGGACTCAACACAGCCACAGCTTGGAAACAATGATACCGCTCATTCCCTGCCTTCAACAGGAGTTTCTATGGTGGTCACATGCATGTCGCCTCAACAAGGGTCAGCCTTTCACCTTACCCCCAGCCAGGCAAACTATGACAACAAATGCATCCGACTATGCCTGGGGGGCACACATGGCAGGACAGTGCGTTCAAGGCATATGGACTGCAGATCAAAGAAATCTGCACATCAATCAAAAAGAAATGCTAGCTGTACAGAATGCTCTGACAGCCTTCAAGGACCTCTTACATCCAGGACAGCTTATAATAAGAACGGACAACACCACAGTAATGTGGTACATAAACAAGCAAGGGGGTACACACTCCTACCCTTTATGCAGGCAAGCAATGACCTTGTGGAACACAGCACTGGCTTACCAAGTTCAATTACAAGCTCAATTCCTGCCAGGAAAAAAGAACACATTGGCAGACGACCTAAGCAGGAACAACATGGATCCCCACGAGTGGAAACTGGATCCACAAGTATTTGTAATGATAATTCAAAAATGGGGGCGCCCAGACATAGATCTGTTTGCCAACCCCCAAAACTATCAGCTATCAAAATTTTGCACCAGGACATTTCACCATCAAGTTTGGAAAGTGGACGCACTCTCATTCAGTTAGAAAACGCTGACAGTATATGCCTTTCCTCCATTGCCCCTTCTCACAAAGGTGCTGCTGAAAGTCAGGATGGAGAGACCCCGGATGATACTCATTGCCCCAGACTGGCCACGCCAGCACTGGTACCCACTACTAAGGAACATGGCCCACGGCCCACCTTGGATTTTACCACAAATTCCTCATCTGCTCACACAGCAAGACAGTCAGATTCTACAAAGCCAGCTCAAAACCTTGAATTTGGCTGCATGGCAAATCACCTAAGCAACCAGCCAGCTCCTCTTTCACAAGCTGTTATGGATGTCATTCTGGAGGCCAGGAGGCCCAGCACCAGGAAAGCCTACTCAGACAAATGGAAATGATTTTGCGCCTGGAACCAAGCTAAAGGCCAAAATACCCTTGAGCCGGACATACCTCAGATACTACAATATTTAACTGAGATGTTACACAAAGGACTTTCTTTTTCATTTATTAAAATCCACGCCTCAGCTATTTCAGCTCACTACAACACGGATCCTCCCTTATTTTCACATCCACTTCTAAGGCAGTACTACAGAGGGGCCAAAAACATTAGGCCTCCCAGGACAGCACCAACACCAACTTGGGACCTCAACTTTGTTCTGGAAAAACTTACGCTGCCACCTTTTGAACCAGCTTTCTCAGCTGATTTAAAGTTTATATCATGGAAGACTGCCCTGCTGCTAGCAATTACTTCAGCCAGAAGAGTCTCAGAGCTACAGGCACTAATGGCAGTAGAGCCTTTCCTCATTTTTCATCAAGACAGAGTTTCTCTACGAACTAACCCCTCCTTTATGCCAAAGGTGGTATCCAGTGTGGCTCTAAATCAAACCATCCATTTACCCACCTTCTTCCCAAATCCACAGAACAAAGGAGAAAGACTCCTGCACTCCTTGGACATTCACAGGCAACTACGTTACTACTTGGATAAAACTAAGGTTTTCAGAAAATCTGACCAGCGTTTTGTATCCTATGCTACAGCATCACAAGGAAAGGCTATCTCAAAACAGACCATTTCCAAATGGATAGGACATTGCATACGTTTTTGCCACACCCATCATGGAAAACCAGTTCCTGCTAGCATAAGGCCCCACTCCACCAGAGCAGCAGCTACATCTACAGCCTTCCTCAGGGGGGTGCCAACCAAGGATATTCTGGAAGCTCCAACTTGGAGTTTAGTACACACCTTCACCAAACACTATCACTTACCACTTTACTCTAAGTCTAGAGCTGGCTTTGCCACTGCAGTTTTGCAAGGCCTTCTAGCCTCCTCTAACCCTGTTTGACTCCACCTCCCATCCTTAGCTTTGGGATTCAATCCAAGTGTGATGACTGCAGCAGGGTAACACGATGAACATAGTACAGTTTTGTACCTACCATAAATGTAGATGTTCGAGTGTATACCCTGCTGCAGTCCAGGTTACCCTCTCTGCATCCCCTCTGACCTAACTGAAACCTTTCAGTACCTTAAAATCTGATACAACCTTTGTGGTGTATTTGCTTATAGCTGGAGGGATGTTTTGTTTGTGCTAAACTTTTATTATTGCTACTATCTACTGACCACCTTTTTTTTGGGGGGGCACCTGACATCTGGGGCAAGAAAAACTGAAGAAAATGGTGTCGGATGCCTCTTATATACCCCTGGCGCACTGACGTCAGGGAAGAAGCGACAGCAACCGACGCCGGACCAAGACTTTGGAATTCGGGCCGCCTGATGGCAGGATAACCAAAGTGTGATGACTGCAGCAGGGTATACACTCGAACATCTACATTTATGGTAGGTACAAAACTGTACTTTATAGCCACTTTCCAGCACAGACAGTCATTTATTTGACTAGGTGAAGTTAATACATAAGCAAGGTTCTTTATGTTACATTTGCTTATATTGTACAATAACAAAATTCTCAGTGAAAACATTTGGGAGTTGAGCAATGTTGCAGAATTCCTGCAGTACTGGGGCTGGATATGGTGACCACAGACTATTGTACTATGACAAAATTTTCTGTGAAAATATTCGGGACTTAGGCCTTGTGGCAGAACTGCTGCAATATCAGGGAGGGATGTAGTGACATCAGGGTATTGTACAATGTAAAGAATTCTGAGTGAAAACATGTGGGAGTTGGGCCTTGTAGCAGAACTCCTGCAGTATCGGGGTCAGATGTAATGACCACAGCCTGTTGTACAATGACACAATTCTCAGTGAAAATGTTTCACTGCATACAATATCCTAATTCTATACATTATAATTAAACATCTAGTATGGAAGTTAAAAAATGAAAATCAAACACATTCATAGACACTATAGCTATAATTAACAAAAAACAGTGTTGTGTTTTAATAAAAGTTACTATGGTCATGTGTCTTTAACTCAATAATGCCCTTAATGGAATATGTGTGAGTGAGTCTTGGCTTCCAATAAGCTTTAAGCTACATATGCCACTCTAGTTTTCTTTTTCTCTAGCGTTGCATTCAAATTGCCTTGTAATGGGCCCAAACTGAGTCTCTCAATGGCATAAAAAACAAACTTTTCATAGTTCATGCAGATCTGACCATGTCTAGACAGTGGGTCTAGTCCTTAAGCCTAATGTCTGAGAGGTGTTTGATCACTCTTATTTTGGGAGAGTTAACTGTTTTACCAGTGTAGAATGGTTTGCATTTTGTGCAGCTTGCCTGGTATATCACAAAGTTACCACTGCAGTCAGTTCAAACATATTTCTTTTTTAAGGATGCACTGTAAAATAGTTTTGGCTCATAAATGCAGAGCATCTGCAGTCTGGTGGGCTGCAGTGAATTGTTCCTACCAGTAGTTCTGTGGCTGCATGGCAGGAACATACACACATATACATCATACAGCTGTATATTTTTTTATAAAATACCTAAAGCAGAAATGTAATAACTATAATCAGCATGCAGATGTGCACAGTACTGCATGCTTTATATTATTAAATTGCAATGTTGGTGCAATTTAAAGTTTTATTACACTTTGTAGTGGCACACAGTATGCTCCTGCTGTGAGCCATACATGTCTGTAATTTGTTGCAGGGGCTACATTGCCAATATACGTGCAAAATGCACAGAACAAAACAAAGGTTATTGAGATGATGGCATACACATATGTGCAACATGATTCATAAAGCTTTTTGCCCCAGTATACATACATGTGCAAAATCATTCATGTTTGTCTCTTTATTTTATTTTCATTTTGTTTCAGGGAAAGTCTGACTGGGTTATACTTAAAACCCCCTTTTTAGCAAAGGCCTGGGGAGAAAAAGTCCACTTCACTGATATTCTGATTAGGCATACACATAGTACTTACATCATAAACTTATAGAAAATCCTCTGTAGGATTTTCCAAACAATCTAAACATTGATATTGTAATTAGGCAGTAACATTGTAAAGTTTAATGTTTACATCATACATTTACAGAGCTTCCCATATGGGATTTCACAAATAATCTAAACATTCATTTACATCAGAGGTATGTTTTCATATTCAGTACTTATGAGGTTCATAACTGGGTTTTCTATGACATTCATATCATTACCTTATAGTATTTGTGAAAGTTACTGTGTGCATAAAGGAAATTAAAGAGAGAGAGAGAGGGAGAGAGATAAGGCTACAGACAGGTAGCTGAAAGCTGTGGACACACAACACGGGCAGGTAATAGTGGCACAACAGGTAGCACACTTGTCTGCCTTGTAAAGGCTATGGGCTTTATTCCCACACCAGGGAGATTGAGTGTTTTGGTGCAATCCATACTTATGTATGGGTGTTTGCTGCAACAAGAGCCTTTTTTTTAAATGTTCTGGGAGTCACATTGCTTAATATAGTTCACAATAATGTCCTTCTGTGCAACTCATTACTTCTGCACTTTGTTCGGAGGTTGTGTTGAATGATTTTATATGTGTTGGTATGATATAAGGAAGGTGGTAAGAAAAAGAACACCTTGTAGTAAGCAACATGAGAGCATTTTTGCTTGTTGTGGGAGAGTCACTTAAGATAGCATGGAATTGTTCTCTCAAATATCTGTCATTTCACAGTGCCTACACCGCAACTCTACTATTGGTGTGTTTTAGTATGCAAACATTTAGGGTCATGGAAGGTCTTCTGGGATGGGCAACTAGTCTGATGAGCCTAGCAGATCCCAGCGGTGAGTTATTAAGGAGTCTTAGAACAAAGTGACAAACTTAATTCTAGGTTATTTGGAAGTGCATTCTAGTGCATGTGTGTTAGACTGCTGCAGTAGAGTAGTATCCCTGTAATTTTTGTGGATTCACCAATCTTGACATTAATTGCTCTGCAAAATATTAAGCTCTTGATGAATATTATTCCTAGTAGGAGCTTCTCGAGTCTTGAAAGTAACTGATCGACTGCGCTATACAACAATTTTTTTGAATAAAACAATATTTTTAAAGAAAGTGGTGTTGCAATCTGGTATTTTCTATTACATATCTGTTAAAGATTCATCATGGCCTCAGCAATTCAGAACTTATAGCCAAAAGCACTGATTCTTCATGTAAATTGGGAAAAATTGAAAGCAATGGGTGCAGAATTTCTCAGCCTTTGTTGTATCACTTTAGGTCTAACTGATGAGAACAGAGATGCTCAAGCAGTTCCATTTGTGTTTCTTGCAGGTGATGATGTAATTAAGATATGTACTACTTTTAACTTAAATAATGACCAATGGTCCAGTTTACTATCCCTTCCCCTCCCAATCCCACTCAGACATCAGGCTGTTATCCTGGTTGGTATACCTTGGATCTCTCCACTGCTGCTCCCAGCAGTTCCCAGAATAACCGTAACACTGGGTGGATCCCCCAATGTCTTGGGTGCCCATCTTACTATGCTCACTTGTAATAACTGGACAGAGATAGAGGGGGATTTCATTGTGACTATGGGTCATGGCACTGGAAGACATTATGAACATGGTAGCAGGTCAGCTATTCCTAACCCTGTTACCCCTCCCAACATGTTAACATATGTGTTTCAGATGACTGGGTAATGAAGAGTGTTAAAAGGCAAAGCTCACTCAAACCATTAGAGCAGTCCACCATATAGCTATGAACTCTGTCTTCTGCTAGAGCTCCTCAAGAAATCCACTCAGCATTCCTCCCCACCCAGAATAGGCACAACCTTCTTCCGTGTCAGTGCTGTCAAGCTTCTGTGACTCTAATTAAACTTGAATTGCCACAATCATAATCCGAGGTTTATCCCTGAATGCTACCGCTGCAGGCTTTAAAAAGTCCAATATTGACTGTACAAAGCTTAAGTGTTAGCCATATTGCTAGTCAATAAAGACCTTGTCAGATTTAAACTATTTTTAGATTCATATGTGACTGATTTAAGATTGTGAGTTAGGGGATATCATGCATGGAGTCAGGGAAGCAGACGGCTGCCTGAAACAGAATTAATGTTGGAGAAAGCTGTGACTATATGTGCAGTGGCAGAGTTAACCAGAGTTCAGTTAAATGAGCAAGTACAGTGATATTTTTCAAACAATAAAAAGAAAAGAGAAAATGTGTTGCCAGCTGAAAACAAGACAGCTCTCTTGTATTCCTAAAGTACAGAAGTAAACCTGTTCATCCAATGGGGGTGTTGCTTTCTTCTCTGCTGACAGCGAGTAGAATGAGAACAAAGTCACATGTATCATTATCCTCACTTCAGCCCAAAGGGACTAACTGCGACAGATTCCAAAAGACCTGCTCTCAGTGTGAGTGGTCATTTATACTGAGAGCAAGTCTTTTGGAGTCAGGGCGACTGCGTTCAATGAGAATGTCAAGCCATACAGGACAAAAATAAGTTTATTATGACCAGTCAGCAAAGTGCCAGTGTCAGATGTCACATGACTTTTTTCTGCTAAATGACCAAACAACATGACTACTTGTCAGTAAGGACCTGTATCTTTGTCAGTGATTATGGCTTTCCATATGAGTACACTAAGTACCTAACCATCCTGAAGTCTGAAAAAGACATAGTTTATTTCTGTATTGATAATTCTGCTATGAAGTTCTTCATACAGGTGAAATAAGTTATGGAGTTGGTGTAGGGCTCTAGGATTGAATGATCATATACTTGGTTGTTTTGGGATGGTCTTAAAAATAAGGTAAACTTAAAAAGCATATGTTGTTACATGAATTGTGTATTCTTTGCTATACTCATTATTTATTTATTTGGGTGTTGTTTTTAGGTTAGTAAATCTAAAACCACGACTTGTATACATAACAGTGCAAAATCCTTTACAGTAACATATGCCATTGAAAGACAACTGTTTGTAAAATCAATTATAAGTCTGGTAATTAGTCCATATGCAGCTTTCCCTCCCTTCCACTTGTCCCACCCTTTTCTTTATGGGGCCTGAGTTACTATGCAGCATGTAAAATGGTCAGATTACTGCCACTGGTTGAAGGCAAAGCAGCTCACATCAGCTTTCTGTGGTTTGCAAGCACTTCTATATCCCCTATGAAGAGGTTGCATCCTCACCACCTTCTATTTAATATACTCAACTCCAAAGTATCTTCACCATATGAGAAATAGGAATAATCTCCTTAAGAGTTTTTCTTGGTTCTTTTTATTTCAGCTGTGATCATAAATACCCAACTTTCCTCCCTTATCTATTTTTAACTCTCAATCCCTCTGATAAAATGCACTGTATCACTGTTGCAGGAAATATATTCAAGGCCCCTATAAGCTTCTCTGAAATGTAATATTTTCTTAAATCTAAACTGAACATTTCCCCTTTCATCTGCCATCTTCTGCCCATTCTGTCTCTCCAGTATCCTTCACCTTTAGATCCGCCCCTCTAACTAACCTTCAAGGAACACAGTGTATATATTTAATATCCACCTTTCTCTTTTCTGTCTTTACTCTTGTAGTGTATATGTGCTCAACTTTCTAAGCTTCTCCTCTTACCTTAGTCTTTCCAGTACTTTCTATGGTAACCCTGTGCTGCGTGTTTTATATCAGACAGATTTCCCTTTGGCTGCTTGGTCTTCAGAACTGTAAATACTACTCCTGATGGGGCATTACCAGTGTTCTCTACAACACAGGGATGATGTCAGCATCTCTAGAATACACTCCCTCTGTTATGCATCCCAGTAAATAATTACCTCTGCATGTCGTTTATGCACACATGCATGGGTACGCACACACAAACACACATGCAGATGCATGTACACTCATGTCTGTTATACTTACAGAAGTTGACAAACACATTTACACACACATGCACAAAAGCACACGCACTGCACATGTACACAAGCGTACTACTCACACCCACCTGTTTGTACACTTGTGCACATACACAAACACTGCTCACACACATTTGCAAAATCCATACTAGTGTGTGAACACACACACATGCACAGATTCAGGTCACTAGATTTACAACAGTTTTTCTGTATCCCATTTCAGCAATATTGTGTTGCTGAAATGAGTATCAGCTGGCCTCAAAACAAATTTTTTTTTTGGAGAGGAGCAAGCCGCTTGTACCCCCATTGTGGAGGAATATACCGCAAAAACTTACAGCAGTGGGGGAAAAGGAATTCTCCACCATCACTGAAAGTGAATTGGGTGAAACATTTTTTGCAGAAAGTGATGTAGACAAAATTACACATTTTCACTCATACTGCTTTCAGTAGCAGCAGTACAGCAGTCATTTGCTTCAAGGAAGTGTTGCGGTCATACATTGATAAGTGGATTGGAAGAGGTGACTACACAACTGTAGTTGTATGGCAGGGGCACTGAGAATCAGTAACCCAAACAAATATATGGACCAGGGTGGGAGAACGCTGCTGAGCAGTAAAGATTTTTTTGATGTAAGGAATACACAAATGGAAGGACAGAAGGCTATAACGTGACGGAAGGGAGGGCCCTGTTAGTCAAGTAAAAAGATGCATATGTAGAGGCCAAGGAGAGAGGGGAGGATTCCATAAGTACTCTCAGAAATTACCTAAAGCAAAAAAATGCAGTTATGGCTAAAGAAAAGTGCACCACTTCAAACAGAAATACCAATACTGTGGGCGATAAGTGGATGAAAAAATGAAGCCACTGTTAGATCACAAGCACCACTGTGAGCAGGCCATGCACTTATCTCACAAAGCTAAGTAGTGAAACACTGAACTGATCACATGGGATTCACTACAGAGCCGATACATTTCAGCATGTATCTGCAATTAAAAGAACTGTCAATGTTAAGAACTCTTCATCTAAGTATGGCCAGCCAGAGAAGCAGAGCAGTAATGGAATATATGGATAGTATTATAAGCCTTCTTACAGTGCTTGCAGGTATCCGGCAAGCCTTTTGTATGATTCACCTAGTCTGGGTTTATAAAAAGACAGCTCATAGAGTTCCACCTGTGGTAGTAGTATTTGAAAGAGTTTGCTCTTCTTTTATCCAGTATCTGTCAATCTGTGAGATTATTACATGTAGGTGCATAGGTCACTCCCCCCAAGCATGGAGTGAGGCAAGGATGTGTTCCCTCCCAATATAAAATAGTTACTCCTTTTTGTGCAGTAGTGGTGCTATGGTAGGTCACTTTTAATCAAATTGCATTAGATGGGAAGCGATTTGATTAAGTATGCTGTTGTAGCTGTGCAGTAGTCACTTACTGTCCTGCAGTCCTATATTTCTTCAGTGGTTTGCTGTCACTTGGAGTGGCTATCTGCTTAGCAGGCATCCTGCTGGGCTCTGAATGCATTTTGAAGTATTTTTCCCAGTGCTATATTAATTACATAGTAGTGCTGATCACAAATGAGCGGGTTTAGACTTCAGATACATTATTTTGACAGCTCATCTTGAAGTGAAGCACTAAAGGTAGATACTGCATTCTAAGTAAGGTGTCAGACAAAGGAGCCAATTAGCAAGTCCACCCTGATGCTTCCAAGAACATCTCCCATTAAATGTCATCCAATAAGCTACATTATGTCCACTAAAATGCACTGCCATACTTCCCCGGTGCATAATCTGTTACTATCCCAAAGACAAAGCAGATCCTCATGAATGAAGTAGAGAACACTATGATTAAAGACTGCAAATATACTAGTTAATGTAATAACCTTTTCAGGAGGTTAGGTATACAAAATAACAGGAATATATGTCCTGTGTGCGGTAATGGTTAGGTTGTAGATAACTACAGGATTAGGAATCTAGTAAACATCAACTGCTGTATATTGAAGCAAATCCCTTTTCTCAATGAAGATACAATTGGAAAACAAAATACAACAAAAATTAGAATATTGTAAGTAAAACTGTTAAAAAGCAAGGTAAACTAAGTAGAAGATCAAACAGATTGTCAAAGTTTACTTTTTTAAATCATTATTACATTCTTTTAATGGTATTCTGTGAAAACAGTTTTATGGCAATTTATGTGCAAATAGTGCTGCAGTAAGAGTTTTCTGATTAGTCTCATGCTGATGGTAATATATTTAGCATAGTACACATATTAATTTGTCCTGAAAAAGAGTAGGATATCAGGAAACAAAATGTCTGAACATTTCAGACTGTAAGACAGATGATGTGCACAATTTAATTGAAAGGTTAGGGCATGCACTTCTTTTGTAAGGTTTGGAAAAACTACAGAAAGTACAAAAAGGGAGGAATGAATGCTTTATTACTGCTTATTCCTACTGTAGGAGGAAAGAACAAATAACTACTACGTATTGTCACTGGGAGTTACCCCATTGTGATGTCTTTTTGTAAAGTGGCATTATACTGGAGCAAGTTACACTGAGAATAAATGCAGTGACTCTCATCTTATGAAAATTGTCAATTATATTGTCAAAATATGATGGCGATTTAATTTAGGAGTACTTTCTTACTTCTAGTGGAAACAAAGTATTTTACCTTTCACCTATTCTTATAAAGAATTAATTTGTAGAATTATGTAAACAGACTCCAGGCTGAAATTTTACTACAGCTGCTGTTTTCACATATTACTCTAATTTATTAGTTCTGATGTAATTTACAAAGCAAACATACCTGGTGGTGGTTAGACCATGGATTACTATACTGTTTAACTTGACAGGTTGTAAAGCAGAATCTTTTGAGTGTCGATCACAAAAAAAAAGAAAATTTGCAAAAATCTTGACAAGATGAAGCATGCTTTCCCAGCTCATTTGCAAAATCTTTATTGTTAATAGCTAAAACATGCTCATAAATTCTCTTTTCTAGTAGTTTTTCCTACATAAAAGCTTTCACAGGACTCACAGGTAGGAAGATAAACAACTCTACATGAATTACAAGTAAATCTTCATTTAGCCCAAATGTGTTTTTGTGAATGTTTTAAAATAAAGTTAGACCCTTCATCAATATATCTACAGAATTTACAATTTTGACATTTAAACATTCCACATTCCAAAAAAAAAAAACACTTTATAAATTTACAAGGGAACGTTGCTGAAGCATCTAAGGCAGGACTTTAGTCCTGATCAAACTATTCTCACAATTTCCCCTCTCCTTTTCAAAATCTCTCTCAGCCCACTTTATAAGGCAATTAAAAATATTTGAAAGGGAAATGAAAAGGGAAGTCCAGGGGGAAAGACAGGAGAACTTAGCTGCTGTTCACACTGTTATAAACATAATCAGATGAATTCTTACCATATTGATGTCCTTAACTCATTCACTCCAGTGGAGCTCAGGAAGTTTGCAATGCAACTTCTAATGGGTGGAGCCTAAGCCTTTTGACAATCAAATTATGTCCTCACATTTCAAACAAATGTGCATATCTCTGGAACCATAGGGGTTATAAAAGAAGTGTAAATGGCAAACTCTTCAGCACAAACTATTTTTATTGTGATAGTATTGTTTAGGTTACAGTCTTAAACTGAATTTTATAAGTCATTGTAAATACAATAACTGTTTATATTAGTAATATTTTGTAAACAACTCACAATATTTCAGCAACCACTCAAGTTACACACATACAGTCAGCAGCATTTTATTCATCTAGCTGAGAGATTTCATATGAAGATAAGGAGTTCTGCCTGTGTTACTTGGTTGTTGAAATATTTATAAAAATGTGAAAATTGTATCTGTATAAATTAATATCATAAAAAGAACAGTTAATATCTATTTACCTGAACTAGACATAGGTCAAATATTAATGCTGCTGAGTTTGCCATTGTGTAAGATTTAAGATGAAATCTTTTAAAACCTTGTACATAGCATGGTTTTGGAATTATTGATGCAAATATGAACAAGCAATATTTGATGCCTAGAGGCGTCAGTAGGAGTTAATCGCAGATGCACCTGGAGGCATCACTCAGATGTAATGAGTTAAAAAAGATTTCAGTTTTATACCTTCCTTAATATCAGTGTTAAAAGATGTAACACTGTTTGTCCGTAAGCTTAATTTGCAGTTTATTTTGAATGATATTAATCCGTTTTCTGACTATTCTGTTCACTGTCTCAAGAAAAGGAGTACTTTTTACCCTGTTTTATATCATACATTACAAGTTTTTTTAGTGACTTGTGAACAAGACATAAGAGAAATTACTAATATTCTTTTAAAGAAGAAATTTTATAACTTGAGTGCAGATGACAGAAATGCATTGTTTGAACTTAAAAATAAATGGAGTTTACGAGCTATGAAGGCAGATAAAGGTTGTAGAATTGTTTTAATGAATACTGAGGAATATAATAAAAAAACTAATAGATATTTTAAGTGGTACTAACTGCTATGAAAATCCGCGGTGGTGGTGCTGCGGTAGCGTTGTCTCCTTACAGTAAGACGCTGTCCGGTTCGACTCTCAGAGCGTCTTCTGCGTGGAGACATGCGTGAATGGACGTACCTTCGTTGAAGGTTGTGCGTCAGGGCTGGCAGCTTGGTACGTAAAAATCAACTGCCAATCATTAGCGGACTGGAGTTCCGCTGTGGCGACTCCTAACTGGGAAAAGCCGAAAGTCAAAACAATAACAGCAACTAACTGCTATGAACAAGTTTCAGTTATTCTATTAATTAGAGCTTTAAAAAGATTAATTTAGAGCTGTTAGATTTATTACATCAAGGAGAAAAAGATTTGTCACTTTTTGATTTTTTTGAAAGTAGAGCATCCAAAAATGGCAAACCTATATGGAATCCCCAAAGTTCATAAAAGTTTTTATGAATAAAGAATTCTTAACTTTATGACCTATTATTGGTGCTGGTTTTAGCAAAACAGAGGCAATATCTGTGTTTTTAGATTCTGTATTGAATCTGCTTGTGCAAAAGTCCAAATTCTTTTTAAAAGATTGTTGGACTTTACGTGATTTATTACATCAATATAAGTTTAGCAGAGAAGAAAATATTATGGTAACTTTGGATGTTGTTTCATTATATACTAGTATTTTACAAAATATTGGATTAGATCAGATTACTTTAGAGATTATTTAGATGAATTTACAGATTTTTTTCTAACAGTTACATTAACTTAATTTGTACACTTAAGAAGTTAGTGTTTGATAACATTTTTTTGACAAACATTATTAAAAGCAAAAATGTGGTATTGCTGTAGGTGTCAGGATAGCTCCATCCTTTGCCAATTTAGTAATGAGTTGGTGGGAGGAAATAAAGCTCTGTACTTATGTCTTATGTAACAAAATATTTTTTTAGAAATGGTACATTGATTATTTTTTTATCTGGAGAGGTTGTTTAGATGAGATAGAAAGTTTATTTACAATTTTAAATAATAGCACAAACTTTCTTTTATTCACTAAAGGAAAACAAGGTAAAACTTATTTTTCTGGGCATTGAAATTGAAATGGATGTTACGTCTTAGAAATGTAATAGTTTGTATATATAGAAAACCATTTTTGTCAACAACTATTCATGTTCTAATAGTCAACATCCAAATTTTATGAAGAAAAATGTTATAAGAGGACAGTTGGTTCGATTAAGCCATCTAACAAGTAGTAGTACCTGGTTTGAAAATGAAATCATTTATTTCAAAAACTTATTTTTAGAAATAGGTTACTCAGCAAATGATCTAGATGAAATTGTTTTTGAAGTAGTAAACTTGAGAAAAACAAAAATTTCCCCCATTATTACAACAGGTCTTAACACAATTGGGGAATGACAAAAGGATCAAGCAAATTTAAGGGCTTTTCCACTCCCAATTTCAGTAGATTCTTATAAAATAAGGCAGTTGGTGAACAGTAACTGGAAAATTATACCTGGCAATAAGGACTTTTCTTCTATTATTGGTATAAAGCCCAAATTTACTTATAAGAAAAGTTAAACATTTATAAGTTTATTTGAAAGAGCACAAATAATGCAGAATGAAAAAAATGTGTAATGGTTAAATGTCAAAACTGTAAATATTAGATATATTTAAATGAAGGGACTAACATTATTTTAAAACATTCACAAAAACAGATTTGGGTTACAGGAAGATTTACTTGTAATTCATGATTGTTGTTTATCTTGCTACTACAAAAGTATCAAAGAGAATTTACAAGCATGTTTTGGCTATCAAAAATAAAGATTTTACAAATGCACTAGGAAAGCATGCTTCTTCTTGTCAAGGTTTTCATGAATTTTCTATTTTGTTGTCAATTATGTTGTTTTTCTGTTAAATGGTGGGGATTTAAAAACAGGCTTGAAGTAAAACAACAAACATAAAGAAACACAGACAGTACCACAGCTAGGAGATTTATTTAAGTAGAACAGTACAAACAGTACACAGGTTAGCGCTTTCAGGGATCAACCCCTTCATCAGACAACTGTTGAAATTCCACACTTCCTTAAATACTTGAAACAGTCACATGATGATGCAGGCAATTACCCTAATCACTGTTAATTAAAGAGAAACACAGTTGCCAATGCAGAATAAAAGCTATAAAACTAAATAATGCAATAAGAATATCATATATCACACGTTCCTTATACACTAGAATATTTTAGTGCCACCCATGCGTCCCATAGTCTCAGGCATGGGATGGGTTACTGAACCGTTATCCATCTATATTGAAAAGAGCCTGCACCCACTTTTAATTAATTGTGAGAGTGTGTTAAGGGACTCTAAAATTTTTTTGGAAGCCCTTAGGTTGAAATGGACAGAGACAAATACAAATTGCTGCAGTTTTCTAGTAACGATGGACATAGAATCATTGTGTACTGTAATCCCCAATGAATGGGGGATTGAGAGTATAAGGGAACTACTACATAGTTTTGATTTTAATAAGAACAAAAGTGATCTTATTTGTAGCCTGCTAGACATAGTGCTGAATAACAATGTTTTTCTGTTTCAGCAACAAAAGTACTTACAGGGGGTTGGCGTGGCTATGGGCACGTCCTGTGCCAATAGCTATGCCAACCTTTCTTTGGTCCAATGGGAACGTACTTACGTATTAACTAATAGTATGTATGGTAGATATATTGATTGGTACGTCAGATTTGTGGATTCCGCGGTGGTGGTGCTGGGGTAGCGTTGTCGCCTCACAGCAAGACGTTGTCCAGCTTGATTCTCAGCTAGTGCATCTTCTGTGTGGAGACATGCGCGAATGAGCGTGGCTTCGTTAAAGGTTGTGCATCAGGGCTGGTAACTCGGCATGTAAAAATCCACTACCAAACATTAGCGGACCGGAGTTCCGCTGTGGCGACCCCTAACCGGGATAAGCCGATAGACACAACAACAACAACAACGTCAGAGTTGTGGATGATTTTTTTTGTTGTGGAATGGTCCAGAGGTAGAGCTGAATGCATTTTTTACCTACCTCAATAACACCACTGGATTTCTTAGATTTACTTCTAAGTATTCTAGTACTGAAATTGACTTCTTGGATTTCAAAGTGAGGAGAGATGACTTTAACCACTTTATAACTAGTCTATTTAGGAAGCAGGTCAAGAAGAATACATTCCTACACAACACTAGTATGCATCCTAACCAGACGAAGGTAAACATTATTAAAGGCCAAGTATATAGGATCATGCGACTGTTTAATGATGTTGATGAATTACAGACAGCACTACATCAGCGTAAACTAGAGTTTCTAGATAGGGGTTATGATGCAAAAACTACTGATAGGTGTATCGCAGATGGTTGGAGTAATAGGGTGGGTAGATGTAGACCCTACTTTGACACACGTACTACAGGTGAGGTGGATGGACAAGTTATCGACCGAGAGGTGGTCACACATAAATACAGAGGTACAGACAATACACTTAGGATACCACTAATGTTTGCAAGCAACATAAATGTAGTATGTGATGTTGTTACTAAAAATTGGGGTATTCTTTCCACGACTGACAGCCTACAAGGCATAATTGGGCCTAAGCCAAGCTTCACGTTTAAGAATAATAGAACCCTGAGAAATTAATTATGCTATAGAAGTGCCACAATCAATAACACTAATAAGTCTGACAGATTGGGTACATATATGTGCAGAGACTGTACAGCACATACATAATGGCAGCACATTTACCCATCCCTTTAGGAATTTTAGTTACAGTAGTAATTTTTATGCTGACTGTACTACATCAAACGTGGTCTGTTTTGCATATTGTATGGCATGCTACAGTTTCTACATAGGCAAGACTAATAGACGCCTAAAGGATAGGATCCTTGAACACTATAGAGACATCAGAAACGTTAAAGAAAGTAGTGCTATTGGCATGCATACTAAGAACACAGAACCAGAACATATCTACAAATTCTTAGTTCTACAGATATCGTCTGAAAAACAGAGATGGGGTAATTTATCTAATGATACAGAAGCTGCCAAACAGAGATGGATCATATGATTTAATGCAGATAAACCCGCGGGTTTGAATCAAATGGTGTCACTTAAACCGTTTTTAAAAGCTCGACCATTAAGGCACTGAGATTTTTGTATGGCACGTCCAGTATATATATATATATATATATATATATATATATATATATATATATATATATGTTTACAATTTCATAATTTTATACTTATGCATGTCTATATGCTGGTTTTATGTGTACGTCGATACTTAAGTATATTTTAGCATTCATTTATATATTTTTCACTATTTATATTATGCCTATATACTCTTAGCAAGGCGCATGCATTAGCACATGTACTCATTGGTATCAAGTCAGATGTATTTTATATATATATTTTTTATAGATATATTTTATATATTTTTCTATGCATGTTTTAACAGAATTATTAGCTTGGATAAGGAATGTGTGATATATGATATTCGTATTGCATTATTTAGTTTTATATTTTTTATTCTGCATTGGCAACTGTGTTTCTCTTTAATTAACAGTGATTAGGGTAATTGCCTGCATCATCATGTGACTGTTTCAAGTATTTAAGGAAGTGTGGAATTTCAACAGTTGCCTGATGGAGGGGTTGATCCCTGAAAGCGCTAACCTGTGTACTGTTTGTACTGTTCTACTTAAATAAATCTCCTAGCTGTGGTACTGTCGGTGTTTCTTTACATTTGAAGTTCCTTATTTTCCACTGACAGTTCTGTGCCTAGAGAGTACTCTGTGCAACCACTTATTGAAGTAAAACAAGTTACTGGCAAATAATGCTGCAAGGAAACAAAAGTCCAGGTTTAAATGAAAGTATTAATATTAAGCGCTTGTTAAAATAGCAATGTATGTAATGATTTCTATACAGTTGTTTAATGTTTTTATTATTATAAAATATATACTGGCCTTTTACATTTTATTGTTTAATTATGTAAGATAATCAAATGTCTAATTGATCAATTATTTCTGAGGTATATGTGTGTGTATATATATATATATATAAAAAAAAAAATATATATATATATATATATATATATATATATATATATATATATATATATATATATGTCTGCTTTGTTTCTTTGAATCTCATTTCACCCCGACCACTTTGCTGAAAACTCAAATTACTGAAAACTCATTTCACTGAATCTCATTTCACTGAACTGCAGTTAGTATATATGGCACTGTGTAGAGTACTGTAAGGCAAGTAAAAGGTATATGCCCTTTTCCCACTGTAGTATATATAGTTAGGAGTGGTGTTGGGGGGCCAGCTCCCCACATTTGTGGGTGTGGGGGCATAGCCCCCCACTTATTTTAAGTACATATTGTCTTCTGGAGAGAGTTAGTCATTGCTGTTGCAACTATACATGTCTATTGTTTAAAATATATTGTTTTGAAGTTTTTGGTAAAATACAATATAAAACAAACAAGGTGGTGGGCTATGCCCCCCACATCCCCCAATGTGGGGGTCTGTGCCCCACACCCCTCCCAACTATATATACTAACTTCAGGATCGCACTATGGTGGGAAAAAGGGCATAACCCTTTTACTTGCCTTACAGTACTCTACACAATGCCATATATACAAAATGCAGTTCAGTGAAGTGAGATTCAGTGAAATGAATTTTCAGTAATTTGAGTTTTCAGCAATCTGGTCGGGGTGAAATGAAATTTAGTGAAATGAGATTCAACGACACAAGGTAGACCCATATATATATATACATATACATATACTGTTTCTTAAACTATTTGTATTAACTCTGATGAAGTTCTATTAAACTGAATGAAATTGCTTAGCTTACAAATGGTTTTCAAATGTTGTGCTTTGAAAGTTTTTCTTGCTGGTCTAACTATTCTGGTAACCACTCAGGTTTAGCAATTGCCTTTTAAGTATTTTTGGTTTGCAAGATTTCAGCATTGCTTCCAGCCTGTTTCACTGTTTCTTTAGAAAAAAAAAGTGTGATTGGTAGAATGCCTCTTGACAAATGTAAGCTAATAACAGTAGAGAAAAGCCATTCAAATAACAACAGACTTGGGAAAACACTTTTCAACTTTTATTGAGTGCTTTCATCTCAGAGCAGTATGAGAATTCTTCAGAATCCAAGTACTTCGAAAATTCTTAAGTACTCCGAGACTTCTTCAGAATCCAAGTACTTCGAGACTTCTTCAGAATCCCAAGTACCTTGAGACCAGAATCCCAAGAACTCCAAGATTTCTTCAGAATCCTAAGTGCTCCAAGACTTCTTCTGAATCTCAAGTACTTCAAGAATTGTCCAGAATCCATGTAGTATGAGGCATTTACTACTACTTGGAGACAAATGTTTTGACCTGTGTTTTACCGAGTCTGTTGTTTTTTGGATGATTTTGTTCTAGTATTATTGTATAAGTGAGGCTTGGCAGGAAGAGGTTTAAATGTCCTTAATGAAAATACTAAAATGAAGAGGACCAGGAACTGAGCCTTGAGGTACTCCTGTGGTGAAGGGCAGATAAGGAGAGAGGGTGTTCTATCATTTTACAGATTGCTGTCTCTCACATATTTAGCTGTTGAACCACTGAAGTGTTGGAGATGAAAGGCCTAGAGAAGACATTTATTGCAGGAATTTGCTGTGATTTACCAAATCAAAGGCCTTAGATGGGTCAAGAATGAAGTGACAAATTTGCTGCGGTCCCTAGCTTCATTGGTAGTGTCCATGAAGGATAATAGAGTGGTAGTTGTGCTATGGGCTGGGCAAAAGTCATGTTTGGTAGAGGGTAAAAGCTGTTCCTATAGGAGGTATTGGAGACGTTGTTTCTGAATACATTTTTGCATTATTTTTGAAAGAGTAGAAAGTATTGCAATAGGATCAGAAGTTCTTCTGTTGAGTTGCTGCCTTTATGCAGTTGGGTAATGTGAGACTTCTTCCATAGGGATAAACATAAGATCCAAGTTTGAATATATTAATTAAGCTGGAGACTGGGTAGACTATTTCATCAGAGACTAATTTGATGTTTTCATATGCGAGGTTATGTGCATCAACAGAGTTAGGTTGTGTATAAATTGTAATTTTTTATCTTGGTAGTTGAATCAAGGTTTAGAGGTAAGTTGGAAGGCGTAGCTGAAGGTTTATGGGATTTCAGATTTTCAGGACTAGAGTTACAGATGGAGATGTAAGTGCTGAAGTATTGGTGGTTAGACTTGGCAGGTGAAGAGATAAAAGAAAGATGATTGTTAGATAGGAATTGAGATGAGCTGGGTAAGTAAGATAGTCTTTGGTGAGCGTAGCAATGCTTTCTATAAAGTGTATATTGAGTTTGAAGTCTCTAGGGTTGTTATTGTTGGAAGCGGTACTAGGTTCTTTTATGAATCAGGATACAGCGGTGTGTTTATGCAGGACCAGAATTTTTAGGTTATTTTTGTGGCTGATTTATACATGGTTATAATATTGTTTTTTGTCAGTGTTAACTTGTTCTTTTTTTTTTTTGGCTACGTTATCAAGTTCTCTAAAGTGTTAGAGATTTCAGGTTCTTCTATTTTAAGACAGTATTTCTATGCCTTTTCCCTGTTATGCATAACAGTTTTATATTTTTTAAAAAGCCAAGGGGAATCGTCGTTTTGTTTTTTGCTCTTTTCTGATGTAATGGGGCATAGCTATTTAGAGTGTTAAGGAATATTCTGTTGAAAATGCTGACCAGTTGAAGACTTTTAAAGTGCTTATGAAAATGTTTTGATTGAAATTTGAGAGGTTGCTAGTCAATTTAAAGTTCTGTGTTTTAGCATGATGGATGTGCATATACTAGGAAGTGGTCACTAAGACAATACAGCAGATACATTCTTACTTGAGTCAGAGGCAAGTATCCAGTCTATAGCTGAGGCACTGTCAATAGTTGTATTTTGTAAGTGTAGTAATAAGCTGTGAGAAAGATAGTTTTATGACAGGCAATGGTAAGATGGCAGACAAATTAAGACAATTTATGATTACATCACCTAGTATGATTGTTTCACTTGTAATGGAATTAGTTGTCCAATAGAATATATCTTTTATTACAGATAAGTTATTTTCTGGGGTGATGTAGAGTACAGTAATGCATAGACTTTTATGTTTGTTCAATTTTAGGGAAATTATAAGCAATTCAGCATTGTGGAATTTAGAGAGGGAGTTAGAGAAGGGGTGAGATTATATGAGCTTAGATATAGAAGAGCTACTCTACCTCCTTTCTTTTTAACTGGTCCGCTATAATCATATTAACACCAGTAGATAATAGTTCTGCATCTTTTATATTAGGTTTAGTCCAATTTGCAGTGATGGCTAGGATGTCAGAGTTTTAAAAGTTGAGGTGATCCAGTCATGTAATTCAGTAATTTCTTTGCAAATACTACAGAGGTTTACTGAGACAATGTTAAGTCTTTTTATTGGACTGAGGAGAGGTTGAATAGCTGAAGTGATGAGTGCGATGGGATTGCTAGCTTTGATATGTAAGTTTGTTAAGATAGGGTTGAAAGACTCGGTGGAAGTAGCTTGTAGTTGTGGAGTTGAAGGAAGTGGGTGGATTTAAT
Source organism: Protopterus annectens (assembly GCF_019279795.1). Lineage (NCBI taxonomy): Eukaryota > Metazoa > Chordata > Ceratodontiformes > Protopteridae > Protopterus > Protopterus annectens. The sequence goes on from NC_056750.1 coordinate 659,940,105, forward strand.
TTTGTAGGAGAGTGATAAAATACATAATTGTATATTGTCATAGTACACAGACAGAGATTATTACACTCGAAAACTATAAAAAAGCCAAGCTTGTTATGCACCACTCTGATATCAAAAGGATGGATAACAAAGTCTGTTATCACAGCTTTTAGTTATGTTCTAGTCTCTCTCTAGAGCATACCATCAGTGGCAAGAAGCTAATACAGGACTGAAAGTTGTAAATCACTTCTCACTGCCCCACAAAAAAGTGGCCTGAAGTTTCTAACAGCTTTTAAAGCTGTTGATTTGTCAGTTATACTCAGCTTCTGGCCAATCTGTATGTGACATCAAGTGTTTCATGGTTTTCAAAGTTGTAAATCACATCAGTAGTGCACTGCTTCAGCTAAAGCTCTCAAAGTGAATTTCCTGATATCCTCATTTTAAGCACATCACAAGTTTGTTATGATCAGAGACCTGATCACAATTCTCTATTTTTCAAGGGTCTTATTGAATGAGACCTATATGCATCGGCTAAAGGAGAAGCATTCTTTTTATCTCCACCTTCTCTGACAGCTATTCCTGAGGCAAACGCATAAGGAGTTAAGCTGAATTAAGTTGAATGTTTCAGAATATAGCTTGATTATCCATTTAAGCTACCCAGAACAATCTATTAAAGGCAAAATATGTCTTTAGCTCATGAAGTCTATTTTATGGCCTGAATGCATTATTAGAAGCCTGTGTGCTGCTATATATTCATGATACAGTGCACTGCAACATTTCTTTTACAGGGAATATTTACATACTTCTTGGGATGATCTGACAAAGTGAGGCTTGCAGGCAACTGTATATATTTTTGTGTTTTGCCAGGGTCTACTTGGTTGGGCCCTCTACACATTTGCTGCTGGATTTTACTACACTGGTGCCACCTTGTTTAGTATATGCCTCTGAATTAACTTCATACATAACTTCTCATAACATTGAATGTTTCAGAATATAAGAAGATTCATAGTACTGTTTACCAATATAAAGGTGAAAGACAGTGCAGTAGGTATTTGAACAAACTTCAAACCATAGAGGTCCACCAAAAACAGTATGCTTAAAATGGAATAGATGACTGTTATATAACTATATCTCTAATTGTCAAGATAAAATTATTTATAAACAGCTAAAGTGAAATACAGTTCTTTGTAAAATCATTTATTAATGGTTGTTAAACAAGTAATACCTACCTTAACGAATTCCACAGAGCTACTTTGTTGGACTGGATTTAGTAGGAGAACTCAAAGTAAGAATAATAATTTTACTATCGCTTCTTACAGCTTGCCCGGACCGCCTTTTCAATGAGCTGGTTAAGTCGCGCGCTTCAAAGATGGTAAAAACACTCACGGAAATTAACATCGCCTTCCTTCCTTATGAGTCACAGGTGAGACAGAGCTCGGTGCTTTACTTTTTTAACAGCTAATGTTTTCTTGGCAGAGGCTCATAAACCAACTGTTTGTGCTTCAGCAATATCTAACATTTCCTTTTTCTGTGCGATTTCCTGTGTTACCCATGAGTCTTCTTCCATTACTACTTTAACAGCAGCTAATTCATCTTTCCAAGTGTTTTTTTCCTATATTTTTATATCGTTCTTTTAACAGAAAGTTGTTTTGTGGTTATATTTATTGCAACTTTGCCAGTGACTTTTGCCAGCAGTGTGGGTAATGAAGTATAAAACACCTTCTTGCCAGCAGTGTGGGTAATGAAGTATAAAACACCTTCTTGCTGGTGGCTGACTTCCACCAATAACTGTATCTTTCAAGGCAGCTTAAATGCAGAAAAATACATTTAATTGAGCAAATAAAGCAGCGGTTTGCTTTACTTGCTCACTTAAATGTATTTTGACAACTTTAAGCTGATTGATCATGTTACTGCAGATTGTTCAGTAACTTGATTATTGTAAATTATGAGCATTGTCAGTCAGGAGTGCCTTGTTGCAGGAGACTTATTCACATGGTCAGTGTAGTTTGTCCATCAGAAGCACCTCAGTGCAGGAGGCATATCCATACAGTCGGGACCACCTCAGTGCAGGAGACTTATGGTCATTGCAGTTTGTCAGTCAGGAGCGCCTCGGTGCAGGAGGCATATTTGCATGTTCAGTGTAGTTTCTCAGTCAGGTGTGCCTTAGAGCAGGAGACATATTCATATGGTCAGTGTAGTTCATCAGTCAGGACCACCTCAGTACAGGAGGCTTATTCTTAATGTCAGTGTATTTTTCTAGTGTGGATTGCAGAAGGCATATTCATATGGTCAGTTTTTTTTGTCAGTCTGGAGTGCCTCAGTGCAGGAGATTTATTGCATACAAACTACTACTTACGACAACCAAAAGAAATGGAAAAATTATGACTACCCTGGGCAGTCATAAAGCATACTTTATTAAAACATATATAAATTTTAGCTCAACACTCATACTTCAAGGAAAAATAACTCAATAATGACACTACATGTTTACCCATCACAGATAAAGGCAAAACCAATTGGGAACAAGAAACAATTATTCAGTTAATTAAACAGTTCTAGATAACCTCAGTATTAAAACCTTCTTTAATAAGCTCATTTTGTGGCACCCTCCTCCCAACATGATGTTGCATTTGTTCCAAAGTAAAAGCTCTCTTCTGTACTATATTAAAATGTAAGACTAGCTAACTTTAGTCCTTACTACATTTAGCGTCTCTGATGTGCCTGTGTATCCTCACCTTGAATTTAGTAGCAGCTTTATCCATATAAAATTAGTGACTGGAATGCATCAGGAATAATAATAGACTGTTACAAGTAAAACAACTAGGGAATCTAATTTTACCCCATTTATTTTACCAAATACCCTCACTACATATTTATTTAAAAACATTATAGTCACACAGGGGTATGCACCCATGTAGTTTATATTTATTTTATTAAATGGAATAATATATAAGTTCATAGGTTTATAGAAGGCTAATAGGCTAACAGCCCTAAAGCCCTTATAAGTCTATCCATATTTATCCCAATTTGCCCCATTTGTTGATGGTTAAATGAGTGAAGTTCACAGAGGTAAGGGTCTATGAAAGTTAATACCCACTTCCTCTATCCAGGATGGACATGGGTGCAACCCCAGGAGTGAGTTTGCAGTCACCCATCCATTGATCTAGGTTGCATTTGAAGCGGGTCAGGGAGGGGCTCTGTTTCACTTCAATCGGAAGCTTGTTGCAGAGAACAGGCAGTCTCTGGGAGCTGTATCTTTTTTTTTCCAATTACTTTTTTATTGTTTTTGTTTTCAAATACAAAAATAAAACAGACATATAGCATGTAAAAAGAAACAGAGTAAAGTAAACACTTATTTACAAAAAATCACTTAGACACTTGCTAAAAACTAATAACTGATGTATTTTCATCATACCTAAGGGTTTCAGGGGAACAAGGACATGATACAAAGTTGAGTCCTTGGTTATGTCACCAAAACATTGCCTCACCCCTGATTCATATTAGATTAAAGTTTTCCTTTCTCATTTAAAACAATGAAAACAAGAAAAAAAATAAAGAGCTTGTTTATATAACCTCATTTGTATGGTGCTTAGTTTGTGCAGGTAGGATAACTTTACTGAAAAAGAATTATGAAAAACTCTAAACTGTATGCACATTTGCACTATTTGCAATGTTGGATGCCATCCGTTTGTTGTTATCCTAGAAGCATGTTCTATGTTTGAGTGTTACACATTTTGTGTTCAGAAACGTAAAGGTTTTTGATGCCACCTGATTTTCATTTAGTTTTATGTATTCTGTTTGCTTGTCAAAATTGTGCCAGAAGAGAATTCTAGTATGTTTGAAAGTATGTGCATGTTTTTTGCTTTTTTTAGCTAGTTTATGGGAGGTGATATACTTAACTGCCATGTCTTTAAAGTTGTTTCATGAGATATTTTTATTTACCCAATTTCTAGATATATAAAATTTAAATAGGGCACAAATTGTAACTAAGATATGTTTGCGCATTCCTTTAATTGAACTGGGAATTATGTGCAGAATCATTGTTTCCCAGGAAAAAGTGTTTTTTTTTGTATCCAATTTTTTCAAGTTGTACTCTTAGAGAACACCAGAGCTTGAAGATATTCTTACAGCTCCAGAAGATGATGATATAATAAACTCTTTCTGGGACATATATAACAATATTTATAACCCCAAAAAGCAACACTATATGTCTAATTTACAAGAGAATCTTTTAAACAACTTAAAATTCCCAAACCTTGAAGAAGAACAATATAACTTACTGAATAGTCCCTTATCAACCAGTGAAATCAAAACAGTGATTAAAAAACTAAAGATCAATAAATCCCCAGGTCCTGACGGATTTACGGCAATGTTCTACAAAACATTTAGTCACATACTTGCTCCAGTCTTGTTAAGACTTTACAACTGTATCATAAAGTATGGGTTCACGGATAAATACTTAAACAATTCAAAGACAATTTTAATACCAAAATCAAACTCAGACAAATTAAACCCTGTTAATTACAGGCCTGTTGCCCTTATAAATCTTGACATAAACATTTTGACTTCATTGTTAGCGAACAGATTACAAAAAACCTTAGATAAAATTATTTCCCCAGAACAACTGGGCTTTATGAAAAAAAGACAATTAAGTGATAATACCTGCACGTTAGACACCTTAATCTCTCTCTTAGCTAAGGATAAATATCCAAGATATGCACTCACAATAGACGCCTCAAAAGCGTTTGACAACGTAGACTTAGATTTCCTTTTCTTAACAATGTTACACTTTAATTTTCCCCCCATCTTTTATAACAGCCATCAAGATTTTATACACTAATGCTACCACGACGCTATGCATTAACAAGGTTTATTCCCAACCCATCAAAATCACAAATGGTACCCGCCAAGGTTGCCCATTGTCTCCATTCCTTTTTAACATATATTTAGAACTGCTATTACTCCACATTACCCAAAGCACTTATCACCACTTCCCAAAGGCTTTCATTGACGACCTGAATTATACTTCAAACTCCCAAACAAAGATTTATGAAAAATACTTTCCTCAGTTAAACAAATCTCCAGAATAGCAAATTACAACATGAACCCCCCAAAAAATCCTCTATATTTCCTCTTAACCCTCTAAATCTTAATGCATCTTATTTCTCCTTTGGTTGATATACCTCTACCATACACGCTAAAGTACCTAGGTATACATTTTTTTCACACCTACAAAGAAATGCATAAATCAAATCTCTTAAAAACATGAGATAAAATTAAGCAGGACATCTCAAGATTGGAAAACATAAATCTATCTCTTCTGTCCAAATCTGCCATTATTAAAATGAACATTCTTCCTAAAATATTATTTCAGCTAAATTCTATCAGTCTCAAAATACCAAAAAATATTTTCACATCAATGGAAAAGACCCTCTCCAAATTACTGAGGCACCCTAAAACAACAAGAATAGGCTACCAAAAACTTACAATACCAAAATAAAAGGAGGGTTGGGGCTCTCAGATTTTAATCTGAACTATCTTATCATAAAAGCAAACCGATTAATTCAAATATCAGAATATGATAGTACTAAAGAGGTCTGGTACCCAGTATGGGTTGAAATATGGGCAAACCTACTTTAGTCCCTAAATATAAACCCCAAAGCTACTCCTTTTCTTCATCCCAAACAAAAAATTTTTTAGCAAATTGCACCCAATAATTAAAAATGAAATTATAGCTTTCCAATCTCTATTTACATCTATCAATCTGCATAACTCACTAATATTGTTACAATCTATGCATATGAACCCAAATATCAAGTTAAACAACAAAATGATAGATCTCAAACCATTTCCAGTAATTAAATACTTAACAGTGTGGCATATCTTACAACACAAGGAAGAAACACTTGAAAACTTAAGAATAAAATTAAAGACGCCAGGCAGATATAATTATATTCTTTGACAAATGATATTAAAGCTAAAATACTCAAACCACAAAATAGAGATACAAAATATAGAAACTACCCATAACATAATCAAAGCACTAGCTGCTAAAGAAAAAATCATTTCAAAATCCTACAAATTAATAAATGAGTTAAAACACCAATCTGTACTACCTCACGCAAGATACTGGGAAAATATAAATAAAACCATCACAACAGCAAAAAAAAAACATGAAGCTATAACAATACCTTAAAAACTTACACCTTTCAAAAACTTAATCTGCACACAAATGATGATTAACAACAATGCATATTTTACCCCAGGTGACCTCAAAAAATTTGGTTACAAAAAAAAGCTCAATGTGCCCCTTCTGCTCCAGTGAGGATCTGGGAGCTGTATCTTTCTCTCCAGCATGACCAGTTAATGTCAGAGGCTAGGTTAAGATCCCCGGAGTGATTGACCCTTTGCATTTCCATCAAGGCTGAATCACAGACTGTCCTGTAAGCCAGTCACAGATCACCCCTTAGCAACTAGTAGGGGACAGAATACAGTGACAGGGCTTTCAGTCTTTCTGTGTAATACTTGTTTTTTGTACCATGTGATTTCTTGTTGGAAAATCACTGTAGGCTCGCCAATTGTTGCAGGTGTCTGGTGAGGTATATGCAAAAGGGAGAATTGTACTCAGTTACTGGTCTGATGAAGGTTGAGTATAAAGGAATTATAACATCCTTAGATCTAGATGTGATGCCCTTACCTATAAGATGTGCCACATAGAAGGATTTCCTTACCGCTGTGGATACCTGATGGTCAAAGTTCAGATTGCTGTCAATCTGAGTACCCAGATTAAGTACCACTGGGTCTAAACTTAGAGGGTTGCTGTCTATAATGTAGTTAACAAGGATGTCAGCTTTCCCAAAAGAAATAATATGCAGTTTTTGCATTTAGCTTTAATCCATGGCTTTTATTATTTGTCTGCGTTAATCCTGTCTGCAGTATGTTAACATTGTTGGGGGACTCAATGACTGCTCCCAGTTTGCAATTGTCTATGAAATTGGTCTGCCACAGGCTGCCTAAGTTTGCCTGGACTTCTTAGAAGTAAATTCTGAACAGTAAGGGGCTCAGCACAGAACCCTGTGGTATGCAACCGGTGACTGGTCTTTTGCTAGAGGTGAAGTATGTGCCCTGTCTGTGAGACAGCTGGCTACCCATCTGGTAATGTAGGGGTTAATTCCCAATTGGGAGAGTTTCTCAATAGTACCTGAGTGAGGGATTGTGTCAGATGTCTTGACTAGATTACGACAGGTGGTATTAACTGTCTTTCCATCTTCCAGGGCATTGGTGACTTTCTTGAAGAGGTCAACCATGTGTAACAGGCATGATCTACCTTTAATGAATCAGAACTGGGTTGGGTCCAGAGTTTGTTGAGTACCTATGTCCTTGTTAATAAGGTACATAATGATTCTTTCCATGGAATTTTAGATGAGGTTAGTCAAGCTTATGGGCCTGTAATTCTTAGGTTCAGTTGATGGCCCCCTTTGTGGAGAGGGATTACTGTTGCTGTCCTCCATTCCACCAGAACATACCCAGTTGGCAGGCTGTGGTTAAAAAGGGATCCAAGTGGGTCTGCTAGGTCATGTATTAAGTTCTTTAAAAAGCAACATGGGATGTTGTCCGGTCCCACTGATGCTGTGTGTTTGGCCTTGGAGAGTGTCAAGATGACCTACTCTCTTGAGAAAATAGGCAGAGGAATGGTGGAAGATATACTTTGGAGGATGACATGGAGGGGACAAGGGGGGAGTGAAGTTTTCTCCAAATCTTTCAGCTAACAGGTTGGCTATTGCATCCAGTTAAGTGTGGGTGGTACCATCCATAACCAGTTCAGCACATAGTTGGGTATTCCCTTTAACACATTCTGGATGTAGTTAAAGAATGGTTTCTCATTTTCCTTAGCTAGGGAGGCTATTTTTACTTTGTAATTAGCTTTGGACGACTTCACCAGATCTCCAATTTATTAGTTTAAGCTAGAGAGGGATTTCTTCCTGTGTTCAGCCAGTTCCCTCTTCTTCTTGGACATTAGTTTATTTCTGTTGCTGTATAGCTTGTTTATACTAAGGGTCCAGCAGGGTAGCTTGTTGTTTTGGCAAGACCTGGTTTTAATCCAGTCAGGTACAGACAATTCTATAGAACTTATTAAGTAGTTTTACTGGGCCATTGATGTACACCTCTGTATAGGAGTCTGTGTTATCTGCATATGAGGAGGCTTTGAAATTTGTTATACCATCACTTAAGAAGTAATTTGTCTTTGAAAAATTCTTAAGTGTTTTTCATCTTGATGGGATATCTGATCTTATAACTAAACAAGACTGATTTATGGTCCAGAAGGACATCATGGGGGGTGGGGGGTGCAATGCTCCAGAACATTTGAGCCTCTTCTGGGTGTGCTGACTGTTTCAGAGCATTTGCATTGACAAATTCCAAGAACCTCTAAGTCAGCATGTTTGTGTTGTGCATGTTTCCCAGAGTCAATTTAACCAATGAAAAAAATTTGTGAAATGTGCAGCCTAGATAATTTAAGTGTCTATCTCTCACATAGAACAAAAAACATGAGGCCAAACAGATTTCTTAAAACAGAAAACAAAATGGAACAGGTAAAACAGAAAAGCAACTCTATCAACAAGTCACAAAAAAGGTTTACTTTCCTCACCCAGCAGGGATTCATCAGCAGCGCTTTAGTTTATGCAGGCTTGAAATCTTTTTAGAAAACACAAAGGCCCAGAAATTCACTGTGTATTTAAGTATCACTCAAGAGACAATTTAACAAATGAAAAAACATGTGAAATGTGCGGCCTATATAATTTAAGTGTCTACCTCTTACATAGAACAAAACCACCAGTTCAAGCAGTTTTCTTAAAACAGAAAACAAAATGGAGTAGGTAAAACAGAAACCAACTCTATAAGCAAGTCACAGACAAAAAATGTATAAGTTTACTTTATATTATGATCAATAACTTTTATACCCAACATAGCAGCCACATGGCATAATTCTTAAAAACATTTATAAACCAGAATCAAATAATTTCTTAAAAACCCATGTGCAATTGAATATAAAGATAAATACTGAAGTATTTCATTATAAGACAAATGTTTGCAGTGGACTACCCATCTTATAAATGTTTTCTGAATATATTCTAGCATCTTTAACTGACAGATGCTCATTAGACAAAATGACTACTTCAATAATAGGAAATGCTCTGGTTATATATATCTTATTCAGACCCAAAATGTATTTCTCTAGCCTCATCACATAGCTTCATATTTCTGTTATTCATTCTGTTATTATTTATTACCAGTCCCTTCTAGTGTTATGCTGTAACAAAGAATCTTTATCTTGGCTAGTAGAGTAACTCCTATTAAGAAGCATTATGACAAGTTACAGTTTAGAGTTCAGTGATTCTGTGTTTTTGTGTCTTGACCTTGTGAAGCACAGGATTGTGACCGAAACTTAATGACTGACATGCTTTTCCATTCACAGTTTTGGTCTAGTGGCAATGAAGTTTATTTCATGGAAAATGCACTTTTGGTTGGCCTTCACTTCTGCTCACACTCTGAGTTTGAGTGCCTGTTGTGCAGGAACCTGTTTGGTCATCCACACGTATTGCAGATCCCTTAGACTAACCCACATTTCCTCCTAAAACTGTGTTTTAAGTTGCTCTTGAACCATTGTGTATATCCCCCTGTTCTACATGCTGGAGTATAAAACCAGAGTGGAGAACTTTTCACAATCAGGATGTACACCATCAAGTCAGGTTTACCTAAAGCAGGTGTATGAATTTTTGAAGAATGAACAGTTGTCCATCTCCTTTGCTTTGGGGGAGGGGATAGAGCTTACAGTTACCAAACAATCCCTTTCCAACCAAAATGGCGGCAGCAGCAGCATCTTTTGTCATCAGGTAGCTCAGCACCCACTGGAAAATGCTGCAGTTTCATGGTTATTGGATCATCTGGGTTGTAGTCTCAATTGTGGTTTCTCCTGTTGTCAATGATGTACCATTTGGGGTTGGAATAATGATTTAGGCACTTTCCTCAAAAGCACAAAATACAGAGTTTGATTTTTACCTTTGGTTACTTTCAAGGGAGTTGTGGTTGGTCAGGGGAAGTTGGCATAATGGTTCAAGTCATTATCTCACAGATATGCAGTATAAGGTTTAATTATGAATTATGGTTATTGGCAAGGCTTGTAATTATCCACAGACTGATAGCCTAGTGTTTACATATGAACCTATAAAATTGGCTTTAGAGTACTTGACAAGTTCTTGTGGTCTATGACACTGAATCATAGGGAAAAAAACAGCATAATGGTTGAAGTTTTCCAAACAGGCAGAGATAATCAAAGAGTCGCAGACTGAGAACTTTCTCTTTTATCACAGTATCCTCTACCATTTCAGAAGCAGTAATTTGACTTCAAGTCACTCATTTTAAAGTAAGTGTTTATGTCTGCAGTACAATAACTCAAACTTTCATTTGTCTTTTCTCTGTGCTCTCTGAATTTTCCCTACAAGCTTCAGGAATAATTTTAAAGCATTTGGAAAAATACATGATGTGAGAGTGTTCAATCTCGCCTTTGTTCTTACACATGGGTTCGGAGCCGAACCTCGGCTCCGTGCCGGCCGCATGCAAGCTCTGCATCGAGAAGAAGCTCGAGATCACCTATTACCCACAATCCCCCTCTGCCTTTACCTCAGATCTAGTTTGCCGCTGCAGCGTTCGCATCACTGGGTCGAGCTCGAGCACCTCAGATAAGATTTAGAATTTTATTCTTGCTTTTCTCTGGTTCTTTAGTGTTTAAAACTGTTTAATATTGTTTTTGTGTGAGTGTGGTTAACTATAGGGAAATCTCGGTTCCATTAAGTTATAAAACTTAGTTAGGTTTCTCTTCGGGGCCTACCTCACTCTTTACATTGCTACTGGATTGACTAATTACTGGATTGACAAACTTTACCGGACTTGACTGTCTTTTTTTCTGGATTTGACAACAGTATTACTTACCTTGACATGTCTGAAAAGACCAAATCAGGTTTTAAGCGTTGCCAGTGTGGGCAAAAAATGTCAGTGACTGACAACCATGTTTCCTGTGTCTACTGTCTTGGCCCTCTCCACTTGCAAGAGGACTGTTCTATTTGTCATTCTTTCAGTGGGAGGGTCATAACAGATAGACGCAGGAAATTAATGGACAGGGGTTTGTTAAAACCTTCCTTTCAGGAGGCTTTGGATGCTTCTGACCAGGCATCCAAGTCCTCGAAGGAATCGAAGACGTCGGAGCCCAAGTCATCGGCTCCGAGCTCTTCAAGTAAAGTTGTATCACCGGTTCCACAGACTTCGGGGCTGAGTGTTCAACTGTTGGCAGTTTCCGAGCCTCGAGTCTTGGAACCGGTGACTGAGCTCCCTCCACCGACACTCTTGAGGTCGGCTCCGTCTTCGATTCCTTCGACTCGTTCTTCCAGACCCCTCTCCGACACCGATGTAGACCATGTGGTGCAGAAGTTGATGGAGAATACGGTCTTATCCAAGCTCATCTCGGTCTCCTCTCAGTTGGTGTCGAGACTTGAAGGCCTTCCACTTTCTCCATCTGTTCCTCCTCCGAGACCTGTCCAGTCGTCGGAGCCGGAAGAAGCTGAGCTGCTGATTGTGGAGCCCTCGGTGCCAGAACCGTCCTTTTCTCGGTCGGCCCCGTTCACCTCGACTCCGTCCGATCCGGTACCGGAGTCTCAGAGCCGAAGATCCATCCTTGGTTCCGGGACCGAGTCGGACCGATTTTCGGTTCCGACACTCCCTCTCGGGGCCTCGGCACGGATCGACTCGGTTCCGTCCTCGGGGTCGGTGCCTTCGGTGCCTGTTTCGGGGATTCTTCCCATTTCTTCGGAACCGGGAGATACCTTGACTGGGACCCGGGGCCTTCGACCATGAGGAAGGTGTTGTCTACCCAGACAACCACTTCAGCAGGATCAGCTTCTCCTCCCCATAAAGGACCGTTATCCTCCTCTGCACCCACGGCTACATCCAAGCGCCGAAAGCACCGGTGTCTCAGCCACCCCTGGAGGGTGCCCCCTCTTCCTCGGAGGCTTCTTCGGATGCTCCCCACGAAGAAGTCCCTAGGAAAAGATTGTGTAAGAGGAGCCACTTAGATTCTCCACAAGAATCTTTGACATCCGATACTGACTTGGATGAGTCAGAAGGGTCCCCTAAGTCACCTACAGAAGATGTCTCCTTTTCTGACATCTTGGAGATCTTAAAACAGAGAGGTGACTGGCAGTCACTCCCCCCTTCTGAGGATGAGTCAGTCTTGCTGAAGGCATTTGGTGCTCGCCCTTCCTCCTCCTGGGTCACTCCGCCCTTCGATGAGTTAATGGAGCTGATTGCTCGAAGGGCGTGGGAGACTCCTGACACGGTGGATCCAGTCCCTAGGAAGCCTAATAAGTACATCACGGCACCCCAGGACAAGGCTTATCTCACTAAAGGAGTTCCAGTAGACGCCATGGTGGTGGCAGCGGCCACGAAAAAGGAGATGTCGGAATCTTCCTCATCTGTCCATCCGCCTAACAGAGACTCTAGGACTATGGACAGATACGGGAAGCGCATTTTTAGTTCAGCGGCTTTCTCTATGCGTTCCCTGAACTATTTGACCCATTTTACACGCTTACAGAGGGATCTAATCAAAGAGTTGGGAGATACCCTCCAGGGTACTACAGATGCTGCTGTCTCGGAGAAGGTTTCAGCTCATCTAAATACCCTCACATCCATTGTTAACTCATCCATGAGGCTGATATCATACGCAGCCGAGGGATCGAGTAGGGCAGCGGCTTCAGCGATTGCTCTTCGTAGGCAATCCTGGATGCGCTTATGTTCGTTTGTGGAAGCCTTCAAGTCTTCCTTTACTAACGCCCCTTTTGATGGTGCCACACTTTTTGGCCCTAAAGTAAAGGAGACCCTTACCCGGTGTGAACAGGAGGGAAAGACTCTGTCTGCTGTCGGAGTCCATTTTTCCACCCCTTCCAGACCGTACCCCAAAGGGCAACGTGGTGGGAAAATGTGGTTTCGAAAACCCCAAGGATCTTTCCCAAGCACACAGGGTGATGCCCCCTCTAGAGGCAGAGGAGGGGGCAGAGGTGGAAGACGCTGCCCTGGCGGCAGAGGGGGTCCGCAAAACCAAGGTGACAGGGATCCCCCTCCTGGTAAACCTTTTCAGCACTCCTGAGAGGAGGCCCGACTGTCCTGCTCTGGAGGCAGTCGGGGGTCGCTTAGCTTTATACCCTCAGGCCTGGCAAAACATTACTTCAGACAACTGGGTAAAAAGCGTTGTTACCAGAGGTTACAAAATACCATTCCTATCCACCCCCATTCCAAAGAGAAAACTCCCAGATGTACCACCCCATCTGCGAAACCCAGCAGCTACAGAAATTTCAAAGCTGCTAGAAAAAAGAGTCATCCAACCAGTCCCAGTGGACCAAATAGGATTCGGAACTTACTCAAGGTTCTTTTTAGTTCCAAAGAAGACAGGGGACTGGAGGCCGATTCTGGACCTAAGCAACCTCAACAACTTTGTCAAGAAGGAAAAGTTCCGAATGGTCACGCTTCAATCGATCCTTCCATTTTTACAGAAGGACGACTGGATGTGCTCAATAGATCTGAAGGACACATACTACCACATCAAGATGGCCAGGGCGTCCAGGGATCATTTGCGCTTCCGGCTGGGAGCCAGTCACTATCAGTTTCGGGCCCTGCCCTTTGGTCTGACCTCAGCCCCAGGGTTTTCACCAAATGCATGGCAGTGGTAGCGTCTCATCTGAGACGCCTTGGATTCCAGGTGTTTCCGTATCTGGACGACTGGCTCCTGTCTGCCACCACCAGGCGTCAACTGATACAGGCCAGGGATTACACCCTACAACTTTGTATTCACCTCGAATTTCCAGAATTTCAAAAAATCTTTACTACAGCCATCACAGCATATCTTATTCATAGGAGCGGAATTAGATACGCATCAATTGGTTCTAAGGCTTCCTACAGAAAGGATAGTAGCGCTTCAAAACAACATTTCTCTCCTGCTGTCGTCCAGAAAGTCCCCGGCAAAGCTGGTTCTGAAAGTATTGGGTCTCATGGCAGCTTCTCTCATTGCGATACCACTGGGAAGACTGCACATGAGAGTTCTACAATGGCTCCTGTTTGCACAATGGTCATTCCAACAACTTCCTCTGACTCACGAAATTTTGATAACAAAAACATGCAAGTCACACCTAACTTGGTGGCTACAGACTTGCAACCTGTCCAGCGGCAGACCATTTGTGCTACCCGCACCGTCAGCACGATAACCACGGACGCTTCCCTGATAGGGTGGGGGGGCATCTTTCAGGGACAGACAGTCCAAGGCGAATGGACCAATCTGGAGTACAATCTGCACATAAATGTTCTGGAGTTGAGGGCAGTGTTTTTAGCGTTGCAACACTTTGCTCCCCTTCTTCCTCTAGGGACTATTGCAGTTCAGACGGACAACATGTCCGTAGTCTGGTACATAAACAAGCAAGGGGGAACCAGGTCTTATCAACTATGCAGAGAGGCCATGAGAATTTGGCAATGGGCGGAGTCCACGGGTCGCTTTCTGATCGCAACGCATATCCCGGGGTCATCCAACGTCATAGCCGACAGGCTAAGCAGAGCAATATTGCTGCCTCACGAGTGGTCTCTGAAACAGTCAATTGCGAGCATGATATTTCGCAAGTGGGGCCAGCCTTCCTGCGATCTGTTTGCGTCTCCAATGAACGCCAAATGCAGGAGTTACTTTGCCCTATTGCCCCCTCCAGGGGAAGTCCCCAGAGACGCGCTGGTGCACGATTGGCCCCCGGGTCTCCTTTATGCTTTTCCTCCATTTCCCCTGATTGCAAAGTTTCTGCAGAAAGCCAACAACCTTCAGAGGACTATTATCCTCATTGCCCCATTCTGGCCTCGTCAGATTTGGTTCCCCTTTCTATTGCATCACCGCATTCGGGGACCTTGGATGCTGGACCCAGAGCCGGATCTACTGACCCACTCGTCAGGAGTCCCTCACCCATCTCTCGAATCACTCCATCTAGCAGCTTGGCTGCTCCGCTTCCCTTTCTAGCCAGGTCTGATTCCCTAACACCAGCGGTTCAAAATATCTTAGTGGCTTCTCATAAAGCTTCCACTACAAAGACCTACACCAGTAAATGGAAACGTTTCGTCTTCTGGGCTGATTCACATCATTTGGATCCTGTTTTAGCTCCGTTGAACAAGATATTGGAGTTCTTGACAGAATTATTTCATGAAGGAGCCTCTCCTGCTACTTTAAGAGTGCAGTTAGCTGCCATTTCTAACTATCATGTGGAAGAATGTGGTGCGCCTATTATGGCTCACAGACTTTGTAAAGCCTTTTTAAAAGGGTCCTTTCATATCAGACCACCAGTCAGAAGTCCTGCATCACCGTGGAATTTGAATCTTTTGCTTTCTAAATTAATGTTGCCCCCCTTTGAACCAGCCTCAAATTGCCCATTGAAATTTTTGTCATGGAAAACTCTTTTCCTAGTGGCCATTACATCCGCTAGGAGAGTATCTGAGCTTCAAGCCCTCTCTATTAAACACCCTTATTTAATTTTCCACTCTGACAGAGTATCCCTTCGGACTAATCCATCCTTTCTCCCCAAAGTTTGCTCTACTAGTAATATTAATCAGTCCATTGAATTACCCACCTTCTTCAAAAACCACTCTAATAAATTGGAGTATATGTTGCACAAATTGGATGTTCATAGACAACTCAGATTTTATTTGGATAGAACAAAAGATCACAGGAAATCTGATCAGCTGTTTGTAGCTTTTGCGGACAGCAGGAAAGGTTCAGCAGTCACGAAACGAACTCTTTCCAAATGGCTAACTGATTGTATCACATACGTTTATGAGGCTTCTAATCAAACGTTATCAGTCAAACCCAAAGGACATTCTACCAGATCAGTGTCTACATCCTTAGCTCATGCAGCTCGCTTACCATTAGATACGATCTGTGCGGCTGCTACTTGGGCTAAACCACATACATTTATCTCTCATTACAAAGTGGACAGGGTTTCTAGGGATAGGGCAACCTTTGGTTCCACTGTGCTCAAGAACGTTCTCCCTTGAGTTCCTCAGGATCATGGAGCTAGGGACGCTACCCATGTGTAAGAATAAAGGCGAGATTGAACACTCTCACATAAAGAAGTTATGTCCTTACCATAACGTTCCATGTGGAGTGTTCATCTCGCCTTGGTTATTACACTCCCACCCTTCCCACCCTTAGGAAGAACGTTCGATATGGTGCCTGGTCTGGAGTATTCTCCTTCTGCTGTTGCATTAGTTGTATTGTATGATACACTTGTGTAGGTATGTATATATATATATATATATGTATATAGATATGTTTATCATTAGATAAATTTTGGTATGTGTGTGCTCTCTATGTCTGGTTTGCTTGCAAACTAGATCTGAGGTAAAGGCAGAGGGGGATTGTGGGTAATAGGTGATCTCGAGCTTCTTCTCGATGCAGAGCTTGCATGCGGCCGGCACGGAGCCGAGGTTCGGCTCCGAACCCATGTGTAATAACCAAGGCGAGATGAACACTCCACATGGAACGTTATGGTAAGGACATAACTTCTTTTTTTCGCATGTAAATAGTAAAACCAATCCATATCATTCATTTGTTTGGTCCCCTTTGGGACATTATTTCCTGGCCCATCCTCCAGTGCCTATGTGCATGCCAGGTCTACCAGCTTGTCTCCTATCCCCCAGAATTGCTTCTGATGTCACTGGTGCTGGTCATGGATCCTATGGGCACCCTGGGGGCTCAACTCTCTCCACTTCCATCCTGGGGGATTTCTTTAAAACCCCTACACACTCTGTGCTCCACCTCTCATGCTTGTTGATTCATCAGAGGTAGCTCCTCTCACTGGACCACGCCTCCCCTAAAGGAGCATCATCAATGAATGCTCTCCTCCCAGGGACAGGTAAGTCCATTTCTTCCTGCTACTGTGTCAGTTGCCCAAGCCACTAACTGAATGCAGGTCATCTGGGCCGTAGTTAGGACTGTATCCCACTACATCACTGGAGTGGCTAATTCATATCATTCATTTTGCTCAATTGCTTAATTGCATTACCCATGATTAGAGGAACTTCCATCCCCACCCACTTTCTGTGGTCAATTTGATGTCGGTTATATACTATTTCAAATGCCTGAACAACACAAATAACATTGTCCTGTTTTTATACTGAGGAAACAATTTATTACTCACCTTAGTATCTAAGGTGTTGCTCACCCCCAATACTCATCTAACTTTGACAAAGGGCCAGCATCTTCCTCCCATGACAGTGATACTTCTATCTTTATTCTCACTTCTTCTTCCTCTTCTGCATCATGATGAAGCCATGTAGATGCTTCCTTTTCTCCTCTGTATCTTGACCTTGTTCCCTTTGTTCTATACTGAACAACTACAGATCATAGTTATATTCAATGGATCACCAGGATATCACCTATCTCAGACTGAGCCCAGAGCCTTTCATTCTAATCTTAACACGAGTAACTTAAACTTAGTTTAACCCTCGCGCGCACACACACACACACACTAGCTGGTTTCAGTTAATTAGGAATAACACCAATGTGTCACACTGCAGGTGTGTGCTCTATGCACAAAATGTACGATGCAAGGGTGAGATCTTTTAAAGGAGTGAGTGCCTTTGTATCTAGGCATAGTGGGCATGCAGAAGTTTGCATCCTTGTTGGGCCTAGAGACCAGCATTGCATCATGCCTGCCTGCCAATAGAGCTGGGGAGGATTAGGAGTAAGAGAAAGCCTTTCTCTTCACTTCACATGCCTGGCAATTGTGAACATTGAGAAGTTTTAGAAATAAAGAGATCTGTAGGACAAAGGATATTTACGGTCACAGGGAGATTGGTAGGAAAAAACTTAAAAAATCAGGACAGAACAACTACAGAAATTGTCACTTTTAGCAGTCTAATGGTGAATAACAGTTCCTGAGTAACTTTGTGTCCTATGTAACAATCAGCCAGCCGTGGAGATGACAGTGAGGCAGTCGAATTGGACACCACTGCAGTGACATTCACTGTTGTTACTTACATCTTTGTAAGTTACTGTTTAGACTGCATGGTGTGCAGGAGCTCAGTGTGTACTTTTCTCAAACAGTGGCTACATTTGAAAAGCCTTTTCTGACAGGATCCAGAGCAAAATCCAACATCCTACCATGGCAACTTTTACTAGCATCAGCTCCGAGCTCCAAACTCCTCCCCTTACCCATAATACACCTCCACTGCCTTCCATCCCCAGATCTCATTTGCCATGAATTGCTTCAGCATCGTGTCTTCTGAGCTCCAACTAGTCAGTGGGTTTAAAACCTTCATGAATAAATATTTTTTTTCCAAATTTCTCTCAGTTAATGTTAGTAAAGGTCCCCTGTCTCCTCCCCTCGCTTGGCGTGTCGAGTGTTAATGTTTTTGGGTAGTTAGAATAGTTTGTTCTGAGGTGTAGGTAGTAGCTTCCCCTCCCCCCTCAGTGTTTTCTGTAGATGAATGTGGTAAGTGGGTGTGTGTGTGTGTGTTATTTAGAAAGAACCTGCTTTTTTATTAAGGTTAACTTTCTAAAATAGAGTGTGGCTGAAAAGCTTGTTTTCAAGCGCTGCACAGAGTGTGGCCATAAGTTATCACCAGTGGATGGCCACACTCTGTGTATTTTTTGCTTGGGCGTGGCCCACCTGAGTGTGGACTGTAGCATTTGTGCGGGCTTCAAACCCCACTCCCTTAAGGATAGGAAGGCCAAGTTGGCCCTGAAAGACCTTCTTTCTCCTTCTGACTCTGTTTCCTCATCTCCGGCTTCAGTCACAGTGGCTGCTGTGGCCGCCTCTCCCTCCTCTCTTCCTCTGGCTTCTCCTCCCTCCCAGGCTGGGACTCAACGTCCTGTACCAAAGCCTGTGGTAGCGGAGCAGAAAAGAGGTAGAGAGAGGGAGAGAGAGTCGAAGACGAGGGAAAAGAGAAAGAGGTCCCTGGACCTCGCTTCTCCGAGTAAGACACCACGGATCCGTGACTACCCTCGGCTCCGATCTCCGATGTTCTCCCTGGAGCTGGAGGAGACACAGCCAGCCTCTTGGGCCTCGGTGCCCCGACCTGCCAGGTCGGAGTCCGTGGCCTCGTGACGGTCCACCCGCTCCTTGTCAGATATGGATCTGGATGAGATGATGAGGTGATTTATCCTTACACAGATCCAGATGGGGGTTTTGCCAGACTCCTGCCTCTGGAGGTGGGAGCATGCTTCCTTTCTTTCAACCCATATCTCCTTCTGTGATCCAACCTTCGGGTTCAGAGTACTCGGAGCCAAGGTTGGCTTTGGTCAGGGGGTCGGCACTGACTGTACCTGCTTCCTCGATGCCGACAGCTGCCTGGAGCGTTTCGGATCTGACCAGCTTGGATCCGAGCCACTCTTGGAGCCGGAGCTTGGGTGTCAGATCTGAGGGAGTGGAACCTTTTCATCGGCTCCAACTTTGTCTGGCCAGGTTCCCTCCCACGGAGCTCCATCCACCTCGGACCCAGCTCCGATTCTCTCATCGGACCTGGGAAGACTGGCCTCCTTATTGTTTTTTCAGGAGGTTCGCTCTCCTTCACCATTCAACATGGTAGAAAGGGTTCTCTCCGTTGGAACGAGACCCCTCAGACTCCTCCCAGACCCCCTCACTCTGTTTACAGTCCCCATCATTTTACCAGAGGGACAGCCCATGCTCGAAGAGCCCCAGACGGTTCCCCCAGAGGAACAAATGGCTTGCGAGTGCCCCCCAGAGAGTCCCACTGGAGATGTGCCTCGCAAGCATACATGCAAGAGGAGGCACTTGGACTTCCCCAAGTCCCTCACCAAGGACACAGACTTAGATGATGGAGAGGGTTCCCCCAGGTCACCTCCCAAGAATGTCTCCTTTGGAGACATCATGGAGATCCTGCACCAGTGGGGAGGTTGGCCTGCCCCCAAACCTTCTTCTGATGAGTCTGTGTTCCTGGAGGCTTTCGGCACAGGCCTGTCTACTTCTTGGGCGTCCCCTCTCACGGATCCTTTGGTGGATCTGGTCACCTCGCGGGCATGGAAGGAACCGGACACCATGGAACCTATCCCAAAGCGACCTGACAAAATCCTAGCCACCCCCCCATAGATAGGCCATCTTGGAAAAAGGGCTCCCCCGTAGACGTCATTGTGATAGCAGCAGCCACTAAGAAGTAACTTGCACAGGAGAGTTCCTCGGTCCACTCTCCTGACCGAGAGTCATGGATGATGGACCACCTAGGGAAGCAGGTGTACACTTCAGCTACCTTTTCGATTAGGTGTGCTGAACTACTTGGCCCATGTCACCAGACTCCAATGTGACCTGGTAAAGAAGCTGGAGGAGTCTCCCCCCAAGTCCATGTTGCAGGAGGACAAGACTTCGTTCTCTGCAAGGACGGCCACTTTAAAAGCAGTATCTAACACATCCATGTGACTCCTCTCCATGCTATGGAAGGAGATATAGTGCGGCTGGGTCCGGCATGCCCATGAGGCGTAACGCCTGACTCAGGTTATGTCAATTTTCCAAACCCTTCAAGGCATCGTTTGCCATTGCCCCTTATGACGGCTCTACACTCTTCGGAAAGACCATCAAGGAGACATTAATCCAAAGTGAGAAGGACGAGAAGACACTATCTGCCACCGGGATCTGCATCTCTAACCCTCAAAGGGACTTTTCCCGGAACCAGAGAGGGCAAATGAAGATACGGTTTCAGAAGTCACAGTATTCCCGGGACACTCAGGGCTCTTCTTCCTCCAGAGGCAGAGGGGGAAAGAATGGACACCGGCCCAGAGGCAGAGTGGGTCCGTGGAACTTCGGGTCTCGAGAACCTTTCTAAGACAGACTCAGGCAGCAACCCTGAGGGGTTGCTCGAATGCTCTACTCTGGAGGCATTCGGGGGATGAATGTCCTTGCACCCAGTGGCATGGGAGTCCATAACTATGGAGCACTGGGTGCTTCAAATCATATCCAGAGGATACTCTTTCCCCTTTGTAGGTTCTCCAATATCTCACAGACACCTCCCGGATGTACCACCCACGCAAAGGGAGGCAGCAGCACGGGAAATGTCCAAGCTGCTAGAAAAATGAGTCATCAAAACTGTCCCCCCAGCTCAGTCCAGATCGGGCTTCTACTCCAGGTTCTTTTTGGTGTCAAAGAAAATTGGGGACTTAAGGCCCATTCTAGACATATCTATCCTGAACCTGTCAGTTGCCAAACAGAAGATCTGAAGTAGTTAACTTCATTTGATCAGCAACCTGTGGGTTTTGGATCTGAGCCGGCAGTATACCAAGTAAAAAGATCCGAGCTCCAAGCTCCTCCCCCCTACCCATACTACACTGCAACCTCCTTCCAGTCTTCAGATCTTGTTTGCCGCGGCTTCACCAGCACAGGATTTCTGAGCTCCAGGCAAGTGTCAGGGTTTTTTCGATACCTTTGGTCTGTGTGTGCCCTTTTGATAATTTTTAGAAATAATTATTAGTTTATCCTTCTCCGTTTACAATAATTGTTTTTTCTGTACCTTGAAAGTTGTTAACTTTCTGTTAGTGTAGGCCCCCCCTTCCCACCCGTAGAGTGTGTGTGTGTTCTCTAAGATGTCAGAAAGTGACTTTCTCTAAGTGCACAGAGTGTGGCCACAAGCTGTCTCCAGCCGATGGTCAAACTCTGTGGATAGTTTGCTTGGGGGTGGCCCATTTGTCTTCTGGCTGCAAGATCTGTGCGGCCTTCAACCCCCGAGCTCTGTGGGATCGCAGGAACAAGTTAATTTTGGCGGATCTTCTACACGCAGAATCAACTTCTCCCTCTTCTGCTGCTTCCTCACCTGCCACGGCTGTGGCTGTTCAGCCTTCAGGCCCTTCTCACCTGTCCAGGACTCACTCTCCCACCTTACCACAAGGAGAGAGAGAGGCCAAGAAAGATGAAGTCAAAGAAAAACACAGGGAGACAGAGAGACATTTAGAAAAGGATAAAGATAGAGAGAGGGGCCGCAAGCGACAGGTCGAGTTGGATCCAACGGCCCCTCCCACTAAGGTGATCTTGTCTCCAGTATAAGTTGCCAGGCCATCCTTTCCTCGGCTCCATTCACCATGTTTTTCTCCGGAGCCGGAGGAGGAGGCTAGACCACCCTCGGGGTCATCTTCGCATCAGCTCTCCTGGCCGGCGTCAGTGGCATCCTCCAGATCGACTCGGAGCCTCTCTGAAGCAAACATGGTTCGGATGATGTGAAGGTTTCTACAAACTCAACTGCAGATGGGGGTACTGCTGGCTCCCCCCCTCCCGGTGCGGGGAGTTCAGCTCCGTTTTTCGCCCCGATAGCTCCTTCTCCGATCCACCATCAGATATCGGAGTCTATGGATCTGAGGAGCCCTGGAGTCAGGGGGATGGCGCCGATGGTGCCTTTGGCCTCGACCCTGGCCATGCCCTTGAGTCTGTCGGATCTGCTTTTGGATCCGAGCTCTCGGATCCAAGAGTTGGGCATCGGATCCGAGGGGATGAGTGTGTCATCGGCCCCATTGTGGTCGGGGCATACTGTCCCTTCGGGTCCGGCCATTCCATCTTTGGCTCTGATCCCTTCGTCGGATCTGACGGTCTCGGCTACCCTCACTACCAGTTTCAGGGAGGCCGGTTCTCCCTCGGCATTCGACATTGTAGAGAGGGTTCTCTCTGAGGGATCGAGACCCCTCATTCTGTCCTCAAGGTCCATCCCTGCTCCCTCGCAGCTGGGTTTGTCTTCCATCATCCAGTCCCCCCAGGGACAGCCTGTGTCTACTGCGCCCCAGACAGTTTCCTTGGAGGAACACAAAACCATTTGTGAGCCCTCCCCAGAGAGTCCACCCGAGGAGATACCTCACAAATGCCAGTGTAAAAGGAGGCACTTGGACTCCCCCAAGTCCCACACTGAGGATACTGACTTGGAGGAAGGGGAAGGTTCCAACAAAACACTCCCCTGAAGACATCTCCTTTGGAGACATTATGGAAATCCTTCACCAGAGGGGAGGGGGGTGGTCCACCCAAAAACCTTCCTCCGACGAGTCAGTATTCCTGGAGGCATTTGACACAGGCCCATCTACCTCTTGGGTGTCCATCCCGAACGACCCTCTGGTGGACCTTATCACCACCATAGCTTTGAAGGAACCGGACACTGTGGAGCCTATACCTAAAAGGCCTGACAAAATATTGAGTCCACCGGCAGATAGAGCTTCTTGGAACAAAGGTTCCCCGGTTGATGCCATGGTGGTGGTGGCGGCCACAAAAAAGGAACTCACCCAAGAAAGTTCCTCGGTCCATCCCCAGATGAGGAGTCCAGGGCTATGGACTGTCTTGGAAAACAGACTTTTGCTTCAGCCACCTTTACTATAAGGGCGCTGAATTACTTGGCCCACGTAATTCCACTGAAGCGGGACCTCTTGAAAGAGTACACTGAGTCTCCCCTGGAGTCCATGTTGGCTGAGGATAAACGGACCTTCTCGGCTCATATGGCCACTCTCAAGTCTGTGTCCAATACGTCCATGCGTTTACTCTCTCATGCCACCGAGGGAGCAGCTAGGGCTAGCGGGTCCGGCATCGCCTTAAGGCATCAAGCCTGGCTCTGTCTTTGCGATTTTTTGGAACCCTTCAAGGCATCCTTCACTAATGCACCCTTTGACGGTTCGACCCTGTTCAGACTGTCCACGATACGCTTGTTCAGAGTGAGAAAGATGGGAAGACACTGTCAGCCGTCGAGATCCGCTTCTGTAACCCTCAAAGGTCCTTTTCCAGGAACCAGCGAGGGCAAAAGAAGCTGTGGTTCTAGAAAACTTAGCAGTCCCGGAACGCTCAGGACTCCTTCTCCCCCAGAGGCAGAGGGGGAAAAGGTGGATGCCAGAGCAGAGGGGGACCGAAGAACTTTGGGACACATGAACATTTTTCAGAGAGACTCGCGCAGCAACCCTGAGGGGTGCCCGACTGTCGGGAGGTGTTTTTCGATGCACCTAGCCCAATAGGAGTCCATCACGACAAATCACTGGGTGCTTCGAATAATATCCAAAGGCTATTCTATTCCCTTCATAAACAAGCCCCCTTACGCAAGGCGCCTCCTGGATGTCCCACCTGCTCACAGGGAGGCCGTGGCCTTGGAAATACAAAAGCTACTAGAAAAAAGAGCCATCCAGCAGGTGCCTCCAGACCAGTCCAAATCAGGCATCTATTCCAGGTTCTTTTTGGTGCCAGAAAAGACAGGGGACCTAAGAATGACTCTCGACCTATTAACAATGAACCTGTTCTTTGCCAAGGAAACGTTCCGGATGGTCACGCTTCAATCCATCCTGCCCTTCCTGCAGGAGGAAGACTGGTTGTGCCCGATAGACCACAAGGATGTGTACTACCATATTCTGATGGATAAGCGATCCAGGAGGTTCCTCCACTTTTGGCTAGGGGCCAGTCATTATCAATTCAGGGTCCTACTCTTCGGTCTCACCACAGCCCCCAGGGTGTTCACCAAGGTCAAGGTAATTTAAGTCTTCTAAAATATTCCTTACAGAGATCCTATATGGAGATTCTTTTTTTTTAAATCACAAGGAATTAAAACAATCTTGACATTTTTGATTGTGGCATCAAGCTGTTGATGTTATATGGGTAAAGGTGTCTTCTTTATAAGCATTTTCTGAAAGGGTATAAATCCTCACTTGCAGCTCCCAGATGGGAGGGAGGTTTTCCCCTGACACTCCTGCTTAATTAACATATTAACATCTCGGCTTCAAAATAATGGGCTGAAGTGAAATATGCTGCAGAGATGAAATGTTTACTCATATTTACTGTTTTCTCACAGTACAGAAAATATAAGTAGGACAGAAAGTACTTTCAAAGAACAGATTACATCAAATGGAGAAACTACCAAGTTTAAAACTGTCCGGACTTGAAGTTTAAAACTGAACCTATTGAAGGATTAATCCTGATAACTAAAGTGATCTTAGCTAGTAGGCTGTGGTCCTTAAGGTAATTCTGCTTGCAAGAGCAGGGAAAGAGTCTAAATTATGAAGTTTAAATATCAGAGTATCTCAAGCCACAAAACTGTGTTTTCTGGAATATTTTACGATTTGATCTTATTTGTTTACTGGAGCATTTCTCTAGCACAGGAGAAGAGTAAGTTGTAGTGAAGAAGAACAAGGTGGAGAAAGAGCAATCGTAAGCTTTCGGGGCTGTTATTGTTACTGCAGGCAAACACAGTCTGCAGGTGGCATGTCTTTATCTTTTGGAAGTTGGTTTAGGGCTGTTATTGTTACTGTAGGCAAACAGTCTGCAGGTGACATGTCTTCATCTTTGGGATGTTGGTAGGAGAACATTGTGCCATGGTCCCAGGTAAGAAATTAATCATTTCTGTTTATTCTATATACTAACCTTATTGTGCTTTGGATAGCAACTTGGGAAAAAGAAGTCTGTTTCTCTCGCTGTCTTTCCTAAAAAAAAAATCACATTCATTTTTACCAGCATAAACTTCTAACTCAATAAAGTTCTACCCATTGCTTTTGAGAGTTATAAGTGAAATGCAAATTCAATCTACTCAGGTTAAGATAGTCTCAAAACTCCCGTACCTTATTTCCATACCCAGCAAACCAAGAAGTACATTGTAAATAAAATGTTTAAAACAATGCATTTATAGTAAAATTATTACCACTACTGACAATGTGTTCACATTCCCAACAAGATACAATTATATATGTATGCTATTCTAGTACTTTTCTAAGTTTATAAGAGCAAAATTTAAAATTTGTCTCTATTTTAGGGCCTTTGTCCCCTGATACTTTTCGCTTTGTTCAGATTTCTTGTACTAAGAGGTTGAGAGGTATGTACATCTGAATGGGGGACTTGTTAAAACTATGTGGATTTAAAGGGGCCTGTACAGAACTGGCAACCTTGGAGATTTCACTGTACAAAAATATATTAATTCCCTGCTAATAATCTTATTTAGCAAATATTCATATAAAGTTGAATCAACACATGCTTCTCGTAGATGAGGTTGCTGCCTTTTTTTTTCAGATCCAGCAGAAAACAATTTGCTGTAATGTGACATGAGAGTTCACAACTTTTATTCATTATCATTTTCCAAGTTAAGATAACCAGGTCTTCTCTACTTTTGTTTATTGGTAGCACTGTAGAAAGAATATGCTAAAAAACTGGGTCACAAATTCTGTAAAATCTCTAGAGGTATCAGTACATAACTGCTGCTAGTTTTGCCAAGAAATTAATCATATTCCTTCAGAGCATGCTGCTTTTTTATTTATTGGCATATGATTACAGTGAAAGTCTGACTGGATAGGCATCTGTTTTCATTGAAGTCCCATGGAGAAAACCTGCGAAGTATTAAAAAAAATTTTAAGAACAATAATTTTTCAATCTTTAAAAATAATACAAAAACATCCACAGTTTAAATAATTATACCAAATTAGACATAATGTGACAACATTAGTTACATATAGATACAACTTATATGACAAATGATTTAATATTTAGAGAAATCTTAGCCAATTTAGAGAAATTAAAAGTTAAGTTAAAACAATACAAACAGGAAATGGAGTCTGAAGTAAGAGAAAAAAATGCAGAGTTATAGCAAATTTAGATAGAGTATCACGGGGGAGAGAAATTGACTGAAGCTATGAAATGTGTGAAGCAGGAATAGAAAGGAGGTGTAAAGTAAAGTACGAACGGGTACTTAGTCATGTTTAGGGATAATGCTTATCCTGGGGATGAGCAAGTTTTGCTGTATATTTATTTTAGATGAACGCTAGAGTATTGTGCAGTGAGGGCAGTCACAATTAATCATTTTGCACTAAAACACAAAGTACTGGCAGTGACAAACATTTGCTTTGATTTCAGAAAAAAGGTGCATAACAAAACTCGTAGGATGCTTGAAGAAAAATATTTTCTTAAAGAAACAGAAGTGTTATCCAGGAAGCTGTGCCCTTCATCTAAAAACAAAGGTGCTATATCCCATGTTTAATCATACAGTACCTTCTTAGTATATTAACTTACCATGAGCATCTCAATATTAGTACTTATTTGTGCACAAAACTGCACCAGAGATGGGTAGAGACAAATGTTGGTTTGAGCTAAACCATTTACTACCACAGGTTCCCAAAGAGCTCACCAGTTAGTTTGCCGTAAAAATGAACTCCATGTTTTGAAATGGGGCTAACTCTCTGATTTGTTGATAACACGCTTCTTTCACATTTTTGCATAGCAATAGTTTACTAACAATTGAACCCAAATAAAGCAATGTATTTTTTTGAACTAGTTGGCAATATCCTAGTATGTGCTGTTAACAGTAGGTGAGTTATTAACATAACTGAGTGATTTGCCAAAGTGGGACTGAATTTTTTATTTTTTTTTTTTTGGTAACTGCTTTCCTTCTATCATGAAGAATGATATTTTGTGTTTTACTTAACATACATTACAGATCCTTTTTTTCCTCTTCCCCAAGGTTTTCTCACTTGATTCTGCTGAAACATTCCAGAGCTTCTACAGCCCTCACAAGGCTCAGATGAAAAACCTTGTCATGGAGCGGTTGGCAGAGCAGATTGCCACCTTGTGTGCTACCTTAAAGGAATATCCAGCTGTGAGATACAGAGGGTAAGGCGGTAGTACATAAAATGTAGAACTAGAACTAATTCATCCGTTATTCCCTATTCCCCCATTTTATTTTCCCAAGAGCTGCTGTTTTCTTCCTTTGTACAGATAGTTGTTAAAAACTAAGTAATGCATAATGATAGCTCTTCTTTATCTGCTGTACTGTTAGGATATGGATGTCAGAGGTGGCTGTCTGTGACACAATGCCACTTTAACCCACAATTTAGGTGATCTTGGAGATGGAATCTATGCTACAGTGATGAAATCCTCAGTGTTGTTAAAATTCACTCATGTGATGCCCGAGTGTACTACCACTCATATCTGGCAAGATGGTCACAGTTGGCAGTGCTTTCTTAGATGAGTGTATGTCTATGTATGATATACCTGAGCTGCTGATGGAATCTAATTGTAATTTTTGTTTTGTTCCCATATATGCTAAATTACAGGAACAGGTCTATGTTAAATCATCGAATGCTTAAAAAAGCGAACAATTATTTATCGAACCCATGTAAGCGAAAGCTTACAATCTCGAACGCTTAGAACAGCAATTTTTTCCAAGGGAAAAAAATCACTGTTCCACAAAACAAAAAATAAAAAAAAATGTTAAAACATTAAATAAAGTGGGGGGCTTCGCCTCCCACACCCCCCTTCTTAAATATACCAACTCCGAGATCACACTACATCGGCAAAAACGGCAAAGTAACAGAAGCGGCCAAGCAATTTCTTTCCCAGGGAAAGAATTCACTTATATGTTGTATCGCTGTTTTGCCTTTTTGTGCTTTCAAGATCGATCAAGATGCATTAGACCATTTAATAGGAACCCTAAACATTTGTTGTTGCAGCTGTAAGCATAGTTGATATCAAAATGCACGGCACTGGTGTTCCTAGTTTTTTAACGTAATATATATGTAAACCCAAATGCTAAACCTACTACAGGAGATAGAGCCATTCAGTTAAGGTGAGGGATCAAAAGGTGATACCACTGAGTGATTACAAACCATAAAGTCAGATACACTTTTTCCCCATGTATTTTTTAACACTGAAAAAACTATATTTATCATGCAGTATATTCAGTGGCATAATATTTATAAAACAGTTCATAATCACAAAGAGTAAAAAGAGAAAAGAAAAAATTATGTTGTAATATAATTTCATTAACATGAGACTGGCAAACAGTATTTGTCCTTATTACATAATTCTGATAAAACACATTACCAATCAAAAAATTCTGTTGTAATATAATTTTTTAAACATGAGATTGGAAAACGGTATTTGTCCTTATTACATAATTCTGATAAAACACATTACCAATCAAAAATTCAGTTTTGTTGATTGAGAAACTACTTTTCAACTTGCTAACATATTTAAAAATCACTCTCTCGTCTCTATCAGATTATAAGATCAGGCCACACTAACTTTGTTAAGTGACTATTTTGGAGATCATATAATCATATTTCTAATAATTCAGCCGTGTCGGTTTTGGGAAGTTCCTATCTGATAAATTTGTATGGGAATTTGGGAAAGTGAGAGAAGTTTCCATTGGGGAGGGATTAGTTTCCAATGTTTGAATATAAATCCAATAAAAGCTGCACTAATCATTCTGCTCCAGCCCCAAATATGGGTTGGCATGAATTAGAAATGTGGGTAATGCCAAAAAGCATAAATGTAGCATAGGTATATTCAGGAAGTGCACATCTGCTTGCCCATATACATGCCTCAATGACAACATTCCATATTATGGAAAATGTAGGGCATGACCAGATCATATAGATAGCCTTCATAGGGGGAGTGACAATGCCAGTAGTGATTAATGGTATATAGAACCCATTCAAACAACCTTGCCGGGGAGCATGACTACTGATGGAGAAGTTTAAAGTTTGTGGATTGATAGATGACTGGAAAGGAACTGATGAAATCAGCTTGTCCATGTACCCATTTCATCTGTGTACCTAGGGACTTGTGGAAGATGTTCTTCCATTTATTACTATTAGCTTGTATTGAGGGGTATGGAGTATCTCTATACTCATGATAAAAGAAACCAATTTGCAAGTCCCCATTATAATTCTTTGCTTTGACCTTTCATGATCTTATTGTCTTCATGTATTTGTCTTGTATAATTTACTGCTATTTCTCTCTCTCTCTCTCTCTCTATATATATATATATATATATATATATATATATATAAAGTTTTGTAGTTGGAGGCATTGCCCAATATTTATCTAGGTTCTAGATATCATTGAGGAACAGAATGTCAGCCTTAATCCAATTTATCCAGAGTTTTTTTATGCTTATCAATAAATGAGTATTCCAAAGTGTTTTCCAAAGTACCCCACGTTCTTTTGGCTGGACCCCACCATAAGACTTTATTTTCAGTCCCTAACTCCCAAACACCAGTATCCCATATTGTATTAGCATTTTAGTAAGGTCTTGCTGTTTTTTTTTAATCCCCTTATCTGAAATTCCAAAGTTATCCATATTGGTCTAGGTTGGATTCCCGAGTGGATGTAGTGAATTTTTGTGACAGCCTCATTATATTTTACAGGTTAGGGAAACCCAATCCTTCCTATTTCTTTGCCTCATAAAGCTTTTGTCTACTGATTTTGAGGTAACACTTATCTCAAATAAAATTTGCTGTCAAGGTTTGGATTTTTTATCATAATTAATTAGTCAGAAATCAGTGTGGAATGTGTCTCATTAGGAAGTGGACTTTTGGTAGAAAACACATTATCATCTGTGTCTTCATCAGGAGAGAAGTAAAAGTTTTTTTTTCAACATTGGAATTTTGTTGGTCAGTACCACTAGTTAATTATTTGCCATCTATATCTATAATCTGAGCGGGGTTCCTTGACATTTTTAGACCTAGATAAGAACATTTTTACTCTGCAATCCATTTCTTTCTGTTTTTAAGGTGTTCTAGCTCATCCCATATTTTTTAGACAACGGAAATACTGTAGTTGTCTGAGACTTATTTTCTGAGCCTGTGTCATTCGAGGTGTTTAAAACAATCAGGTTATCATAACTGTGAGTAGGATTTAAGGTCCAGACCACAAAGTCATCAGTAAACCATGAGGAGATTGAGTGTCAGACTGAATTCTACTCTATTCCCTCTGTCACAAGTAATTTGGAGATATATAGGATATAGACTTCAGTTACTAAAATAAATAATAAGGGTGAAAGTGGGCAAACATGTCTCATACCCTTTTCCACCTTAAGTGGATTAGACAGTAACAATATTTCATTGGTACTGATATGGGCTAGTGGACTGGTATATAATAGCTTACAATTGTTTATGAAGGGAAAGTGAAAAATTAAGGGATTGCAGTAGTACCCAAATTAATTCCCATTCAACAGAACCAAATGTTTTTTTTTAAAGTCAATCTGAATGCCGGCTGAATTAAGTCTTTTTGCCAACATAAATCTGAGTTGCCCACTCTGTATTTTGTAAATCCTTGCTGGAAATTAGACATTAATTTGGGTAGGATCTCACTTAATCTGTTAGCCAGTATTTCTGCAAATAACTTAGTTTCTAACTGTAATAAGGAAATAGGTCTATAATTTTGGGGTAGGGTCAAGTCTTTATTAGATTTGAGAAACACTAGGACTTAGGTTACTAGTGAGTCTTAGGAAAAGAAATTCAAGAGTTTCAAGGTCTTTAAATAATTTTTTTAAGAGGAAGTAACAGGTAACTCTTACACTGCTTATAGAAGTCAGGTGTCCAGTCCTATTGCTTTCCCTGATCTTAAACTTGATACAACTTTGGTTATTTCTATCAATGTTATAGGTTTGGAAAGTAGGTTAATGTCTTCTGTTGAAAATTTCTTAAGTTCTAGGTCATTCAAGAGTTTGAGCATCTCTTCTGTGAAACTTTTGCAGATCTTTTATCGATATTGAAATGACGTACTACAAAAACATCATTGATCTCCTTAGGCTTTGTGGTTAATTCCTGATTATCCTAGAGTATTGTGATGATATGATTTTCTGAAGCCCTGTCAGTCGTCCAGTTGGCAATTCATTTTTGTGAGGTAAGCTCCCAAGCCCAGAAGTATGTTTTGATGTATCCCAATTTTCATGCAAGACAGCATAGTACCAATTTCTAATTTTCTCTTTTTCAATAATGATTTCAAGACCTAAGTACTTGTCTTTGCAGTCATTTCTTTTGTAGTCTTCTTCCAATATTCTTACTTTTTCTTCTACTGAAAGGATCATATCTTGTTTCTCATTAACTCTTTTCTTGTTAAGTCGAAAGGCTTCATGTTTAACCATAACTTAAAGCCCACTTAACCCATTGCTTCATATCATTACCCTAGTTTATCATCCCAGTATTGTATAATGAATTGTTCTAACTTTTGTTTATATGGGGTAGATCTTAACAATAATGGGTCCAGTCACCAAACAGTCAAGCGCAAGTTTTGTTTAATTGGATCTCTAATTTTATAGCTGAGTGATCAGACCAGACTGTGGGACTAATATCTATCAAGTGTATCTTGTTAACTAATAATGTAGTGAGAAGCCAGAAGTCAGTCCTACTTTCCACTCAGCTATTGAGGGCTATGAAGGTATACTCTTTAACTGCCGGGTTTAAGGTTCTTAATCCATCTACAATGTCAAGTTCCTCCATAAAGGATCTTAAAAGCTGGGATACTGTAACCTGGTTTGTATGATTACCTGAGAGCCCATCTAATTTAGGGTTCAGCATGTTATTAAAGTCTCCTCCAATGACAACAGAATCCTTAACAAAAGGTTATGGCCTTGTTGTTTTATAATGAAAATACACCGCCTTTCTGGAAATCTCGTATTTCTAAAACCTTCTCCCAGTTTAAGAATGAATGGATTAAAATACACACATCCTTCTTAGCAGATTTAAAAGGATTAGTCGCTCCCCATCCTTGCCAAGATTTTAATAAAATTTGGCACTTTTTATTTTTTAATTTAGTTTCTTGAAGGAATACTACATGTTCCTTTGTTGATTTCCAAAAAATTCAGAATTGTGAGTCACTTATAGAGTGTCGACATTCCCCTCTCATTAAGAGTAAAAACTTAATTGGATGTTTAGTTTTATCTAAGGAATCTCCCAGTGTGATCACTGTAGTAGTATCTGTCTTGAAGGTGCTTGGTGTTTGGTATAAGCGCTTAAGTCGCAAAAAAGTATCTAAGCCACAGTTTGATAGTTTCCTAACCTGTTGGAAGGCTGGGTTGCTAGCGAAAGCATTTTCTATGATCCTCACTATTACTTTCCAGCTCCACTATAGTATCATCATTAAACAACCCAAATTAGATATTCAACTACTGTCAAATCATTTACTATGTAGTGCAGAACTTAATATAGGCTGGGACATAAACTAGTAGTTATATTAACATGAACCTGACCAACCAAAACAAATAATCCAATGCATGCAGTACAAAAGGCAGCTAATGTTAGGGACTATAAACCATAGCCGTTAAAAAACTTAGAGCCTTACACCCTTATTCTGTTACTTCCAAAAATCAACTAAGCTAACGTAATGTTAATAGAAGACTGGGGTAACTCATTAACTACCAAAACATTGAACAAATGTTAAAACTCCTAAGGGGACTACCAACTGAGTGCAAGCAGTCGTATAGGGGAATTGATGTCAGGTATTTAGATGCAAACAATTCACCAGCAATCATGTATTCCACTATGAAATCGCACGCATGTGATCTCCACAGCTGAGGTAACGGTAAGAGAGAGAAGGAAAATCTTCCACACTATGGGTTTTATTTATGAAGCAATTGCTGCCATAACAAGAGAGGCATTTTTCCATGAGGAACTGGTTCTACGCTCACTCATCCATTGAAATAACATTTATGTCCATTAGGGCTGTGATGAGCGAGTTATCTTCTCATCCCATGAGGCCTTGATTGATTCCACTTTAGAAACATATGTCTCAGTGCCAAAAGCATCTACTCCTCCAGAAGGGTCACTTGTCTCACTCTCCAGACTGCTGAGTGGGGAATATTTGTTTAATGGGTGGATGATTTTCATTCTGTCTGATCATATTGTCTTCTTAAGGTATTTTTTGTCCCCAGGACTGTCTTTGGTAGGGTTGGGGTCAGGGGATGTTCTCTCTTCTTACTGTCAGGTGGGGTTATGGTCATCTGTTCATTTTTGGATATTATTTCAGAAAATATTATTTTTAACCTCCAGTCTTGAAGTTAAATGTTCCTCTATCTCTTCAGTAGAGGTGAAATTGAAAGTATAACCCCCTTTGGAAGCACTGCCAAACATTTGCCAAACAACTAAAGAAGACTTTTAGAGGTGCGTGGACTATAAGAGTTCATTTAAAATGCAGCCACCATTAGCATGTCTCTGTGCATGTCCACACTCTTTACCATGTACAAGAAAAACTGAGAACAGATGGTAGTAATATCTTAAGGTAAGTCTTGTCAGCAAGTGCATACCAACTTCTTCTAATATTCTTACTTTTCAGAACAAAGCCTTCTACAAAAAATCGTTCTCTAAAACCAAGGACATTTTTTAGCAGGCTTTTTAAAAGATATTTCGTTCACATTATTAAAAGTTGTTATAGGAATTTTCATACAAGAATTGTCTATTCATCTCACAGAATTTCAAACAGGCCTTATTAGTCCCATCTGGCTTGTACCACCTAAGAAGAAACATAGATATTATTCTGTATGCTTCTTATTGGAACTTTTCCCGTCTGTTGCATAAGTACCTAGCCTTAAGTAACTCACCTAAAGGAAGGAATGTAATGATATGGCTGGAGCAGTGGCTAGAACCATGAAAAAACTGAATATGAAGTGGTGTATTTACTAAACAACTTAGTATATGATGAGAAGTACCCCAAAGAGTAAGATTCAAAAAAAAAACAGTTTGGCTGATGTCTACTTTATGTGTAAATCTTAAACCAAATGCATTACTTAAACTATGTTTCATGAGTAGTAGAACTATATGTAGGTCATGGATGTCTCTTTACAGATAAAAATGAAGAATGTTTCATGAAAGTAACACGCAAGATAAAGTTTGGATTTCTGTGGAGAGTGTCATAAATGTCCCATAATATCATGGTATCTCAGAAAAGTAAAACATTCACCAACTCAACAAGATAAACAATATATATTGGAATCTGCTTATAGAACTACATCTTCCATTGTCTGGAGACTTTATACATGGAAATTTTTACATAGATCTTTTTATACACCTTTGATGATGAATAAAATTAATAATAAAGATAATCTATGTAAGAGATGTAATGTAGAAATTAATGCTGACTGGGCTCATATGTTTTATGACTGTATGAAGTTGAAAGAATACTGGAAGTCAATTAATGAATTTTTGCAGGCTCTTTTTACAGATAATTTCATTATTTCTAAGTCTCTTATATTATTCAACACACCTGTACCTCAAAGTGTTAAAAAGGTTAAGCTTCCCTTGTTATGGTCTATCCTAGCAGTGGCTAGGAAAATAATAACTAGAAATTGGATTTCAGATACACCTCCTTCGTTCAATGAATTTAAAAATGTTATGAATATAATGTGTCATATGGAAATAAGCACAATTAGAATGAGAACAACTAGAAAAACATCACATTTTATTGTATGGGATAATTTACAAAATTTGTTAAAAAAATTCTAATTTCAATAGCACAGTATTTTAGTTTAATTAATTGATCTGATTGTAGTGGATGTCTTTGTAAATACTTTAGTTGTTTTGTTGAATATTATAATAATACCTATTTTTAATTATTTGTATAAAATTGTTATGATATTTCTCTTATATGTTAAAACAATAAATTTGTTTAAAAAAAAAAAAGAAAAGTAAAACATTCAAGAGGAAATGAGCACAGGATTTAAGTTGCAGCACTGAGGATGCATTGGATAATTAATGTTGGGTATTATTAAGAAACTGGAGACACATTTACATTACATTTATTTATGTCTGTTGCTGAGATGTATTGTTGGTAACATTGCTAAGGGAGATGAGGACATATTGTAAGTTTAGAGAATCAAAGTTAATGTCATTGCACTGCTTCCTGTGTTATTGTACCAAATGAATTACTCATTCATTCAGACCATCCTAGTCAGGGTGTTGATGCAGCTTATTGTACTATTTAGATAAGGGATGACCCTATCATGCTTTTAGCTTCCTGCATTTGAACTAAGTTTTATGAGACATAATTTTTTTTCAGCTGATCTAATGAAATATAGAGTTATAATGCTAACCATTTTCCCTCAAAGAATATCAGATTTCTGCAAGAAGGTGTTGCAACTAAGGACATATTATGTGAAGTATTTCCAGAATTACCGAAAACTAACTGTACCACACCATTTCTGTGATCAGGAACTGAATGTGGAATGTGTGTGCCACCGACATTTGAAAGTATGTGTTCATAACATATAAAGATAAGAGATAAACCAGGAAAGAGGTTCATTTTGATTTCACCAAAATGTGAAGGTGCTAGTGTTCACCGTAGAATATGTTTTAGCTTCAGACACAATACTACTGAAGCATCCATAAACCATAGGGTGCCATTTGTCGCTAGCAGCAGTGAGATAAACCATTAGATTTAAAAAGACTTACAGTAATAAGGAAGCCTTATTTTGGAAGGTTTCCACATCACAGTAAACTTTTGTGAGTCAGAGACTGCTGTACACTGAGGTTTTTCCCCTGAATAGGGCCTTAATATGCCTTTGTTTACAGGGATGGTCTGACTGGGCCATGGAAGATCTGTTTTCAGTGGAGGCCTGGCAGAAAAACTGCATTAAATTGCCTATCAAAATAAGCAAAAATCGACAATATAACATCGGTGATAACATAATCTACACAAAAGTAAACAATTAATACCAAAATGTGTTCATTTTCAGGTGATTACCTATGATTGTAAGAAGAGATATTGTTAATACAAAAGAAGAAAATAAACTAGAAAAACAGATGCAGTGAATAAGAAATGAGTTTACTCAGATGAGAAAGATTTAATTGTAAAATGTCAGAATTTAATAAAGTGAGATAAGGATAGAGAGGTTTAAATGTAAGGAGAGAGGTTATGGTTAAGCATGAGATTGGTGTATGAGAGAAGAGCACTATAGGGGAAGTCTGTTGTAAGAAAAGGTTGACAAAAATAGTTTTAGGGTGGAAAAATGAAGGTTATGAGTTAGAAGAATGCAGCATAAGTCTTTGAGGTATATAGATGAAAGGTAGTGCTTACATTAGGAGCTTTTGGGAAGTAATATATGAAAAGAAGTGGAAGAGGCAGCGATAGTAGACGGACAGGTGAATGAAGGTGGAGGGAACAACGTTAAGTGCCAGGAATTACATTTAGTCCAATAGTTTGTTTTTAAAGGATATAGAGGAGGATGTTTGTATAAAAGTAATGAGAAGGGAATTCCATTCTCTACATACATATGTGGAATGAAATCACCAGAGGAACTGAATTATTTTATTTGTTTGTTTACTTTGAGTAGTTTTGCATCTGCAGATTTTGTTGGAGTGTACTATTGTACTAGTGGAGAGGGAGGGGCATTTATCTGGAAATAATATTATTTTGTAAGATAATTTAACTGAATGAAGCTGCGGTATTGTGGGAATTCCATCCATTTTAATTTTTTTGAAGGACCATACAATGGCAGTTTGGTAGAAAATCTGGGAAGTTTGTTATAGTACTTTATTAATTTTGAATTGATAAAGAGTTTATATTTGTAAAAAGAGGAGAAGCATAGAGTAAACTTGATAGAAGGTGGGAGGGTGGCATAATGGTTAAGGCGGTTACCTTACAAGCACAAGGTGCAGGGTTTGATTCTCACATGGGGTAATTGGCTAGGCTTAAAATGGCCCACAAGGGCAATTAGCCTAGTAGTAATCTATGAAACAATCTATGAAACAATAGGATAAGGAAATTGTTCTGTGAAACTGTGAAGTACAGAAACTGGAGGCTTTGTAAAGAAGACATAGTTTTTGGTGTGTGCTTCTCACTGCATTTTGAATATGTGTGTCAAATTTAAGTTGGTTATCTGTAGTGACACCTAGTAGTTTTTTAATGATACTATTTCTAGCTGTATGTTTTGAGAGGGGGTTTAGGAGTAGCTGAGAGTAAGATAGTCAAGTTTCTGTAGAGGTGAAATATTTTTGCTTTATAATTTGTAGTGTTGAGTCTTATGATGGTGACATTAGGAGCACCATCTTTTGACACTGTTCACCCATTCAGTCCTATGAGAGTAATTGCGTTGCATGTATGCACTGCAGAGTCATGGGGTAGAGAGGTGTCAGTGTTTATATGTAGGGACATGAATGAGTCTGAATGAAAGTGTGTCTGTGTGTGTGTGTGGGGAGGTGTGCACTCACAGTTAAGTTCATGTGAATTTGTTTGCATGGGTTCAAGCCTTGTACCACTTAAATATAAAACCCCTTGATGGAATGTACAGACACAAATCATGGAAAGACTATATGAGGCCAACATGTGTACTAATGATAACTTCTGTGTCCGTAGTGTGTGTTTGAGCATGTGTGTGGGTGTGAGGATTAGTGTTTCCAAGTGTATGAGGGAATGTGGCGGGCCTTGTATGTCGATTCTTGAATGTGAAGTGTGGGAATGTGTGTATGTGTGTGTGTGTGTGTGTGTGTGTGTGTGTGTGTGTGTGTGTGTGTGTGTGTGTGTGTGTAGGGGTTCCCTTTCCTAAGACAATGCATGGGTTACTAAGTAGAATACTATTGAAGTCAGATCTGTCAGCACAGTGTTCAATTCAGAGACACTGTAATGAGCTTCTAACAAGGTGATTCTTAGTGTTGCTTTACCATGTCTCTAGAACAGATTTTCTCTCCTTCATACTAGTTGACCAGCACGTACTGGGCAATTGGCATTGATGGAGAGGAGTTCTATGAATCCTGCCCAAAGGGAGAAGGTATTAAGCATGGAGAGTGCAATGTAGTAATCCATTTCTGCATACTTTAGCCTTCTGTAGTCTTTTTTCCAGTGAGGATGCTAGTGTACGCCCGCTAAGAATATTGTGTTATCTGCATGGGCTTGTTCATTCTCCACTTTGGCAGCATTGCACCACTACTGTAACTATAAAACATGAAAATTAAGACTTGATTAAAGCTCCAAGAATACCACTAGACAACACCACCAAATCTTATTAGTCTTCCCTTGCACTGCCATTCTGTCTTTTTAAGGTTCATCTCAGCAACGCATAGTAATAGTGATAAAATACCCCCAATACCATATGGTGGTCTGAGTGCAGCTGTCCAGGCCATTCTGATAACACAAACAGCAATCAGTGCACTAGTTGTTATATCCACTTTGACACAAAAGGGAATATGGTAGCTCCTTTACAGGTCTCTCCTGCTGTTAAACATAACATTACACTTAAAGTTAAGGGAATGGAGAACTTATTTTGTGCTCAGGTTTTTACTAAATGCTGCTCCATCATATCTTTCTTTTCTGATTGTTATCAGCTGTGGTTGACAGACATTGCAAGCTTTTACTATGTTTGAATTTTCATCCATGTGTAGTTGGACTGAAGGCATTTAAGTTTTGGAAATTTCTTTCAGCTACTTATTGACAATTAATGCTGTGGAGTGTCAGAAATCATTTAGTCTCATTGGCTTACCATTTTTTGAGATTTTATATTCTATTGTTTGGATTTCTTTTATTCTTTAATTGCTTTTTATTATTTTAAGTCATGTCTGAATTATCTTTTTTTTTTTCATTTTAAATTTCTCTGATGTTTGCTCTTATAGGTTCATAGGTTGGTACTAGGCTATTGACCCTAGGGCCTATACAAGCCTAGCCATAACAATTCCCTGGCTATTTCTTCCCACACTATTTACTTCCCTGGACCCCTGTCTAGCAGGGCGACTGCCGTGATCCCTGGGGTGAATTTCCTTTCTCCCATCCAGTCATCAAGGTTCCTTTTGAAGAGGGCCAAAGAGGTGCTCTGCTTGACATGTATGGGCAGTCTATTCCAGAGTCTGGGGAGTCTTTGGGTCAGGAACCTATCCTTCCAGCATGTTTTGTTTATTGTGATGACAAGGTTTAGATCCCTGGAGCATGTGGCTCTGAGGGATTGGGATTTCATTAAGTGTAGCTTGTCCAACGCATCGGAATGGACAATATGCAAAAGAGAATAGCTCAAGTTTTTTAAGATGGTTAGCATAGGGCATCTTCTTTAGGCCTGTGATTCTTTTAGTGAGGTATTTCTGCAGCCTTTCCAGTTGTTGCAGATGTCTTGAGAGGTACATACCAAACGAGGCGTTGTATTCTATAATGGGTCTAATGAGGGATGAGTACAGTGGGACAGTGACCTCCTTTTTTCTGAATGAAAAGCCCTTAGTGATGAGGTGCGCCACACAGAAGGATTTCCTGACTGTTGTGGCGATGTGGTTATTGAAGGTGAAACCACTGTCCACCTATGTCCCTAAGTCTCTTATCACACATTCAGTGTTTGATGTACTGCCACCTATGTGGTAATTCACGGGTACATGTTTTTCCAAAGGGGATAACTATACATTTCTTGGCATTGAGTTGAGCACATGGCTCTGGCACCAAGCATCTGTTTCTGTAAGGCCCTTTTGTAGAGTTGTGGAATAAGAGTATTGTGGAATAAACTTTCTGATTGTAAACCAGCGTGCCCTGGCACTTTTTATTGGATTTATAGTACCCTTTTGTAGAGTATTGACATAATTTGGGGTTCAGTAATGGCTCCCAGTTTGCAGTCATCTGCGAACTTTGTTAGCCAGAGTCCCTTAGTGTTGGCCTTTAGTTCAGAGAAGAAGATGCCAAATGAGAGAAATCCCAGGACTGAACCCTAAGGTGCTCCACTTGTCACTTGTCTGGAGCTGGATTTGGAGTCAGCTACTTTTACAGTGTGGGTTCTGTCAGTAAGCCAGTTGGCAACCCATCGGGTGACGTAGGGATTAATGCCCAGCTTACTAAGTTTATCTATGATTCCAGAGTGGGGGATGGTGTCAAATGCTTGGCGAGGTCCAGATAGGCTGTGTGGGCTGCCTTACCCTCGTCCACAGCTCTGGAGACTGATTCAAAGAAGTCAATCAGGTTCAGGAGACAAGATCGGCCCTTCAGGAACCCAAACTGGGTTGGGTCCAGTGTTTGGAGGTTGCCAGTGTCTTTGTTTATAAGTTCCATGATAATACATTCCATGGCCTTGCAGATCAGGTTTGTCAGACTGATGGGGCGGTAGTTCCCGGGATCCAAGGTGGATCCCCCTTGTGGAGTGGGATAACTGTAGCTGTGCGCCACTCAGTGGGCATGAAGCCTGAGGTGAGGGTATGATTAAACATGACACTTAGGTGAGGTGCCAGTTCATTTTGTAGTTCATGTAGTACAAAGCCTGGGATGTCATCTGGTCTCATGGATGCTGTATTCTTAGCTTTGGAGAGTGTGTTTTTTACCTGTGTGGCCATTATTACCAGAATTTGGCAATCTTCCGGTATTGAGATGGGTCTTTAATGCAGTGTTTAGTTTTCAAGTCAGATGTAGAAGGAACAGTTAATTGGTCATGTCCAACTTTTCAAAACCTAAAGCGTATATTTTAGTAGGGTTGCAGTATAAAAACCAAACACAATTTCTGTACGAATAATTTATTTTGTATATTTAATAATCATAGTTTAGATATTTTTAATTCTATTTAGTTATGATAACATTTTTTAAATAATATTTAGTAATAATAGAATACAATATGGGGGGGGTTGTATAATACTTAAGGTGTTTACTTCACAATAACAATAGCACGGTACAGGGTTTGATTCTCACATTTGAAAGGGAAATTGGCTGAGCTTATATATATATATATATATATATATATATGTATATATATATATATATATATATATATATATATATATATATATATATATATATATATATATATATATATATATGTATATACACACACACACACATACAGTTACAAAAGTGTTTAACCATTGATTTCCTAGGATTTAAGATCACACTAGCTGCTAATAGGAGAAGTATAATAAAATGTTAGTCAAGTGGAAAAAATAAAACAGTAGACATGGGCTAGAGTTAGATAGGAAAGGAGTGGTTATAAGAGAATAGATGGAGAGTGGGTAAACTTACCCAGGAGTATGACAGGAGCAGAGCCAATGATTTGATAGATGTTCTTTTAGGAGGTGTTTGACCTGATGATAGGTAGGGTTTTTTGCTATGGTTTGAGGAAGAGTGCTCTAAAACTTAGCAATTTTAAAGGATTAAAGAGAGGTACCATGAGTGTTATGGGGTTGAATAACCTTTAACATTAGATCTGAAGTAGGAGATTCATTTGTCTGCAACCTGTGGGTTATGGATCCGATATCGGATCCGAACCGGCATGGTTAACCAGCTAT
This sequence comes from Protopterus annectens, assembly GCF_019279795.1. Lineage (NCBI taxonomy): Eukaryota > Metazoa > Chordata > Ceratodontiformes > Protopteridae > Protopterus > Protopterus annectens. The sequence goes on from NC_056750.1 coordinate 659,982,091, forward strand.
GGATCCAAGCTCTCAGCTCCTCCCCTCACCCATAATGCCCTGCTCTCCCTACATGACCTCAGATGTAGTTTGCCGTGCTGGTGACCAGATTTGTGTTCCTGAGCTCTTCAGCTAAGTGTATTTTTCAAGTGTTTAGAGAGTTAAATTTTGAATTTTTGTGTGAAAGTTGTGTGAAAGTTTAGGTTTCCCTTTTACTTAATTATACTTTTTTAGTGTTTTAATTTTAATTTTACTTATTTCCCTCCCCTCGCTGGTAGCGTAGTGTGTGTTTGGGCCTGTTGTGTGGTTTAGTTGCTTTTACTTTTTATCTTTAGTTTAAGTAACTTTTAGTTCTTTGGGATGTCTGAACAACCCAAAGCTGTGTTCTCTAAGTGCTCCGAGTGTGGCCATAAGCTTTCCCCTGCTGATGGCCACACTCGGTGCGTTAGATGCCTTGGGGTTGAACACCTCACTTCTGGATGTTCCATTTGTGCAGGGTTCAACCCCAGGGCATTGAAGGAGCGGAGGTCCAAGCTTGTCATGGCGGGACTTTTGCCCCTGGACTCGGCTCTGGCCTCCGCTCCTTCGGGGGTAACCGTTTCTACGGTTGTCTCCTCTCCGGCTCCCCCTCCTCCTCCTGGGACTCAACCTCCCTGTAGTGGTTCTGAGGAGAGGGAAGCTAGAAAGAAGGACCGGAGGGAGAAGCACCATAAGCGGCGGGCCGAGACCTCTGTTTCGGCCCCACCTGCCAAGCGGGCTTCTCCTCCGGCCTCCTTGTCTGCTGGTTCTCCCCCTCCTCGGCTCCGGTCACCTGTGTGCTTTTCACCGGGACCTGAGGAGGAGGAGACCCGATCTCCGTCGAGGCTATCCAGGAGGCACTCTAGGCCTACCTCGGTAGCCTCGTCGAGATCGACCTATAGCCTGTCAGACGCTGATCTGGACCGGATGATGAGAAGGTTCATCCAGGCCCAGATGCAGATGGGAGTGCTCTTGCCCCCCCCCCCTCTGGGGGGGAGCTCGACCCCTTTCTTTAAACCAATTGCTCCTTCTCCGACCCGCTACCCGGGTTCGGAGCAGTTGGAGCCGAGCAGCTTCGGAGCCGGGGGTGGGTTGGCGCCGATAGTACTTGGTACTTCGGATCCGACCCTGCCCTCGAGTGCTTCGGATCCGACCTCTCGGAGCCTGGATCCGAGCTTCGGATCCGGGGGGATCAGTGCTCCTTTGGTGCCGTCTGTGTCGGAGCGCACTGTCCCTTCGGATCCGAGCGCTTCGGCCCGGCTCCGATCCACTCCTCGGATCCGAAGGGGAGCCGATTGTTGGATCCATTGGTCGAGGTCGTCTCCCCTTCGGCTTTTGATGTAGTGGAGAGGGCCCTGTTGAGGGTCTCCGGACCCCCGGAACTTGCTTCGGCTCCGTCCCGCGCTCCATCTGCACTGGGTCAGGCTTCCACCATCCGGCCCTTGGGACAGCCCGCTCCTTTGCCCCAAGCTGTTCCCCCGGAACAGGTCACTGTTTGCGAGGAGTCCTCTGACAGCCCCCCGGAGGATGTTCCCCGCAAACATACGTGCAAAAGGAGGCACATTGACTCCCCCGAGTCTCTCACAGAAGACACGGACTTGGAGGAAGGGGAAGGCTCCCCAAGATCACCCCCCGAGGATGTCTCATTTGGAGACATCATGGAAATGCTCCGCATAAGGGGGGGGTGGTCTGCCCCCAAGTCTTCCTCGGACGAATCCGTGTTCTTGGAGGCATTTGAAGCGGGCCCATCTACCTCTTGGGTGTCCCCTCCTGCCGACCCCCTGGTGGACCTCATTACCACCAGGGCGTGGAAGGAACCGGACAATGTGGAGCCAATCCCAAAAAGGCCTGACCGTATTCTCAGTCCCCCGGCTGACCGTGCCCACTGGAGTAAGGGGCCTCCGGTAGATGCCATGTTGACAGCGGCTGCCACCAAGAGGGAACTTGCTCAGGAGAGTCCCTCAGTCCATCCCCCGAGCAAGGAGTCTCGGATGATGGACTGCTTGGGGAAGCGGATGTTTAGTTCAGCGACCTTCTCAGTGAGGGCGCTGAACTACCTGGCACATGTGATTAGGATGCAGCGCGATCTTATAAAAGAATACGCTGCACCCCCCAGAGTCCATGTCGGAGGAGGACAAAGTGCTGCACTCCACCCATATGGCTACTCTCAGGTCTGTCACTAATACCTCTATGCGACTACTGTCCCATGCTACGGAAGGTGCCGCTAGAGCCGCAGGGGCAGGCCTAGTTACTAGACGTCAGGCCTGGCTCCGTCATTGCGATTTCTCGGAGCCCTTCAAGGCGTCATTTGCGAACGCCCCTTTCGATGGTTCTGCCCTCTTTGGCAAAACTGTTCGTGACACTTTGACCCAGAGCGAGAAGGACGGGAAGACGCTGTCTGCCGTCGGAATCCACTTCTCTGTACCCCAGAGGCCCTATTCTAGGAACCAAAAGGGTCAGAAGAAGATGTGGTTCCGGAAGTCGCAGCAATCCCAGCCTGCTCCGGACAACCAGTCCTTCCATGGCAGAGGAGGACAGGGAGGACGCCGCCCTAGGGGCAGAGGGGCTCCCAGGAACTTCGGGTCCAGAGAACCCTTCTCTGAACGGCCCGCGCAGCAGCCCTGAGGGGTTGCCCGGCTGCTCCACTCTGGAGGCAGTCGGGGGACGTTTTTCGGAGCACCTAGCAGCATGGGAGTCCATAACATCAGACCGCTGGGTCCTCCAGATCATATCCAGAGGATACCGTATCCCCTTTCTTCACTTGCCAAAATTGAAGTCCCTCCCCGACGTTCCACCCGGTCAGTGGGAGGCCGCTTTGGCAGAAATTGGCCATCTGCTAAAGAAAAGAGCCATCCAGCCCGTCCCCCCAGACCAGATCGGATTAGGGTTCTACTCCAGGTTCTTTTTAGTGCCAAAAAAGACGGGGGATCTAAGACCAATTTTAGACCTTTCTCTTTTGAACCTGGCAGTTCCCAAGGAGAAATTCCATGGTTACATTGCAGTCTATTCTCCCCCTTCTGGGAGAAAACCACTGGATGTGCTCCATAGACCTCAAGGATGCGTACTACCACATACTAATGGACAGGCGCTCCAGGAGGTTTCTCTGCTTCCGGCTGGGAGCCAGTCACTACCAATTCCGGGTCCTTCCCTTTGGTCTCACCATAGCCCCCAGGGTGTTCACCAAAGTATTAGCAGTGGTAGCGGCCCACCTGAGGCTTCAGGGGGTGCAGGTCTTTCCTTACCTGGACGACTGGCTTCTCACCGCCCCAACAAGGCATCTACTTCTCTTGGCGTGAGACTCCTTTCTCCATCTTGCTCCACGCCTGGGCATCACGATAAACACAAAAAAATCCAACCTAGCACCCACGCAGCTCATAGATTTTATAGGTGCCAGGTTAGACACGAGGAGATTGAGAGCCTTCCTCACAGCGGACAGAGTGCAAAGCCTACAGCTCCAGGTGCGGGCCATTCTCCACTCAAGCTCAGTTCCGGCGGAGTTGGTCCTGAGGGCCCTAGGGTCCATGGCGGCAGCAATAGCGCTTCTTCCTCTCGCCAGGTTCAATATGCGTATCCTTCAATGGACACTCATGGTTCATTGGTCATATCTTGCTCTTCCTATGCATCATCCCATTGCGATCAGCAAGGCGTGCAGGCGGTCCCTCCTGTGGTGGCTACACTCTCCAGATCTCCACGGAGGCCGCCCCTTTTGTGCCTCTCCCCCTCTCGCCACGGTGACCACGGACGCCTCCTGCCTCGGGTGGGGGTGGGGGCATTTTGCAGGCTGGATGGTCCAAGGCACGTGGGACGATTCAGAGACCTCACTGCATATCAATGTTCTAGAGATGAGAGCAGTGCTCTTAGCGTTGCTAGCACTTCAGGCCTTTCTTCCCTTGGGAACAATTGCGATTCAATCGGACAACATGTCGGTTGTCTGGTATATCAACAAACAAGGAGGAACCAGGTCTTACCCCCTTTGTCGAGAAGCCATGAGAGTGTGGGAATGGGCAATCTCCACCAACCGCTTTCTCATAGCAACGCATATTCCGGGTCGGTCCAACATCCTGGCGGACAAACTCAGTCGCACCATTCTCACCCCCTACGAGTGGTCTCTCAATACTCAGGTAGCGGAACGCATCTTCGCACAGTGGGGAACTCCTTGTTGCGATCTTTTTGCGTCTCCCTCAAACACCAAGTGCAACAGTTTTTTCGCTCTGATACCTCCTCCCAGAGGTTCCCCAAGAGACGCTCTGGTGCATGCTTGGCCACCCGGTCTTCTTTATGCTTATCCCCCCTTGCCTCTGATGCTCCAAGTTCTTCAGAAAGCCTCTCGGTTGGGGTGCAGAATGATCCTCATTGCTCCATTTTGGCCTCGACAGATCTGGTTCCCCTTCCTAAGGTCTCACTCAGTGAATCCTCCTTGGATTCTAGATCCCATTCCGGATCTGATATCTCATCCATCCCACTTATCTCCTCCGAACCTGGACAACCTGAAGCTGACCGCTTGGCTGCTCCAGTTCCACTCCTGATCAGGATTCCCGGTATTTCGTCCCCTGTTAAGGCCATCCTGGTGGCAGCTCATAAGCCATCCACTAGGAAAGTCTACCGCAGCAAGTGGAAATGGTTCTCTTTGTGGGCGGAGCGGCAAGGCCTAAACCCCTTCACAGTTCCTCTCCCTTTGGTGCTTGACTTCTTAACCACTCTTTTTAATGATGGTGCCAGCAGTTCCACGGTCAAAGTACAACTTGCGGCAGTTTCTCATTATCACATTGGTCATGACTCCAGTCCACTGATGTCTGCCAAATTGTGTAAGATTTTCCTTAAAGGTACTTTTCTTCTCAGGCCCCCTATAAAGCAAGCGGTTCCTCCTTGGGACCTTTCCTTAGTTCTTCAGGCCTTGACCGCCCCTCTTGAACCGGCTACGGTAGATCTGAAATTCTTATCTTTCAAGACCGCCTTCTTAGTAGCCATTACTTCGGCCAAGAGAGTCTCAGAGCTTCAAGCATTATCAGCTAAACCTCCTTACTTGGTCTTTCATCCGGACCGTGTTTACCTCAGGACCAACCCGTCCTTTCTTCCTAAGGTAGCTTCTGAAGCAAACATTAATCAATCCATTAACCTCCCTGTTTTCTTCCCTAAATATCAAAACAAGGGTGAATACAAGCTTCACTCCTTAGACGTTCACAGGCAACTTAGATTTTATCTAAACAGGACGGCTGGTCATAGGCAATCCGACCAGTTGTTCATTTCCTTTGCTAAATTTAATTTGGGCAAGCCAATTTCCAAAGTCTCATTATCTCGCTGGATTTCACAATGTATCTTACTAGCTTATCAAGCTTCGGGAAGGCCCGCACCAGAGGGTGTACATGCCCATTCAACCCGGTCAGTCTCTACCTCGGCAGCCTTTAAGGCTAGGATTCTTCTAGATGATATTTGTGCAGCAGCCATGTGGGCTTCATCTCATACCTTTATTTCCCACTACAAGTTGGATCTTACATCTAGGGGTAGAGCATCCTTTGGCTCCGCGGTGCTCCAGAATATCCTTCCATGATGGCCGCCCAAGATTCAGGTAGCTGGGGACTCTGTCCCACAGGTTGCAGACAAATGAATCTCCTACTTCAGATTTAGAAGTTATGTACTCACCATAACGTTCCATCTGAGTAGGTGTATTCATTTGTCTGCAACCATCCCGCCCTCCTATCCCCCTGGCCTCTCAGTTTCCTGCATATGTTGTGTTACCCTTTTCAGGGTGTTTATGCTGTTGGCAAACTCGATCTGAGGTCATGTAGGGAGAGCAGGGCATTATGGGTGAGGGGAGGAGCTGAGAGCTTGGATCCATAGCTGGTTAACCATGCCGGTTCGGATCCGATATCGGATCCATAACCCACAGGTTGCAGACAAATGAATACACCTACTCAGATGGAACGTTATGGTGAGTACATAACTTCTAATTTGAGGACTTGAGTGATCTGCAATTTATATTGGGTAGAATTAGGTTAGTAAGTGCAGGGCAGTCATTGGGCTGGTGAATTATTTTGTGGACTATGGTCAGGTGATTGAGTGTTAAAAGGTTTGGGAGTTCTAGCCAGCTGAGTTTGGTGAGTGCTGAGCAGTGGTGGGTTCTGTATGGGTGGTCTGTAGCGAACTTTGCAATTTTATTATAGCAGGATTCTAGACTATTCAGAATGAATGCTGTAATTAAATCAAAAGGTGCTTTGACAAAGTATTAGTTTAAGGGTGTGCACACTTATGCAACCAGCTTATTGTACTTTTTTTATTTTTTATATTTTTCCCCCCTAACAGATTTGTTTTTTCAATTGAATTGTAGAGGTTATAGGTCACATTAAAGTCGGGAAAAGTTTTGAAATGATTTATTGTGGTCTCATTTTTTTATATCACAAAAACCTGGCATTTTAACAGGGGTGTGTACACTTTTTATATCCACTGTATGTGTATGTATGGGTCTACTTGAGAAGACTGAAGTCCGAAATTACTGAATCCGACATGACGGAGATTAATTCAGCCAAACTGCATATCACCGAAAATTTAAAACATCGAATTTCATATAACCAAAAATAATTAAAATACTTTACCAGCACTATAAAGAAGAAGTAAGGGTTCAGTCACATGTACAACGCACTGTCCTACAGTGGTGATGTGCAAACCCGGAATTATTGGTCATGTGTATACAATGTACAAATCACAAAAAGGAAGAGCTGTATTAGTTTTGGATTATGACATTTATCATTTGGAGAAGAGAACAAAAATTAAAATGTACTGGCATGAAAGTTGAAAAGCAGAGGAAAATGCAAAGCTAGCGGTGTAACATCTTGTATTGTTAGTGGAGAGGAACTCATGAAATCCATTAATCATAACCACTCAGCTGATCCTGCAGAAGTTGAGAGATATAAACTGTGTCACGACATGAATCAAAGAGCATCAGTGTCTACAGATAATCCTTATCGAATGGGAGATTCTTTCCTCTATGTCATTAGAATTCATTGCAAGTTTTCCTAGTGGAAAAGCATTACTACAGCAAGTTAGCAGAATTAGAAAAAGATGTATGTTTGGACGAACTAAAGATACAATGGATATTTTAACAGTAAATGTGGAAAATTATCCTTAAAAGTAGGATACTTTCATGAGAAAAAGTCAGATGATTCAAGAAATGAAAAACACAGTTTTGGTTCTAAGTACTGTAGAGAACATGTTTGACTTAAGTCAGGCAACAATCTAGATGATGGATGGTATATATATATATATATCAGTAAAGAGAAGCAATTAAGACAGTTATATAGTGTACATGGTTTAGTCAAATGTGGAGGCTACATTCCTCTGTTGTACTGCTTTATGTCAAAGAAGTTCACAATTCACGCATACAAATCATCATCGGCTCATCCAATCACTTTGGAAATACTTAATCAATAAGTATTAACATGTTTAAAATGGTAAATAAATAATATCAATATTATACACAGGAAGCCTTTCTTTTCAAGTCACTATAAATTGAAATACAGTCATTTACGCCTGAAGGGTTGGTCGCATTCAGCTTCAGTTGGCAAAACATCTGTAATTGCTTGTTGTGATTGGTCTGGTATGGAGGTGTTTTCATAAACAGTTGATTCATTGATATTTTTAAATACATTTTTTTACAGCACTTTGGTTGTGAAGATGTTTTGCTAATAGACGAAAGCGCTTAATCAACGTGTTTTTGTTTACTAAGAATAAAGTGTTCATTCTGGGGTTTGCAGCTTTCTGGAATCCATTCTTCGTTTATTTTTTTATTGTTTTCATCGGTTCCATTGCAGGAGAGTTACTCGAATTTTGTGCTTCTTATGAATTTAAAAATGCAATGAGATTTCAGTGTTTGAGGGTTGAACTTAATGTACTCAACAATATGACATCCAGTAATGTAATAAATACTTTGACACCCCCCCCATGCAGAATGGATTGTTTAGTATCATTTTGCACAGCCTGTCACCTCCTGTTTTTTTTTCACCTGTTCTGGGTAATTAGAGTTTTCAGAAAACTTTTCTGCTGTGAATTCATAGTGCTGTTTCAACATTACTGAAGGGATTCTCTTTCTTTGAAAAGTGATTTCATTGTGTTAGCAATGGCTGAGATTAAGCTAAGATATCTCAGGTTTGTGCTTTTGCCTTTTCTTCACTTTTGTAAGGAGGAGTCACATTCAGCGTCCACCTCCATTCTTGCACTGACTTTATTTGTTCCCTTGTTTTGCCACCTTATATTCTGGATCTGACTTGACATGACAAAACATGGTTCTACGAACTTCCTTTTAACTGAGAGAGCTCTATTGATCTGTCAGCAACACTAACCAACCACTGAGCAGTGTGCAAACAGAGATGCGGAATTCCTAAGAATGGAAGGGAATGACCCACCTGACCCTAAACAATGAAGGGGAGGACCCCAAGTCCCCTGTCTAATTAAATAATTGGGCACTCCAGGGTTGTGATATATTTAACTTGCCTGTACTTAATTAGGTAACCTCTTGTCTTTTGACGCAGTTCAACAAATCTGTCCTAGTAAATGGGGAGTCAACAAAGTAGTTGGTAGCAAGTTATTGTGCTGCTTTTTTATTCTTTTACAAGTATTGAGATAAAAGTATTTTTTTAACATTACTAACCATTTGGGGTTAATTCTGTTTGGTTATTACCTTGCTTTCACTTTATTTGGTATCACATCTCTCTCTCTCTTTTTCTTTTTGCTTTATTTTTCTCTAATATATTTATTTATTTGCATTTATTAAGTGGGATAGTTGGAATGGACATACAGAGATACTCCTTTTCAGCAGAGGCCAAGGGAGAAAAGGTCTATTAGTACAAGATGCAACACAATGTAAAATTTGAGTATATTAAAAAAAGAAGATAAAGTATAATAATAGATATCCAAAGAACATGAATTCATTCATCCGATCTTTGGCAGAAGATATATGCCAGGTTTTTATCTTGCTATATGTGACTCTTGTGATAATTTTTACATAGGGAACACTACAAGACAACTGAATGAAAGAATATCTAAGCATGTTTCTGACATTCATTTGAATGACTTTAAAAATCCCTTGGCTAAACATGTAAAAGAAACTCAAAGGCAAAGATTTTATTTCAGAGTCTTACAGGTGGTTAAGGAAAATCCATGAGGGGTTGACGTCAACAATAAAACTGAATTAGCAGAGATGTCTTGGACTGGGGCCTTACAAGCTGACAAACTCCTGGTTTGAATTTGAACTTCCCACTGAAACCAGCCCTTAGTGGATGTAGGCTGAAGAGATGAGCTTGACTGGTTAGTCAGACTTTAAGAATGATATCACTGCCAGAATTTATAGATGTGATGAAGGATCCATTTGAGATCTGAAAGTGATTATCAGTTTTTTGCATTCATTTTTTTAAATAAAATATAAAAGTTTTAGTATTTTAAGCAATTTCATTTATGTTCCTGACTGTGATGGCAGTACTGGGTATTCTACACTCTTTATTCATTCTCTCTGCCTCTGCAGTAGTGCACTTTGGTGGTTGTAATTGTATTTACATGTGTTATATTTATTTACTTACATTTGTTGACCGGAAGTGTCTGACTGGCCGTAGGTCCATTTTCAGCGGAAGCCCGGGGAGAACAGCTCCACAGTTAAAACAAACAGACAGTAGTTACATTGGATTACATAGCGATTAACAATTTAATATAGCAATTACTTGCAACATATTTACAGATGAAGAACATAGTACATCAGTAGACAACTAGAATCTTTATCTGTGAACTACATAACAGACATTAACAAATGTTACAATAAGAAGTTCCTGCTGTATAATAAGTACTAGGCTTATGAGCATCTGAGCTTGCTTTATTCAAGGTAGTTAGTAGAGTGGAAAGAAAGGTAGTGGTTGGATGGGGTGGGTGATATTAGAGTGGGAGTTGCAAGGGCATAGCCAGCATGTTTTTAGGTGCACTTTTAGTAAAGTTTTGAAGTGGGTGCATGATGGTATGGAGGTAATTGTGGGTGGGAGGGAGTTCCATAATTTGGTTATGGTGCAAAAGAATAGTGCTTCACCAGCAGAGTTATTGGCTTTAGTGATCTGCAAGTGATTTTTGTTGCTGGATCTTAGTGGTCTGGTGGTGCAATAGGGTTGGGGTAGATTCTGGAGGGATGGGACATTTAGTGGATGGTTTACTAGTTTGTGGGCGAGTGAAAGTTGATACCATTGAAGGAGGTGAGGGAGTTCAAGCCAGCCCAGTTCAGAGAGACAGTGGTGACTACGGCAGGATGCCCCTGTGGCGAATTTCGCGATTTTGTTCTAGCAGGTCTCTAGCTTGTTTAGATCGCATTGCCTTAGGTTTGTATATATTGGGGAGGCATAAAGTAGGGTGGAGATAATGTGGGTATTTGCTGTTGAAATCTTTGCTGCTTTGGTGAGACGTTGCTTATTTCTGTATAACTATCCTAGTTTTTTGTGGACTGTTTTTAAGGTCATGGATATGTGAATGTCAAATTTTAGTTTATTGTCTACTTCCACTCCTAGCAATTTGGTGTGTTCAGTCGGGTATATAGTGGTGTTGTCTTTTGCTGTGATGTTAAAGTGAGAGTTGTTTTATATGTATATATATATATATATATATATATATATATATATATATATATATATATATATATAGGTTTACTATTGAAATTCTGAAACTGCATTTGTCAACCAGTCACAATGGTCAACCTGAAATGCTGAATTCAGAACTTCAAAACAGCAGCCATGGCAAAAATGAATACATCAACATCCGTAGTAAGACGTGTTTGACATAGCAGGAGGTGATGTCAGTCACCCATGCTATGCACCTTAATGTACCATTACACTCCACAGTCAATGGTACATTTAATTGTACTATTTTGTGTGGAGGGGGCTATGCCCACTGAACCCCCCATGTGGGGGGCTGCACCCAACACCCCCCTGCATATTAAATATACCAACTCTGACATCGCACTACAGCGAGGAAATGGGTTAATTCTCTGTTCCTCACTGAACCGTGATCTTTGTTCACAATATCGAACTCAGATACTTGAACTACACTACCCATTCGCTGTAGTGTAATCGATGTATTTTGGTTCGGCATTCTGCCCATTTTATATATATATATATATATATATATATATATATATATATATATGTGTGTGTGTGTGTGTGTATATGTATGCATTTTATCAGCTTCGGTGCACTCAGAAATGGCAAAAACTTAAATGCTGCATTCATAATAATTAATGCCACTGCTCTGGCACATTTTTGACAGACAACACTGTGTACGACTTCTTGCAAAACTATATTCTCCTGAACAAGAGGGTAGTGCTAGTGAGGTCCTCTTTTCACAGTCATCACAACTGATGCCAGAATACTTCAGCTCCAGAATATAGAAGAGAAGCACTTTCCTAAAATGTCTGCATTGTGAATTCTTGTCTCAAAAATCCACATAGAACCCATTTTAGTGGATGTTGTTCTTAGATAAAAAAGAGGGGTATGTAAGACGTCATGAAACAGGTCTTTGTGGATTCTACACCATTGTCATACTAGTCCCCTTGCAGACATCATAGGCTGGATTTATAAAGGTTACCTCAAAGTGTACAGTATGTGTACACTTAGCATAACCGTTCTGAGTAGGCAGCACAAGCACTGTGGTTGGAATGTACACTTTGTGGAAACATTTGTGAATCTGGCCTACCTGAGACCAGATTTGCTGTTCAGGAATATCAGAACCATCATACAGAGCAAAAATACTGAGTGCATATTATTTGGACCACACTTCTATAGCTAGAAAAAAGAACTGAAAAAAGACTATGTTCTGTAGTCATACAGGAAAACAACTTGCAAATTTTAGTGCAAAACGTATCACCTGACATTCCATTTTCAGGAAGAATATTTCCAGTTCTGTGTAGTATTTGTGTGTGTGTGTGTGTGTGTGTGTGTGTGTGTGTGTGTGTGTGTGTGTGTGTGTGTGTGTGTGTGTGTGTGTGTGTTTGATACAGAGAGGAAGAGAGATGTGGTGAGATCACAGGTAATATAAAAACAGATATCTTCAACATGAATGCAGTGACCTCTGTGCTAGAATGAAATAACAGGGCTGTTTTTGTAAGGAATATAATGTTGTTTGCTAATGACGTGGTGATGAGTCATTCATTAAAGTAAGAAGTCACATAATCGGAAATGCTTGGAAATTTGTTGTGTTGTTGAATGTCACCTGGTGACTAACTATTATAACATTGTAATTTATATCATTGTGATCTGCCATATTACTCAGTAAATAACACCTAATCAGAGAATAAGGCCTAGCATGGTTTTCCAGGGTGGTCATGATATAAGCCCTACCACAAAAATAAGCCCTAGTTAAGATTGTCAACAACACACGATGAACATGTTGAATTATAAAATAATAATATTATTGACATCTGTTGACTGAGATTATCATACTCTGCTCACCATTTTCAGACCATTCGGACACCCAAATTCTTCTCTTTGCAGAAAGTCGTAAGATTCTTTCCCCGGGAGTCCTCCACGATTCTTACTGTAACCCTAATCCTCACTCACACTTGACGGTTGAGATCCTTGGTCAATAAACACTGGCAAGTAGAACGTGCGCACTTGATACTGAATGGGTGTGGTTGTGTCTTCTTAACCGTAGCCATTTTGTGTTGCCACTCCTGTCTCTTAAGTCTTCAATTAACCGCCCCCCCAGACAAGGTGAGTGCAAAAAGAAAGAGTTATTCCGTCGAGTACAAGAAAGGAATTGTGGAGGACTCCCGGGGAAAGAATCTGATGGCTTTCTCCAAAGAGAAGAAGTTGGCTCTCCGAATGGTCCGAAAATGGCGAGCAGCATACGATAACCTCAGTCAACAGGCTGACAAGGGAAATGCTAAGAAGTGCAAGTGTGGATCAGGTCAGCAACCATTATTTCCTGAGCTGGAAGACATCATCTGTGAATAGACTGCTAACAGGAGAACAAAAGCTTTGGTTGTGCACAGGGCTGATATTCAAGCATTTGCCCTTGCAATGGCACTACAGTTAGAAATATCCCAAGAAGAATTCAAAGCATCACAACATTGGCTGGCTGGTTTCCTTCAGCGATATGAACTGTCTCTAAGATCAACACTGTTCAAGCTGGAAGATACTGACGTTATTAAACATGCACTTGCATTCAAGTCCTTTGTTGATGGCATCAACTTTTCTAAATACCAACTCTCCAACATGATTGCTATGGACGAAACTGCAGTGTTTATGGGCCAAGGATCTCAAACAACAATTGATCAGAGGGGTGCCTCGTCAATCTACATTCCCTCCACTGGTTATGAAAGTGCACCTGTTACCTGTATTTTGGCAATTCGTCTAGATGGAAAGAAAACCCCACCTCTAATCATTAGTAAGGGCAAGAAAGATAAGATTGAACATGTTTCAGGCATTTACATTCTTGAAACCGAAAAAGCCTGGTGCACACAAGCAGTTATAAGGAAGTGGGTCGATGTAATGCTGCCACTTGTTTTGCGAGGTGGTGAAAAAGGTCTGGTAGTCTGGAATTCAGCCAGCACTCACCGCGCTAAAGACATGAAGAAATTCCTTCACAGAGAAGAACAGATCAAATAATGATTCCCCCAGGAATGACTGCCTATCTCCAGACTCCTGACGTTGCAATAAACAAACCATTCAAAGACCATTTGTGCATGGCACTCAATGACTACATTGAAAATAGAATGGAGAAAAATCAGCATGGAAACATTGTGAAGCCTAGCCTGCAAGAGGTCATGACTTGGGTGAAGAATTTATGGGATAAAATCACTGACAGCTATGTTGCCAATGCACTACGAGCAGGTTACTTGGACAACTGTGTTCATTTAAGGAGAGCTCTATTGCTAGGCATGACAGATTGAGGCCAATGGTGCTACAGAAAATGGAGTTGCATGAAATTCAGACCGAAATTCGGGGGTTGGACACTTATGACAATGTTCCAGAAGAAAATGACATGACTATATTTGAATAACTTTTCTGTTATCGGGGCAACAGAATGGATTGCTTCTGCTTTCAGCTGCCAGCAAGCTCTTGTCAGTTTTTTTTTTACTTTATTGTATTAAGTTACCATTTCATTATCAAGGGGTTATTACAAACTAATTAGTTCCCAGACTTCATTTTTTCACTTTCCATCATTCTTCTGTTACAATGTGGGTAAGGAATAAAGAAAGCATCACCACTCAAAAAGTGGCAGTTATTCACCTGTTTTATTTCCCTCCTCCAATACACATGTATTGAGATTTTTCTGCACGTTCTGTTAAGCATGAAATATTGCACTGTGAAAGTCAAGGTGTAGATATTTTGAAGTTGAAATGTTTGTTGCACTGTTTATGTAGAATTCTCACACAACTGTTAACGCGTTACCCAGAACTGTTGTCCAATATCAGAAAAGTACCAAATAAATGTCAATTCGTGTACATGAATAAATGTTGATTTTTGTACATGAATAAATGTCGATTTGTGTGCATGAATAAATGTCGATTTTTGTACAAGTATAAATTAATAAATGTAGATTGTTGGGGGGGGGTAAATAAGCCCTAATGCGTATTTTGGCGGGGAAAAAGTATAAGACCCGGTCTTATTTTCGGGGAAATACAGTAGTTATATTATGATGTGTACCTTTTAGGTTTTAGTTCCCTTTCTTCTTCTTCTTCTTCTTTCAGCTTTTCCCGGTTAGGGGTCGCCACAGCGGATCACCTGTCCGCTCATGATTGGCAGTGGAGTTTTACAGTGCCGAGTTGCCAGCCCGGTGCCCAACCTTCCACAGAAGGCACACACACGCACACACTCATACCTAGGGCCAATTTAGAGTGTCCAATCCACCTACAGCATATCTTTGGGATGTGGGAGGAAACCGGAGCACCCGGAGGAAACCCACGCGACCACAGGGAGGACATGCAGGCTCCGCACAGAAGGCACCCCAGCCAAGAATCGAACCGGAGAACCTCTTGCTGTGAGGCGACAACGCTAACCGCTGCATCACAGCGGTCGCAAAACATGGTACGTTTGGGAAAGGGAAGGGTATGATTTCAGGTATCCTAATGCTTTCATCATGGTTAGTGTAATTAGTCATTTCTCCTGCAGGGTATAAAAGAAACAAAAAAAAAAAACAGGTAACGAGATTGACATCAAACACTAACAGTTGATTTGCTTACCAAATTTGTATACTAAGAACTACTGGCCACTGTCCTAGATGCTTGTGAAAATCACTAAAAATGTTCTTCACGTTTTAAAAGGTGCTGATCAAGCTCTCCATCAACTGACTAACTGATTTACCTTGGCTTTGACAGATGAAGTTCTAAAAGTACACTGTGGTCATAAATTTGGAGACAGAATTGAAGTATTATAAAAGATCACAGAATATTAGAATATTTAGAATATCCAGTGGCAAATTTTGAAATATCACATGCTCAGTCTTATGTTCTGGCCATTCAGTCTGAATTCATACTGCAGGTGCAAAGCAAAACATACTAGTTCAATGTTCTGAAAAGTCCAGTTGTACTGCATATGTAATGCTGCTGCGGGTCACAGCTGAAGTGTAATCTCATCTGTTATAAATTGTAGTGCATTGCTCCACCCAAGATAAAACCGATTTCTTATAAATACTCCTTGCTAAGTAAACCACCTAAAACTAAAATAGCATTATGAATAAAACAAAAGAAGCATGTTTATAACAATGTAAATGAGGTATGCTCTAATATAGCTCTGATTTCTGTCTCTTTTTCTGGTCTTCTTAGGGAGTACAAAGACAATGCTATGTTAGCACAGCTGGTACAAGACAAACTGGATGCGTACAAAGCAGATGATCCAACCATGGGGGAGGTGAGTAAATGCCAAGGAAGAGCGGAGGAGGGAGAGGTGTGACAGCCTTTAATTAGGTCATGAGTGTTGTGAAGCCTGCTGAATTTGCTGAGGGGGCTCCTTTCCATACTCTGTTATGCCAGCAGGGTTTTTCCCTTTTTCTGAAAACATGATTAGTATTTTAGGCAGTAATTATATCAGAAATGGGGAAACATTCTTAGTCTTTTAACTGTTTATTCGATTTATGTATGTATTTTTTCAGTACAAAGAAAGCATGCCTCAGTAAATCAAGGTGAAAATCACAACTCTTGTGATTGCTTACATACACATTCTTAAGTGGAAGTACAGTTTTCTATTAGTACTTCTGTCAGAAATGTTATTTGACATGTAAATCTGCTTAGGAAATGTTTTCTGAGCTTCAGAACTAGCTTTAGTTCTGGTCTATTTTACAGTGTTTCGCAGTGTTTTACAATTGCTCTTTAGCCAGTACTTGCTTAATTTTTTTTTTTGACAATTTATGGAGAAAGAGTGCTAGTACATGGCACTATAATTTAAATTTAATGAGGAATTGAATTAAATGTTCATGTTTTAGCTAGGGCTGGTAGCTATAATAGCCTGCACGAGAGAAAGGAAGCTGAGTGGCAGTTTAGACTGGATGCCAGCTAGTCTCCAGGCATTAATGATTACATAACCATCAAAAGCATTTTAAGGTAAAATAAGTTATGTTTTTTATACTAAAACCATTTAATAATGCCCTGCCTCTTAATATTATTTATCTACATTTGTTGGTTGTGCATTATTTATCCTGTCACACTTTGCTGTATAGTCATTATATTCAGTTATATATGTGTTTATCTTTAAAGATTTTTTATTTGATTTTTATTTTTAATTAGTTTTAGTATTTTATGAAGATGCTTGTTTTTTATTTTTCATTACTTTTAGTATTTTATGAAGATGCTTTTTATTCTCTTACTTAGCTTTTTAGTTGCTTGTATTAATTTGTATTTTCCTAGTGATAGCTGTTGGTTGGTTTCATTTTCACATCATCATCATAAACTAATTATTTAAATGCTCTGTGTCCAGTATTAGTTGGTCTGATGATATATCTTGTGGTTTTGAAGCAAAAGTACTCAGTAGCTATTTTATTTAAATAAGTTATTTTCTGTGTGTGAAATTCACCTTACTGTACAGTGTCACTACTGCAGCCATGAAATGTACCGTACATTACATTGTTACTACTGCATCTATGAAATGCACAATACTTTACAGTGTCACTACTACAACCATGAAATGTACCCTAAGTTACAGTGTCACTACTACATCTGTGAAATGCACCCAAAGTTAGAGGGTCACTACTGCATCTGTGAAATGCACCCTACATTACAGTGTCACTACTGCATCCATGAAATGCACTTGTTACACTGTCACAACTATATCCCTGAAATGCACCCTATGTTACAGTGTCACTACTGCACCATTGACTGCCCGGTTAAAGAAACTCCAGCTCTACTCAGTGGCATACCGCCTGTTCAGAGGCGATCTGTGCCTGACGTATAAAGCCATGTCCAACCCGGAATTAATGGACATGCTGCACCTCAGAAAATCCAAATCCCATCGAGCTACGCACTCGAGAGACTTGAACCTCAGCACTGAAATAAATAGGACATGCTGGAGGGACAGATTCATAACCCAGAGGCTCCCTTCACTCTGGAATAAAATCCCAGTCCAGGTTAGGCAGAGTCCCTCATTGACTCTCTTCAAGAGGAATCTTCATGAGTGGATGGGAGATCGTAGGTTTACCCCGGGTATCACTTCTGTGTCACTGTTAGACAGAGGCACAGTATACTAACCTCGAAAAAGGGCATAGCAAAATAAATTTAAAATGGGTGGCGAAAGCCAAACACATTCTGGCTAGGCTTATAAATGCCCTAGGGCAGATAGCCTAGTATGAACCTATGAAATGCACCCTACATTACAGTGTCACTACTACATCACTGAAATACATCGTATGTTACTGTGTCACTACTGCATCCATGAAATGCACCCTACTTTACAGTGTCACTACTGCGTTCATGAAATGCACCCTAAATTACATTGTCGCAACTACATCCATGAAATGCACCCTGTTTTACTGTGTCACCACTGCACCCATGAAATGCACCCTACATTACAGTGTCACAACTACATCCCTGAAGTGCACCCTATGTTACAGTGTCACTACTGCATCTCTGAAATGCACCCTATGTTACAGTGGCACTACTACATCAAAAAAATGCATCCTATGTTACATTGTCACTACTGCGTCTGTGAAATGCACCCTGCTTTACAGTGTCACAACTACAACCATGAAATGTACCCTACATTACAGTGTCACAACTACATCCCTGAAGTGCACCCTATGTTACAGTGTCACTACTGCATGCCTGAAATGCACCCTATGTTACAGTGGCACTACTACATCAAAAAAATGCATCCTATGTTACATTGTCACTACTGCATGCCTGAAATGCACCCTATGTTACAGTGGCACTACTACATCAAAAAAATGCATCCTATGTTACATTGTCACTACTGCGTCTGTGAAATGCACCCTGCTTTACAGTGTCACAACTACAACCATGAAATGTACCCTAAGTTACAGTGTCACTACTACATCCCTGAAATGCACCTTACATTACAGTGTCACTACTGCACCAATGAAATGCACACTACATTACAGTGTCACTGCTACATCCATAAAATTCACCAAAATTACAGTGTCACTACTGTAGCCATGAAATGCACCCTACATTACAGTATCACTACTACATCCATAAAATTCATCCTAAATTACAGTGTCACTACTGTAGCCATGAAATGCACCCTACATTACAGTGCCACAACTACATCCATGAAATGCATCCTGCTTTACATTGTCACTGCTGTGTACTATGAAATGTACCCTGTGTTACAGTGTCACTTTTGAGTAATTGTGCTTCATAAGTACTAGTTGTTCTGAAACAGCCAGTATATTTCCTGGTTGCTGTTTTTCATAACACAGTGCAAACACCACCAGAAATAACCTATGCTTATCAGATTTGAGCTCAGTTTCTGGCAACTCCTGTCTTCTGGCTAGTTCAGCACCCAATAACTCCTTGACAAACCCTGTGCAGTCTGCTATGTTTCCTTTAACATAGTCCAGCAAACCCATCTTTTGCTTCCCTTCCAAAATCCCATATGTCCTCATTTTCACCCTTCTCATTTTGTCATCTGTGGCTTTTAAATGATGTTCCATTTTATCAGATTGATTAACTGTTAGATCAGTGTTTCCTCAACTCTCTGTTAGCTATTGCTAAGTAGACCCTATAGCTACTTACTGTTTTTGGAGATTTTCCACCTCATCACATGCAGTTGTTTGAAAAGCTCATCACACATGCTAAGTTCGAGAGCTCAGTTTTAGTCATTTCCAAACTATTAGTAACCTCCTTTCATACACAATCTCACTACTCATTTAGGTTCTTTTGGCACAAGTGGATAGAACTTCATGTCTCATCCCTCCTGACTCACATATGACCTCATTTCCTTATGTCTATTCAGTTTTCACATACCTTCTCTCTCCCTCAACATCATTTGAGCTCAGCAGCTTTACTCAATTTTGGACAAAAATTCAAATTGAATTTCACTACTTTAATATTATTTTTAAGAAATTTCAAGTTTAATCATACGGAGCAATTCAAAGAAGTAACCATCTTTGAATACCAAGCATGCACTCCAAGGTACTGCAATACTGATTTTTAACTTTGATCCAGATTTGAATTTTATTACTGTTACTATCTTAGTATCTGTACACTGTTATGTAAATTAGTTACAGTCTTTGCTTCAGCTATATATTTAATGGATCTACTTAAGTTATGATTAACTTCAGAAGAGCAACAATCAGAAAATCAACAAAGTAAGATTGAAAAAACAAATACTGACAACACAATGCACATGCTCTGAGAGATAACCTCTGCTTGCTACTTAAATATACCAACTCCAAGATTGCACAATACTGGGGAAAGAGCAAATTCCGTATCCCTGATATTATGTCAGTCTCTGCAATATCAATCGACTTTGCTGTTGTCCAAATTATGCAGGCAGGAAAGCTATCAACGAAACCACCAATTGATATTTAATATGTGCTTTGACTGTTTTTATTAAACCTTTGTTAAAAAATCAGATTACTTAAATTTTAATCAGTTTGGTAAAGTGTTTTGTGAAAAAGCGCTATAGTAAAGCTTTGATATGAGCTGGATGTGTGCAGGTATTTCCTGACGCTAATACTGCCATGAATTTTACACATGAAGAGTTGAGTCCTAAAAGAGTAAAGGGCAGAGATATTGTTATATAGGATTTTCCTGGGCTAATAATTTGAAATGTAATTAACAATAAGATGAAAGAGCCACGGAGACAAATTTTTTATTTTTATTTTACATTTGTTGACCGGGAATGTCTGACTGAGCCAAAGCCCTTTTTCAGCAGAGTCCCGGGTAGAAAAGCTCAATAATTATACAAACAATTTAAGCTAAGATTATACAAACAAGTTAAAACTTAATATGGTGTTAAGGCTACATGCTATATATTTGACAATAATAAGGTCCAAAGAATAAAGAAGCAACAGAATCGTAAAACAAAAGTTAGAAAATAGCTAAAAACAGTACCAGCAATAAGGTCCAAAGAATAAAGAAGCAACAAAACTGTAAAACAAAAGTTATAGAATAGCTAAAAACAGTACCAATGTCTAAAGAGGTTATTACAGAGAGCCATGTCTCTACTGAATTAAAAGGAAGACTGGGTAGCAGATAAGAGTTCAGAGGGAGAACTAGCTATGATTATGTTGTAGAGTCATCAGCGTATTGGACTATGGTAGAATGTGGAGAGGAGAAATGGAGTAAGTTAGTGAAGATATTAAAAAGTAGCGGTCCAAGAATGGATCCTTGAGGGACACCCATTTTTATTGGAAGGGGAGTAGATAGTGCAGAGTGCCATCTGACTGATAGGAGTCTGTCTGTGAGATAGCTGGAGAACCAAGCCACTGTGTCAGGGGAGAAATTAAGATCAGTTAGTTTGTTCAGTAGCAGAGGGTGAGAAACAGTGTCAAATGCATTTGAGAGATCAAGGAATAGACAGGAGATAAGTTTGTGATCATCTCTGGCTAACAAATTGTGTTAAGGAAGGCGAGAAGAGCAGTAGTGGTGCTATGATTTGGTCGGAAACTATGGTGTATAGGAGTGAGTGTTTTTCCTGTAAGAGCTGTTGCATAACTTGTATGTGTATGCATTTCTCTAAGACTTTGGAGAGAGGGGAGAGAATAGCAATAGGTCTGAAATTTGAGATTTCTGAGGAGTTACCTTCTTTGTGAATAGGTAGGGTGTAGAATTGTTTCCAGACTGATGGGACTTTAGATTCAGAGATGGAGCGATTGATAATGACAGATACAGGCAGAGCATGAGAGTGAGCTACTGTCTGGAGAAAGTATGATGGGACATTGTCAGGAAATACAGAGCATGGTTTTACCCTAGAAAGCAGAGTTTTTATGTAGGTAGTGGGAACAGGTTTGAGAGAGAAAGTCTCAGGGCAGTTGGGAACATTGGTGTTAGAGAGGTTGGGGTTAAATAGTTTGGATATTGATTCTATGAAGTAGGTTTTAAACGTGTTGGCAGTTTCGTCTGGTGATTTGTCAGGACATGGGTTGGGTGATGTAGGATTGCTGGGATGTAGTATTTGGTTAACTGGATTCCAGAATTTTTTGGGATCTGATTTTAGGGTAGTTGGGGGGTTGTGGTACAATTCTTTTTTGTCTTTATTGATGAGTTGTTTTACATGATTTCTTTGCTCTTTATATTTTTGTAGGTCAACAGGGTCTTTAGATTGTAACCATGTTTTCCACGCTCTATCTCTTGCTTTCATATGAGTGCGAGTAGTTTTTGATAGCCAAGGGGATAGGTTTGATTTTATCCTTATTTTTCTGAGTGGTGCTATTGAGTTTAGGATACCAAGTTTAGACAGCTTCATCAAGTGGGAGCTGTGTGAGGATGTTCCAGTTTACTCTAGAGATGAGGGATTTGAATGTTTCAGGGTTAAAGTTGGAAAGATTGTGGCAGGTGATATATCTGTGTAGTTTAGAGAGATGGTTAGTATGTCTGAGAACTTTTATAGGTGAGTGGTCACTCAGGGAATCGAGAAGAGATTCAGGTTTGTAATATTTAGAGGGATTAGAAACAAGTATCCAATCTATGAGAGTACTGGGAGAGTGAAAGTTATTTGTATGGGATGTTTGAGAGATTAGCTGAGCAAATCCAATTAGATTTATATGATGTGAGGAGACAGGATTATTAAGGGTTAGCCAATTAATAATATGTCCCTAAGGAGGATGGCTTCATTAAGGATGTCTTGGGAGAAATAGGTGAGAATGCTTTCCAGCAGGTGAATGTTATCACCTGGTGGAATGTAAATGGGTACTATGGTAATAGTAGTGTAGTTGTTGATTTTAAGGTTTACTGGAAGTATTTCAGCGGAAGAAATGGGTGGGATGGATTGCATAGGATGGGAGATAGTAAGGGAGTTGGAGTAGAAAATAGCAACTCCACCACCCTTTTTTTTTGTACAGTCTAGGCAGATTATGTTATAACATGGGGGGGAGAATATCTTTGTCCAAATTCCTAGAAAAAAATACAGCAATAGTTCATGAAACTCACTATTTCATTTAATATGTTTGTCTGCAGAAGGAGACATTTTGCTACTTACTCTGCCACTTTAAAGCATTCATCCTTGTACATTTTTCTTCACTCCTTGCCCACCTTATCCTCCTTTCTATCTGTCCTTTGGTCTCCTTAAAGCAGCTGTTTTTTTTTCTCCACCACCAATCATTTCTGGTTTACTGCTATATCCATTTGCCACGTTCACCATGAAGTGAAACTTTCTGCCATCTGGATAGTAGCTTAATGCTTCACTCTGGTGTCTGTTGTTTCTTAAATACTTTGCCCTTCCTGTTCATTTTAAGCCTCTCACATCTCCCTGCCATTGTCAAGACCCCTCTATCTCTAATAATCTTAATGTAAATGAATAGCAATTCTCTTTATAATGCTTTCATCTTCAGACCTCTCGCTATCCTGATCTTTCTTTAGACTCTGCCCAGCAGCCTAAGCTGAGTTGTTTATACAGCTTGTAAACTAAAATGCAGTACTTAATATACAGTCTCACCAATGCCCTGTGTAGTAGACTTCCTTACTTCTAGTATATATCAATTGCTCCTAGTTATTCAGTCTTGGTGTGATAATCATGTCGCATGAGATACCAACCACTCCACTGTAGTGAAACTAATGGAAACCGCTCATCCCCAAGGTGTAACACACAAATATAACTTTTATTTAACAATGCACAGAGTTTTTAGTGAAACTAATGGAAACCGCTCATCCCCAAGGTGTAACACACAAATATAACTTTTATTTAACAATGCACAGAGTTTTCGTCATTATTCCTTATATAGTAAGCTTAATTAATTGCATCATTAGTCATGTGGATTTGTAACACAGCCATGTTCTTTACTTAAAGAGCCATCCTATTATAAAATGAAATAAATGGACATCACGTGCAACCTTTTGATTTTTTTTGGTGTTTGTTGACTTATTTATTTGCACTTTTCTGCCCTTCCTTGTTTTGGAGTTTGCACGTTTTTTACTTCCCTGTCCGATGTCTTATGCCTGGATTATTGTGGCCTATGTGCATTATTTTATATTTGTCTGAAATGAAGCTCGGGTGCCACCACTCTGAGTATATTATCAACCTTTTGAAGTTCTTCCCCAGGCTTCCCACTTCATCATCTACTGCTGCGTAAATCCCTGTGTAACCTGCAGAGACTTAATCTGGTGTCTTATCCCCTTGGATAGGACTTAGCTAATCTAGCCGAACAGCAGGAGGCACAGAATAGCCTCCCCCCCAAGAAACTCCACTCTTTATTGACAGCGTTCACCCCCTTCTGGTAGCTCCTGCAGGCAGTCTGACTCTAAATCAACAAGAAAATCTCACGTTTCGAAGTACCACAAAATACATTTGAAAAGAACAGCAACATGAAAAAAGAAATACACGAGCGAAGATAGGGCAGTGCATGTTAACCATAACCCAGACACTAAAACAGACAGTCACACAACATATACATACTGTTGTTTGCACAGTATTGTATAAGACGTAAAAGTAAAAAGTACAGTTTTGTACCTACCATAAATGTAGATGTTCGAGGATCTACATTGCTGCAGTCATGACCTGTGGGTAGTCCGCTGTCCTCGGTCGGCCCGAATACCAAAGGGCTAGGCTGGCGTTGGTCATTGTCGCCTAGAACTGACGTCAGTAGGCAGTAGTACTTAAGCGCATGACCAACGCCATATCCTCAGTCTTTCTTGCCCCAGATGTCAGAAGGCCTAAGAAGAAAGGCCAAAGCCAAAAATAGGAAATGCCCAACAACCCCCAGTGTGTAAATAAAGAATATCTCCAAAAGAAACCCAGCAACCCCAACCTATAGAGGGGAAGGAGGGAGGGAAAATTGGACTGCAGCAATGTAGATCCTCGAACATCTACATTTATGGTAGGTACAAAACTGTACTATGTTCTTCGTCTCACATTGCTGCAGTCATGACCTGTGGGTAGAATCCCAAAGCAAAGGAAAAGGGAGGCTGGCAAATTACAAAGCATTAGGAGCTGCTAACATGCCCTGTAAAACTGCAGTGGCAAACCCAGCCCTAGATTTGGAATAAAGAGGGAGATGGTAATGTTTAGAAAAAGTGTGCACTGAACTCCAAGTAGCTGCCTCCAAAATATCCTTAGTAGCTACACCCCTCAAAAAAGCAGTAGAAGTGGCAGTAGCCCTAGTAGAATGAGGCCTGATCCCAGCAGGGACATCCTTCCCATGATGAGAATAACAAAAGGCAATACAATGACCAATCCACTTTGAAATAGTCTGCTTAGAAACAGCTTTGCCCTGTGAACTCAAAGCAAAAGAAACAAATAACTGTTGAGTCTGTCTGAACTCCTTAGTTCTGTTCAAGTAGTAACGTAACTGCCTGTGGATATCCAAAGAGTGCAAGACTTTTTCCCCTTTATTTTGGGGGTCAGCATAAAAAGTAGGCAAATGAATAGACTGATTCAAGGCCACACTAGAAATCACTTTAGGCATAAAAGTAGGGTTAGTCCGCAAAGAAACTCTATCCTTATGGAATATCAAAAAAGGTTCAACTGCCATGAGAGCCTGTAATTCAGATACCCTCCTAGCAGAAGTAATGGCCAACAAAAAAGCAGTCTTCCAAGACAAAAACTTCAATTCAGACGTAGCTGCAGGTTCAAAAGGAGGTAAAGTAAGTTTCTCCAAAACAAAATTGAGATCCCAGGAAGGAGTAGGAGCTCTACGTGGGGGTCTTATATTCTTTGCCCCTCTAAGAAATTGTTTGAACAAAGGATGAGAAAATAAAGGAGGGTCACGATCATAGTGAGCCGAAATGGCTGCAGCATGAACCTTCACAGAAGAGAATGACAAACCCTTGTCCAGTAATTCAGTAAGATACTGTAGTGCAAAACTCAAATTAGGCACTGAAACATCAAAACCCTTTGCAGTGCTCCAAAGAAAAAAATCTCGTCCATTTATTAGCATAAACTTTTCTAGTGCTAGGCCGCCTAGCTTCCAAAATGACATCCAAAACCTGTTGAGGAAGCTGAGACCCCACCGGCTCCATCACAGAATACGCCAGGCTGTCAGATGGAGGGACTGCACCTGAACATTGAGAAAATGATTGTTTGACTGGGACAATAAATGAGGAACCTGTGGCAGAGGCCAAGGAGGCTCCTGGATTAAACTCCGCAGCAGAGGATACCAATGTTGACGTGGCCAGTCTGGTGCTATTAGAATCATACAAGGCTTGTCCCGTCTGACTTTCAAGAGTACCTTGGGGAGAAGAGGCAGAGGAGGAAAAGCATAAACGTGAAGGTTGTTCCAACTGAAAGATAGAGCATCCACTTTCCAAGCATCTGGGTGGAACATCTTTGTGCAAAACTTTGGAAGTTGAAAATTCAGTGGAGAAGCGAATAGATCTATGTCTGGAGTTCCCCAAGCCACAGTCAATTGTTTGAAAATCTGAGGATCCAGTTTCCACTCGTAGGGATCCACCATTTGTCTGCTCAAAATATCTGCTAGGGAGTTCTGTGCTCCTGGCAGAAACCTTGCTTGAAGATTGATTCGCAAACTCAGAGCAGTCTCCCATAAAATCATTGCTTGTCTGCAAAGAGGGTAGGAATGGGTTCCCCCCTGCTTGTTGATGTACCACATGACTGTTGTGTTGTCTGTTTGGATCAACACCTGTCCTGGCTGAAGTAGGTCTTTGAAGGCCATCAAAGCAAATTGAACTGCTAACATCTCCTTCATGTTGATATGCATATGTAGTAGTTTGGGAGGCCACATGTCTTGTATCCATTTTCCATTGAAGTGTGCTCCCCAAGCCAAGTCCGAGGCATCCGTCATTAGGATCTGACTCGCCTCTGGTTGGGACACAGTGAGTCCCTTGTTTAGGTGACATTCCTGAGCCCACCACAGTAATTCTTTCTGGATGCAAGGTATAATCCGAATGACAGTGTCCAAACCGTGGCAGTGTTGAGCCCACACACTTTAGAGATACCATTGTAGCTTCCTCATATGCAGTTTGGCATTGGGAAGTACTAGAATGCAAGATGCCATGAACCCCAAGGCTTGGAGGACTGTCCTTGCAGTCAGCCTGGACATTACTGATAACTGCTGGAAGTAGAGAGGAAGAGTTTTTTGTTTGTCCGGGGTCAGAAATGCCATCTGAGAAGCTGTATTCAGTCTCACACCCAGAAAGCACATGTCCTGAGAGGGCACTAGACTGGACTTTATTTCGTTCACAGTATACCCTAGGCACCTTCAAACTGTCATTACATACTGGAGATGCTGTAGTAATTTGTCTTTGTTTTGAGCAAGAATCAGGCAATCGTCCAAATAAGGATAAATTTGTATTCCTCTCTGTCTGAAGAAAGCAATCACAGGAGCCAGAACTTTTGTGAACACCCTGGGCAGTAGATAAGCCAAAGGGCAATGCAGAGAATTGATAATGTGAAGTACCAGCCCGAAATCTCAGGAATCTCCTGCAGCTGGGCTTGATAGGGATGTGAAGATAGGCCTCTTTGAGATCCAGGGTTACCATCCAGTGATCTTTGCCTATCATAGGCAGAAGTTGTTGTAATGTTAACATCTTGAACTTTGGAATTTCTAGGTAGGTGTTGAGAATAGACAAATCCAGAATTGGTCTCCAAGTGTTTCCTTTCTTTGGTACTAGGAATAGACGGGAATAAAATCCTAGGCTTACTTCTGAAGGAGGGACCACCTGAATTGCCTCCATCTGCAAAAGTAAAGAAATTTGCTCCTGAGCCTCCAGCCTTTGCTGAGGAGGCACATCCGGCATGCCCTTGAAAGGAGGAAAAGTGTGAAAATAAAACTTGTAACCTCGATTTATTATATCCAACACCCGTTTGTGCTGGGTGATCAAATTCCAGTTTTCTTTGAAAAGTCCCAATTTTCCTCCTAGAGGAGCTGCCAGTAAGGAAGGGTCTGGCAGCGGAAGATACAGGTCATTGGATCTGCTTACGAAAGGGCTGACCCCTGCCCTCACCAGAAGACTGTGCAGGAGAACTCCAAGTCCTAGGTCTGAAGGAGCCCTGAGCGTGAGCCCTGCCTCTACCACGTCTAGACCTGCCCTTAGGCTGATAATCCGAAGAAGGATAAGACCATCCCCTAGCAGGCCAATTCCTACTAAACTTAGGGGGCTGCACCTGCAAAAAATCCTTGACCGTCTGCATAGACTTAGCCTTATCTTCCATCTTTTTCAAAACTGATTCCACAGGAGGACCAAAAAGTACTTCAGATTGAAGAGGAGCATCCAAAATCCGAGCCTTTACACGTTCTGGCAAATTTTGATCCTTAAGCCAGGCATGTCTACGAATAACTGAACCTGTAGCAGCCACCCTAGAAGAAGCCTGAAGAGCATCAAAACCACACTGCAAAGAATGCTTGCCAACTTGATCTGATGCATGAACCAACTCCTGGAGCTCCTTACACTCTATACCCTCAGATAAAGCATCCACCTTAGATTTTAATTGGCCTAATAAAAAGTTCTGATACTTCAGCATATGAAATTGGCAATTCAAAGCCCTCATAGCTAACGTAGGAGGTGTACACTTTTTTCCCCCACCTATCTAACGCTCTAGAATCTTTATCCAAAGGGACTGGATTTTTAGCCACAGAAGCCCTAACACCCTTAGGGCCTTGAATAATAGTTTCCGGATCAGCTCTAGGAATCTTATACAAATACTTATGTGCTTCTGGGACTCTGTAATACCTGTCTGGCTTAACAGGGGCCGGAGGCAGAGAATCAGGATTAAGGGAAGATTCAGAAAAACATCCTGAACAACATCTAAGACAGGAGGAATAGCCAAGGGCCTATGTTGTGGCAGAAACAAAATTCCCTAAGCCTTTTCGAGAATCTGAAAAATCTTGACCTTCCCACTTGAAATGCTCCCTCATGGTATGTAAAGTTTCAGAAAAGAAAAATCTTCTGGAGGGAAGCAGAAGGACAGGAGTCCTCTGCATCCGAATCAGAATAGGAAGGAAAATCCTGAATTTTTTCAGCTGAGGAATCAGAGTAGTCCGAGGAATGATCCATTCCCTCTAAATCTGCCTCCCCCCCTAGGCTTCTTCTCTGGGGGCATAGAACCCGGATCAAAGTAATCAAGTCCTCCGCCATTTTCAACATATGTTTTTTAGGAACAGGGGCTGGAGAGCTAGAAGAATGACCAGGCCCAACAAGACCAGGTTTGGCCTTAGCATGGCCTTTAGCCACTGAAGTAGAAGGCCTAATAACCTTTTGTAAGGATGGGACCACTGAAACCTGAGAAGCACCCTCGGCCTGTCCTAACTCCTGAGAGGCCAACTCCTGTAAAAGTAAAGGTTCCCCCTGGGATTCAGCTGAACCCTCGGCAGGATCCACAGATTCAACCGGAGGCTCAAGAACCGGCGTCCAACGGATGACTCATCCGGTTTAGATCTCAAAGATTTATCTCACGCTTTTTAGCGGTAGCGTCGGAGGATCCGACGGCATGTTATAGTTACACCGCTTACCGAAAACAAGCCTGGCACAGTCTAACCTTTGCTTAATGGTGCGCTTATTAAATCTAGCACAAAAGCGACACCCGACTACGTCGTGCTCAGGCCCTAAGCAAGGAATACAGAAAGAATGATAATCCCTATGAGGTATCTGTTTCCCACAAGAAATGCAATTATTAACTTTTTCTGACATCCGGATAACTGAGGCAAGAAAAGACAAAAATTTCAACGGTACTTAGCCCAACTTGGTCTTCGGTCTGAAACTCGGTAAATGAAAATTTCAGAACGCCGAACGGCACTTGCAAACACTGCTTCTGCTTCGGACCACGCGGCAAGAAAGACTGAGGATATGGCGTCGGTCATGCGCTTAAGTACTACTGCGTACTGATGTCAGCTCTAGGCGACAATGACCGACGCCAGCCTAGCCCTTTGGTATTCGGGCCGACCGAGGACAGCGGACTACCCACAGGTTATGACTGCAGCAATGTGAGACGAAGAACATCTGTCTTGAGTGATCCAGAGGTAACTGAAGTACAGTGAGATATGTTCTGAAGAATAGTTTTCTAACAAGATTATTAGTGTAACTGAAATGGGGTCTATATCACTTTGCCGAAATGGCAGAAGTTCGAACACCATATGTTTGAACTTCTAACCTCGAAGTGCAAAACCATCGAATGCTTAGAACAAAATCGCTGTTTCAAGAAAACACACACACAACACAAGCACACCAAAATAAATAATCCACACATATACACTTCACAAAACCGTACTTCTAACCCTACACTAAACCGTACATACACTGCTATCTATCCACTTACCTTAACCCAAACCCTAAGGTCCATAACTTCGCATCAGACACTCACCTTACCTGCTCCCTAACCCTAAGGTCTGTAACTAGCGCACACTCACCTTACCCGTTCGCTAACCCTAAGGTCCGTAACTATCGCATGCTCACCTTACCCGGTCCGTAACTATCGCACACTCACCTTACCCGCTCTCTAACCCTAAGGTCTGTAACTATCGCACACTCACCTTAACCCGGTCCATTCGCACACTTACCTTAACCCGGTCCCTAACCTTTGCACTACAGTGGAGGATATAGTGAAGCCATAGAAACGGCCCACCAAATTCTTTTCCTGGGAAGAATCTTTATCCAAAGGGACTGGATTTTTAGCCACAGAAGCCCTAACACCCTTAGGGCCTTGAATAATAGTTTCCGGATCAGCTCTAGGAATCTTATACAAATACTTATGTGCTTCTGGGACTCTGTAATACCTGTCTGGCTTAACAGGGGCCGGAGGCAGAGAATCAGGATTAAGGGAAGATTCAGAAAAAACATCCTGAACAACATCTAAGACAGGAGGAATAGCCAAGGGCCTATGTTGTGGCAGAAACAAAAATTCCCTAAGCCTTTTCCGAGAATCTGAAAAATCTTGACCTTCCCACTTGAAATGCTCCCTCATGGTATGTAAAGTTTCAGAAAAAGAAAAATCTTCTGGAGGGGAAGCAGAAGGACAGGAGTCCTCTGCATCCGAATCAGAATAGGAAGGAAAATCCTGAATTTCTTCAGCTGAGGAATCAGAGTAGTCCGAGGAATGATCCATTCCCTCTAAATCTGCCTCCCCCCTAGGCTTCTTCTCTGGGGGGGGCATAGAACCCCGGATCAAAGTAATCAAGTCCTCCGCCATTTTCAACATATGTTTTTTAGGAACAGGGGCTGGAGAGCTAGAAGAATGACCAGGCCCAACAAGACCAGGTTTGGCCTTAGCATGGCCTTTAGCCACTGAAGTAGAAGGCCTAATAACCTTTTGTAAGGATGGGACCACTGAAACCTGAGAAGCACCCTCGGCCTGTCCTAACTCCTGAGAGGCCAACTCCTGTAAAAGTAAAGGTTCCCCCTGGGATTCAGCCGAACCCTCGGCAGGATCCACAGATTCAACCGAGGCTCAAGAACCCGGCGTCCAACGGATGACTCATCCGGTTTAGATCCCAAAGTTTTACCCTTACGCTTTTTAGCGGTAGCGGGCGTCGGAGGATCCGACGGCATGTTATAGTTACACCGCTTACCGAAAACAAGCCTGGCACAGTCTAACCTTTGCTTAATGGTGCGCTTATTAAATCTAGCACAAAAGCGACACCCGACTACGCCGTGCTCAGGCCTAAGCAAGGAATACAGAAAGAATGATAATCCCTATGAGGTATCTGTTTCCCACAAGAAATGCAATTATTAACTTTTTCTGACATCCGGATAACTGAGGCAAGAAAAGACAAAAATTTCCTAACGGGTACTTAGCCAACTTGGTCTTGGTCTGAAACTCGGTAAATGAAAATTTCAGAGCATGACGGCACTTGCAAACACTGCTTCTGCTTGGACCACACGGCAAGAAAGACTGAGGATATGGCGTCGGTCATGCGGCAAGTACTACTGCACTGATGTCAGCTCTAGGCGACAATGACCGGCGCCAGCCTAGCTTTGGTATTCGGGCCGACCGAGGACAGCGGACTACCCACAGGTTATGACTGCAGCAATGTGAGACGAAGAACATCTGTCTTGAGTGATCCAGAGGTAACTGAAGTACAGTGAGATATGTTCTGAAGAATAGTTTTCTAACAAGATTATAAGTGTAACTGAAATGGGGTCTATATCACTTTGCCGAAATGGCAGAAGTTCGAACACCATATGTTTGAACTTCTAACCTCGAAGTGCAAAACCATCGAATGCTTAGAACAAAATCGCTGTTTCAAGAAAACACACACACAACACAAGCACACCAAAATAAATAATCCACACATATACACTTCACAAAACCGTACTTCTAACCCTACACTAAACCGTACATACACTGCTATCTATCCACTTACCTTAACCCAAACCCTAAGGTCCATAACTATCGCACACTCACCTTACCTGCTCCCTAACCCTAAGGTCTGTAACTAGCGCACACTCACCTTACCCGTTCGCTAACCCTAAGGTCCGTAACTATCGCATGCTCACCTTACCCGGTCCGTAACTATCGCACACTCACCTTACCCGCTCACTAACCCTAAGGTCTGTAACTATCGCACACTCACCTTAACCCGGTCCATTCGCACACTTACCTTAACCCGGTCCCTAACCTTTGCACTACAGTGGAGGATATAGTGAAGCCATAGAAACGGCCCACCAAATTCTTTTCCTGGGAAAGAATTTGGCATTCCGCGACTTTTCGATAATCAGTTTTTGAACTTCACAGTTTGAACATATGGTGTTCGAACTGCTGAAGTTTCGACGAACTGATAGGAACCCACTGAAATGCGGTACCTTATGAGCATTCCATATAGGTAACAAAATCACTTAGCTTCTACTTATGTTTCAGGCTTCTGAACCAGGGCATTGATCTTATACAATGCCTTGCTACTGTGTTTTTTATGCTTTGTCATAACAGAGTAATGTGAAAAATAAAACATTTTATATGTCTTTGTATGAGGAAACTGGCCCAAATATTTTGGATATTTAATCAGTCATTCAATTTCATTCCTGGTCCATGTAATTGGACTGAACCTAGGTAGTTCATTTTCAAGGACGACTCGGGCCATAAAGTAGATACAGCAATTCACAAACACACACAATGTAGTTCAATATAGTAATGTTAACATATGCATGGCTTTAGCATAGATGTTTTGAGAGAAATGGATTTAATGTACAAAATAAAGTACTAGTAACTGTTAAAAAGAAGCAAATAAATATTGTTGTTCAGGTGCTTTGAACACTGTAGCATTTTAATAATCAAAACATACATTTATGACATGTGAGCCACCTAGCCATATCACTGCATAGTTAAATGTATTCAATTGTTAAGACTGATTTATTTTATTTTATTTTACATTTGTTAACTGGGCTAGTCCAGCTGGATACATGTCCATTTTCAGTGGAGGCCCGAGGAGAAAAGCTCCGCTACAATACTAAAACTGATACTTGTACCAAATCTGAATTATCATGCACAAATTGTTATTATGTTAATTCTTAGTTATATTCTTGAATCATTTACCTTTTGCTCTCTTATCTGCTTTCTATCATTACTGTTAGCATTCTAATTAGTATTTATACTGTTCTATAAACTGGTATTTCAGTGAAATTATGTGATGGTAGAATCAGCTTATATGTCAGTATTGATGTTAGCATACTGATTGGATTTACATTGATTTAACTATCCTACTTCAGTATATCTTTTTATTTAATTAAACCTTTATAAATTAGCTTTCTTAAACTTAAATGCATCTTGTATTTCTTGGAGTCATTCTGCTCAGGATGTCACTGAAAATGGGCTACATAGGACCATAGATAAGTAATAGGCTACTGGCCCTTGCAGGACATTTTAAGCCTAGCCAATTTCTTTTTTGTTGCTTTTAATTATCCTACCTCATTTGGTGTTAGAATGGCCTTACCAATCCCATGGTCGGTAATTATATGTTACCCCTAGTGAGAATAAATGGGATCATACCATACATAATTTGAGGAGACTTAGAGACAGGATAAAGCATTTAGGAGCTGTGTCTGTCCATTACTAGTACATGGTGCAGTACTGGGATACATTTTCTATTACCCGTACCTAGATCCAAGTTCCTCTAGAATATCGACAGGCATGAGCTTTGAGTTTATGTGGTTTGAGAGTCTGTTCCTGTGTAGTGGTAACGTCTGTGAGATATACCTGTCCATCCAAACTGTCCTTTTGATGTTGCAGGAGAGGTTTATATTCCTAGATTGATTATTTCTGATGCCATTTGGTGTGCCGATGTGCAGTAGATCCATCAGTATTGGGTCAAAGGATATCTTGAATACTAGATCCATGTCACCTCCTAGCAGTCTGTATGATACTGAGTATAATAATAGGGCTTTGAGTCAGTTCATGTAGGACAGTTGTTTGGGCCTTGTATTATTTCAGTAAGGTATCTTTGTGGGCATTCAAGTTGTTGCATGTGTGTGGACATATATATTCCAAAGAGAGTATTATACTCAGTGACCGGCCTAAAGAGGGCTGGATAAAGGAGGACAATAACATCACTTTGTTTATAAGCTGCACAATATAAAAGGACGTTTATGACAGTGGACACATTGGTCAAAAGTTACATCATTCTTCTCATAAGTTCTCAAATCCCAAACAAATGGGACAACTCTTAGCGGTATATTATCAATGTTGTAGCTCTTTGGAGTAGAAAGCTTCCCAAAGAATACAATAACATATTTCTTGGCATTTAGTTTCAGTCCATGATTTTTTGGCACTAATTACTTATTTGGGTCAAATCTTCCTGCAGGATGGCTAAATCATTTGTGGATTCAATGACTGCTCCTTTCTTGCAGTCATCTGCAGACTTAGTCAGCCAGAGCTTGGTACTGGCTTTTCCTTCACAGAAGCAGATGCCAAACTGGAGAGGTCCCAGCACTGAACCCTGGGGACTCCACTGGTGACTGTTTCTTTGTGGAAGAAACTTCCCCTGTGTTGATCTCCTGTATCATATCTATGAGCCAGTTGACAATCCGAACTAAAAATCCCTTGTAAACAAATGTAAATTAAAAAAATAAACAAACTAATAAATACATATTTTGTAATTCTGATATTCTTTAAGACACTGATGCAAAGTAACTTTACAAACAATGTAATTAACAAAAAACTGTCTTTGTTAGAAATGGTCCAAGTTACACTGTCTGGATCTGTAATGTTCAAAT
This sequence comes from Protopterus annectens, assembly GCF_019279795.1. NCBI lineage: Eukaryota > Metazoa > Chordata > Ceratodontiformes > Protopteridae > Protopterus > Protopterus annectens. Next base: position 660,016,811 of record NC_056750.1, read on the forward strand.
TCTCTACACACATTCAGTTGCATATTTGCATTGTGTTTCTTGTTATTGCTAGCATAAGTGTATGTTTTTTTCTAGGCAGAAAATAATTTTTATTTTTTGTCTGTTTTTAGGGTCCAGACAAAGCCCGATCTCAGTTGTTGATTTTGGACCGTGCCTTTGATCCAACTTCACCAGTACTTCATGAACTTACCTTCCAGGCTATGGCATATGACTTATTGCCTGTTGAGAATGACGTGTACAAGTAAGCGTGCAGTAAAGGTTGTCCTTGTTTTGAATTAAGCAGTGTGAAAAGATAACAGTAGAATGTAACTGGTATGGAGCAAATCATTGTACCCTAGAATTAAATGTAGTGCGAAATGAAAGACCGTGGATTTTTCACAGTCTGTTTCCATAAATGCATGATTATCAAACCATATGTGTTAAACAGCATTAACACTGAGGAAGCATTCTTGATATTATAACTTGTTTTTATGCATGGTAAGGCTTTTTGCATATTTATTTGAAGAGAAAGAAATGTGAGACCATGTTTTTGTTAGTTATTTTGAATTACTGGTACAGTTTGGTTATACAGTTTCTGCATAACCATAATTTTTTTTTGCATTTGTGTCATTTGTTTTTCTCAGTAGCTGAACTTCCTATGAAGTCAGTGTAGTTAACCAATGAGGGAATGGAGGGTGCAGGGGGGGATTTTGTAATTAAAAATGACTTTTTTGTTGTGATACTTACTGTCAGTATAACAGGTTAATTACTATTGTAGTCACTAGTTGTAGATTCACTGACTTGTCATATATCCTTATGAACCAATACACTGATGCTAAGGTGGAAATAATGGTTTCTTGGCAGTAGTTCAAATATTTTTTAGACATGCATGCATGTGGGAGACAAAGTTTTAGCAACAGAGTCTCCCCAAAGTATAAAAATCAACAGCTTATATACCTTTTAATGTGCTGCATCAGCAGATTGTTAGAACAAAAAAATCTAATACTGACTAATCAAATTTGGACAAGTTTCAAAGCTTATACTTTGACTACAATAATATTCTTGTTGCTAGGCGAGGCAGATTTGCACATATAAGGTTAATATTGCCTGAGACAAGACCCTTTCTTAAAGGGACAAAAGCATAGACAGCTTCTTAACTCCAGCACCTTTTACATGTCTTTACACATGCCTTTAGACACGTACTCAGACCCTCTTACAAAACATATTATCTGAAGTAGTTTACTTCATTTGATATTCAATCTGTGGGGTATCGGATCCGAGCCAGCAACTTCAATAGCATCTGCTCCGAGCTCCAAGCTCCTCCCCTTACCCATGATGCACCACCACTACCTTCCATCCCCCAGACCTCGTTTGCTGTGGCTAGCCTAAGCATCGTGATTCTTGAGCTCCAAGTTCTGAGTAGGGTTTATTTTTTTGAGTAGTGTTTTTGAGTGTATGTATTTGCTGGTGTAGGTTTCCTCTCTTCCTCCCCTTGCTGGTGCATCGACTTTAAGGGCTTTTTCTTAGTTTTTAGGCAGTTTATAGGTTGTCTTCCCCTCCCCCCAGCCTTCTGTGTGCTTATCTGAGTGTGTGGTGAGGGACGTGTGTTTAAAAATTGTTAAAAACTTGTTTGAGGAGATCTGCCATATCCCACAACAAGAACAAACTTTAAACAAGTTTTAAAGAGATGCACTGAGTGTGGCCACAAATTTTCATCTGCTGATGGCCACACTGTTTGCGTGCTGTGTTTGGATGCAGCCCATTTAACCACAGACTGTTCTATTTGCACGGGTTTTAACCCGCGTGCCCTTAAGGATCGGCGGGCCAAATTAGTTATGAAGGGCCTGCTCCCTTCTACGGAGGCGGCCACCTCCTCTTCTGCTTCAGTCACAGCTGTTGCTGTGGCCGCCTCTCCTTCTACTCTTGTCCTTCCTTCTCCTCCCTTCCTGGTTGGGACTCATCCTCCTACCTCTAAGCCTGTGGAAGTGAAGCACAGAAAAGGCAGAGAGAAGGCAGAGAGAAGGAGAGAGAGCACTGACCAGAAAAGAGAAAGAGGTCCTCGGATCTTCGGCTCCATCAGGACCTCCTACTAAGAGTCAATCTAGGCACCGTGACTCCCCTCAGATCCAATCTCCTAGATTTTCTCTGGAGCCAGAGGAGCCCCGACCAACTTCTAGAGCGTCGGTTCCTCGTCCCGCCAGGTCGGATTCCTTGGCTTCCTCACAGTCCACCCACAGCCTCTCTGAAGTCGACATGGATAAAATGATGTGGAGATTTATTCACACACAAATTCAGATGGGAGTCTTGCCAGCCCCCTCTCCCTCTGCAGGGGGGAGCTCGCTTCCCTTATTTACACCAATATCTCCTTCTCCGATCTGACCCCCGGTGTCAGAGTACATGGATCCAAGGATGGCCCTAGTCAAGGGGTCAGTGCCGACAGTACCTCTCTCTTCGACGCTGGCAGCTGCCTGGTGCATGCTAGATCCGACCAGTTCGGATCCAAGTGGCTCTCTGAGATGGAGCCTGGGTGTTAGATCATGGAAATCTTGTTCCAGTGGGGAGGTTGCTTCACCCCAAAACCTTCCTCAGATGAATCCGTGTTCCTGGAGGCTTTCGGCATGGGCCCGTCTACTTCCTGGGTGTCCCCTCCTGCGGATCCCTTCGTGGAATTGGTCACCTTGTGGGCTTGGAAGGAGCCATACACTGTAGAACCAATCCCTAAATGCCCGCACAAAATAAAATATTGAGCCCCCTACAGACAGACCGGCATGGAATAAAGGGTCCCCTGTAGACGCTATAGTGGTAGTAGCTGCCACCAAAAAGGAACTAGCCCAGGAGAGTTCCTCAGTCCATCCCCCTGACAATGAGTCTAGGATTATGGACCACCTAGGGAAGCGGGTTTATGCGTCAGTGACCTTTTCTATCAGGGCACTGAACTATCTGGCCCACATTCCTAGACTACAGCATGACCTGGTTAAGGAACTGGCTGAGTCTCCCCCAAAGTCCATGTCACAGGAGAACAGTGCTACGTTGTCCGCGAGGATGGCTACCTTGACAGCGGTTTCAAACATGTCCATGCGACTCCTCCCACACATTACTGAAGGAGTGGCTAGGGCGGCTGGGTCCGGCAGGTCCATGAGGCGTAACGCCTGGTTCAGATTATGTCAGTTCACGGAACCCTTCAGGGTGTCCTTTGCTAACGCCCCTTATGCCGGTTCTTCCCTTTTTGGTAAGACCGTCCGAGACACATTGGTCCAGAGTGAGAAAGATAGGAAGACATTGTCTGCAGTTGGAATCTGCTTCTTGAACCCTCAAAGATCTTTTTTCCTGGAATCAGCGAGGACAAAAGAAGATGTGGTTCTGGAGGTCTCAGTATTCCCAGGACACTCAGGGCTCTTCTTCCCCTAGAGGCAGAGGGGGACAGGATAGAAGCCGGCCCAGAGTCAGAGGGGGTCTGTCGAATTATGGGTCTCGAGAACCTTTCTCGGACAGGCCTGCGCAGCAACCCTGAGGGGTTGCCCGACTGCTGTGCTCTGGAGGCAGTCGGGGGTCACCTATCATTGCACCTGGCGGCATGGGGTCTGTGTCATCAGACCATTGGGTGCTTCAGATAATTTCCAGAGGCTATTCAATCCCATTTGCGGTTCCTCCTACACCTTACAAACACCTCCCGGATGTACCACCCACGCAAAGGTAGACAGCAGCGCTAGAAGTTAATATCAATCATACTATCAATTTAGCTGTTTTCTTCCAAATTTTACAAACAAAATGGAGTACCAGTTGCAATTGTTGGATGTTCATAGACAGTTACAGTTCTGTTTACACAGGACCAAAACCTTTCATAAATCTGACCAGTTGTTTGTGTCCTTTGTTAAACCTTTTTTGGGTAAACCTATCTCTAAGGTTACCATTGCTAGGCTGATCTCCCTATGTATCCTTCAGATCTACAAGGACAAAGATTTGTCTCCTCCAGGTCAGGTTACAGCTCACTCGACTAGGTCCATGGCTACTTTGGTGGCCTTTTGGTCGAGAGTATCATTAGGCAACATTTGTTCTGCGACTACTTGAACCTCATCTCATACCTTTATTTCTCACTATAAATTGGATTTGATTTATTGAAGGAGAGCATCCTTTGGCTCCGCGGTGCTCCATAATATACTTCTATGAGGCCCACCCAGGTATTTTAGTAGCTGGGGACTCTGTCCCACAGGTTGAAGATCAAATGAAGTAAACTACTTCAGATAAAGAAGTTATGTACTCACCATAATGTTCTATCTCAGTAGTTCTCCTTCATTTGTCTTCAACTGTCCCTCCCTCCTTCCCCTTGACCTTACCATATGGACAGCATTATAGCTGGTTGTAGGTGTGTAAGGTGTTTTGTGAGGTTGGGTTCTTCAGTGTAAGGTACAACAAAGTCGATCTGGGGGAGTGGAAGGTAGTGATGGTGTATTATGGGTAATGAGAGGAGCTTGGAGCTCGGAGTAGATGCTAGTGAAGTTGCTGGCTCGGATCCGATACGGATCTGGTACCCCACAGGTTGAGTAGATGTTAGTGAAGTTGCCAGCTCGGATCCGATACGAATCCGGTACCCCACAGGTTGACAAATGAAGTAGAACTACTCAGATGGAACATTATGGTGAGTACATAACTTTTTTTTTCTGTACATTCTACCATTACAATGACCATTCTATTTCTACTTGACAATGAACAAAGGTGATGGGTTTGCCACATATCACTCTAGGTTGATTAGAGACAAGGAAATTTTTTTTTTTTTTAATCATCTCTGACTCTCTCTTCTCTCACTCTCTCTCTCACATAACCCCACTACCCTCCAACAGTTTATTTCATATGCTGCAGCTTGAATTAACCATATAGGTTACTAGATAGCTGTGTTGCCATATGTTGTTTTCAGTCTGATTTTTCTTTAAGTGCTGTGCAGAATGAGCTTTGCACAGCACATTTTCAAGGCCCCTACATGTCACAAGCAGAGCAACACTTAAATATTAAGCATTCATCTGGGTATTCCAGCTTTAACAGATTGCAGTGTGCTTGTTACATTGAAAAATGAATATACAAAAGAATTACTGAACTGATGTCCTTTCCCCCACCAGTACTTGTAGTAGTAAAGTTTAATTCTAAAAACCTTTAAATATAAAGAGGATAAACTGCCACACACTGTGGTAAGGGCCCACGTTGTGCCACAACCTTCATGAAAATTGTCATTAGTAAAGGTGTTAATGTTTGGTTGTTTAGATTTGATAAGAATGCAGTTTGGACACTTGTAGTTGCACAGACCTGCTAAATTCAACACCTTCGAACATATTCAACATTGTCAGTATTGCAAATTAACATTTTGGATTAACCATTAATAGCAGAGAAGCCTAGCCATACAGAAAAACACTTTGTAGGCGCTGCTTCATCCTTCTGAATGAGACCGTTTTCTCCTCTTCTAACACCTGTGCAATTTTCTTTTTCACTGAAAAGTTCTTTCACTGTCAGTTCAGTCAGGATTTGTGAGATCAATTTATAATACATAGCCTGAATGATAAAACAGGTATAGGATCATAGGTTCATAGGTGTGTACTAGGCTAATGGCCCTGGAGCCTTTACAAGCCTAGCCCATAGGATTATCCTAGCATTGTACCACCCAACCTTAGTTCCCAGTGCCTCTGTCGAGTATAGCCACTGGAGTAATCCCAGGGGTGAATTTACTATTTCCCATCCACTCATCAAGATTTCTCTTGAAGAGGGCCAGCAAGGTGCTCTGTTTGACATGTATAGGAAGTCTATTCCATAGCATGGGCAGTCTCTGGGTTATGAACCTGTCCCTCCAGCACATTTCTGTTGATTGTGGTAATGAGGTTGAGGTCTCTGGAGCGTGTGGTGCGGAAGGATTGGGATTTCTTTAGATGTAGCATTTCTAACAGAGGTGGGTCAGACATTGCTTTGTAGGTCAAGCAGAGATCGCCTCTAAGTAGGCATTATGAGACAGAGAATAGTTGGAGTTTTTTGAGTCTGTCCATATAGGACAAGTGTTTAAGGCCTAGGATCCTCTTTGTGAGGTACTTTTGCGGCCTCTCCAGTTGTTGCAGGTGTTTAGTGAGGTACATGACAAATGGGGCATTGTACTCAATGACTGGCCTAATGAGGGAAGAGTAGAGGGAGACAATGACCTCTTTCTTCCTGGATGCAAAACCCTTAGTAATGAGATGTGCCACATAGAAGGACTTTCTGACCACAGTGACAATGTGGTGGTCAAAAGAGAGGTTGCTGTCAACCTGTGCTCCCAGATCTCTTATAACGCCTTCTGTGTTCAATAGACTACCATCGATGTAGTAATTCACAGGAACCGGGTTTTTCCCAAAGGGGATGATGACACATTTTTTGGCATTGAGCTTAAGGCCATGGTTCTGCCAGCAGTCTCAGTGAGGCCTTTCTGTAGGATGTCAGCATCACTTGGGGAGTTAATAATAGTGCCCAACTTGCAATCGTCTGCGATCTTTGTCAGCCAGAGTCCCTTCGTGTTAGCCTGGACTTCAGAGAAGTAGATACCAAACAGGAAAGGACCCAGGACCGTACCCTGTGTGATACCACTCGTGACTGGTCAACAGTCTGACTTGGAGTCAGCTACTTTCACACTGTGGGTTCTCTCTGTGAGCCAGTTTGCAACCCACCTAGTGATATAGGGGTTGATGCCTAGCTTAGTGAGTTTTTCTGTGATTCCTGAGTGGGGAATGGTATCACAGGCCTTGGCCTAAATCACTTGAAAAACGTCTTAACATGGCTTTCTTTATCATATACTGTGACTTTTTCTTAAATTTTGATATCCATTGATAGATTTACTTGGATATGTAAATAGTTACTGCATTGTTTGTCAAAATATAGTGTCAGAATTATTCCAAATTTGTGGAGGATGTGCAGACAAAAAGATGAAAATTGCTGAAGTTGTGGAAAAGTTGCTGGCACAATATACCAGTGACCCTCATCTTCAGCCATCCAGACAGTTACCATTTAATCTGATCCTGTAAGCAAATCATTTAGCCATATCATTTAAGTAAGTAATTCGGTCACTTAATCTGATTTGCTGTTTATTTATTTAGTGAAGTCATCTCACAATTAAATATTTGTCATTGAATCATACCGTTCAGGTCACTAATTTAGTTAGTGTGCACATATAGACCAGGTGTTGGATGTGTGGCACTGCTGTGTGCCTTAATGGGGACTGCTGTTCCCCATAGTCATTGAATCATACCGTTCAGGTCACTAATTTAGTGTGCACATATAGAGCAGGTGTTGGATGTGTGGCACTGCTGTGTGCCTTAATGGGGACTGCTGTTCCCCATAGTCATTGAATCATACCGTTCAGGTCACTAATTTAGTTAGTGTGCACATATAGACCAGGTGTTGGATGTGTGGCACTGCTGTGTGCCTTAATGGGGACTGCTGTTCCCCATAGTCATTGAATCATACCGTTCAGGTCACTAATTTAGTGTGCACATATAGAGCAGGTGTTGGATGTGTGGCACTGCTGTGTGCCTTAATGGGGACTGCTGTTCCCCATAGCTATGCTGTTGAGTTACTGCTGCACCGTGTACAGTTCTAGCAATCATCACCCACATGCTTCTGCTCGACTACTGTAGTTGCAGAAAAGGCCATTACTCTAAAAGCTGGAAAGACACCTGGTGGTCTCCTGCTTCTTCGTTTGTTTTCCATTCCTCACTGGTACTTAATAATTTTATTTATTTATTTTTTACAAGAAGGCAAATTCCACATAAAATGCTAATATTCTCCAAATAGCACTCAGTGAGATTTGTAGATTCCTCTCTTATCTGGGACCCACTGAAGATTATAGTCTGCCTCTGTAAAAATCCTACTGACTTCTTATAAGTTAGAACTGTTATACTGATGACCTCTGTGAAGTTTAAACTTTCTCATCAGGAATGCATTCCCGTCACAGTCCTTAGAATGAAAATTCCATCTTTTCACTTCTCTTTGAAATCTCAGAATCAATGTACCCTTTGGGCTGGTGTAGGAGAAAAGGCTTGTAATAAGGTCTTGATACAACTCAGAATCATTCACCACTATGCAGTATGTAGTAATATCTCTTTAAGAGATTGTTGCTCTGGGTAATGTGAAGAACATGCCATGTAGTCTCTTCTTCATTGCTTGGCAGTCACCACCTAAGTAATGCATGCTAACCTTAACCATACCCCTGACCCTAACTTTACCATACACCTTAACTTAAAATAATAGACAAAAAAAAAATCGACAACTAGCAGTGAGACAAACTCTTGGAGCATACTAATAAAACAATATAATGTTATATATATATATATATATATATATATATATATATATATATATATATAAGGAGACTTGATGTCTTATTTATGGTAAGTTGCTGTAAAACTGGAATTGGGAAATCATTGTGCGATCTCAGCAATAGTATATTTAATTAGCATGGATTGTGTGTGTGTGGGGGGGGGTGCAGGTGGGCAAAAATATTGTTTTTTTATTTGCATGCTCTGCAATTTTGTCTCACAGTATGAAAATAAAGCTATTAGGGGTTTTTTTTGTCTATTATTTTAATTCAGCATTTTACTTACTGCCCTTTTCTGCTTAGATCTTTTTATGTAGATCCATATGTGTGTGTGTGTGTGTGTGTGTGTGTGTGTGTGTGTGTGTGTGTGTGTGTGTGTGTGTGTGTGTGTGTGTGTGTGTGTGTGTGTGTCTGTGTCTGTGTGAGTATGTATATAAATATATGTATACATTTGCAAAACTAGCCCATTCCCTGCTGTTCTGTGATCCCGGAGTTGGCATGTACAGGTAATAGGCAGGTGGGGCTATATGTCCCTTCCCTGCTGTTCTGTGATGTACAGGTAATAGGGGGGTTTGGGATATATATATATATATATATATATATATATATATATATATATATATATATATATATATATATATGTATGTATATATATATATATATATATATATATATATATATATATATATATATATACCTTCTCTGCTGTTCTGTGATCCCATAGTTGGCATGTACAAGTAATAGAGGGGTTGTTTTGTCTTTTACTTTATCTGGTTTGAGGGGGTATGAATAGAGGGGTGATTTAATTAAATTGGGGTACTTTTTTATTAGTTTTTTTAGGGGCTGGAAATTTGTGTTTTTTAGTTTGCATTTGCTATAGAAGTATGGTGGGTTTAGGAATTAGACTAGGTGGAGACTGTATTTTCTTCGCAGGGGTAACACTGTTTGGCTCTGGTGTTAGGTGTCATTATTAGGATAGTTTTAATATTTCATTATATGCATTTTTCAGGCTCCTAGACTTGGATTGTGAAATTGACTGGCAGCACTGTCATTTTAAAAATTTTATTTTCAGAAATATTTTCTTTAATTCTGTTTTTCTTTCATTTTTTTAATAATTGGGGGGGGGGGGGGTACTTTCTTTGTTGTACAAGATTTGATTCAGGATTTATTGATTTTGGGATCATTCCGCCCTTGCAGAGATGAGTTATTCCATGTTTTTTTTGCTTTTTAATACATGTCTTTTTTTCCTTAATGGGTATTCATATATATTTGCATTTTTTACGTTATAATATGTAGACCCGCGGTGGTGGTGCTGCGGTAGCGTTGTCGCCTCACAGTAAGACGCTGTCCAGTTTGATTCTCAGCTAGAGCGTCTTCTGCGTGGAGCCATGCGTGAATGGGCGTACCTTCGTTGAAGGTTGTGCATCAGGGCTGGTAACTCGGCATGTAAAAATCAACTACCAATCATTAGCGGACCGGAGTTCTGCTGTGGCGACCCCTAACCGGGAAAAGCCGAAAGACACAACAACAACAACAACAACAACGTTATAATATGTAGGTAGTTGGGGTTTGTTTTCTACATTTTTTTTCTAGAGGTAGGTTGTAGGTGTAGCTTTCTCATATGTGTTTTTCTTGCATTTCAAACTGTGTTTTATACTGTGTCCTATTTTGGTGTTAATGTAGCGTGTGCTGATTTTTTGTAACTTTGAAATTAATGCTTGTGGTTATTTATATTGCATTTCTTTTATCACCCATTTTTCTGATGTTGTACAACTTTACTTGGCACAATGGTTAAGGTCTTCACCCTCTCCATGCCCAAGGTTCAGTGTTCGATCCTGACCTCTGGCCAATGCCTTTTTTGAGTTGGCGTGTTTCCCCTGTATTTCTGTGGGGTTCCTTCCATCTCTGAAAAACATGCTGAATGGTTCCATTTCAAACTCAGCAAAGAACGGAGCTGTGAGCAGCAGCACAGACTCTACATGGCCCCCTATAGGGTGAAGAGTTGTACAGACCAACCATTTTGGGAATATACTGTGGTGCACAGTATTCCCAAGATAGGAGAACACAGATCACAGACTGTAAACTGTGACAGGGCGTGCCACTCGAAGGTGTAAAATATGGCTCTAGGTGATTTGGTTGTGTTGACTAATGTCGACAAATGGGCATAGGTATTTGCCAGTGATAAGTGAGTTGAGGACCCAGCCTACACCAGGGACCCATGCTAATGGTGGGAGGGGTGTATCTGTCCCTAATGACCAATGTGTGCCTGCCATAAAACCCAGGAGCCCTGGGTCAATAAGCTACTGGCTGGCTGGCATCCATTAACCCATCTTGGATTACCTGGAATAGCTATATTGAGTGAAAGCTGGACATAAAACCAAACAACCTGCCAAACATGAAATATTAATTGTTACACTCAGTTTAAGTTCACTAACAGGGTGGAGCTTGGAAGTAGATGACATGATCGTAAATAGGAGGTTGGACATCCTATGTATCCATGAAACAAGATAGAAGGGCAGTGCAGCAAAGCCACTTGGCTTGGGGTCCAGAGTCAACTACTCAGGTGGAGGACAAGCTAGAAATGATGTGGGGATTGTGATGAGGGAGAGGCTTAAGAATACATTGAGGGATGTCATTAGAATTACCAACAGACTCGTGGCAATCAGACTCCAGCATAATGATAGGGCGGTATTCATAGTCTCAGCCTATGCCCCACAGCAGGGCTGGGATAGTTAGGGAAAGAGTGCATCCAGACAGCAGTTACAGCACCTACTAGATAAAGCAGGACAACATGAATTGGTGTTGATAATGGGCGACTTGAATACATACATCAGGATAGACAAGACAGGATATGAGGACTAATTGGCTGTGGTGTAACAGAAGTAACAGGAATATAGAAGGGAAGCCATTCTAGACTTCTGTTTGGCAAATGGCCTGATAGTAGCCAACACATGGTTCAGAAAGAGACACCATCACAAGATCACATACAAGAGTGGCCAACATGCAACTGAGGTAGACTTCATCCTAATAAGGAAAGGGCATTGTGGTAGAATCTGGGATTGTAAAGTCATCCCCAATGAAACAGGTGGCCCACAGCATAAATCACTGGTTGCCACAATCAGCTGCAAGCAGTGGTCAGGGAAGGCTCTAAAGTCAACAGAGAGCAGGCTGGAAGACTTGGAAGGTGAACGGAAGGAAAGCACAAAGTTGAAGGAATTACTCAGGGCTCCAGCACCTCAAGAAGCAAAAGAGACCGGTGGAGTTGAAGAATTTCAGCACCTTAAAACAATATGTGTGAAGACTACAAAACAGAGATGCAGCCAAGCCAGATATGGAAATAGGGTGCATGAGGAAAGCTGGTGGTGGAATGCAGTCCAGGAAGTCAGCAAAAGAAAGAAGGTTTGCAGGAAAAAGTGGGAGGTAAAAAAGATGGACCAGGGTAGGAAGGAGTACTTGTTGGCTTAGCATGAAGTTGCAATAACAAAGAACAAGGCATCTGAGGCACTGTACCAGCTTCTGAAAAATTAGTCAGTAGATGGCACAAAGAATCTATATCAGGTTGCAAAGCAAAGACAGAAAGATAAAGAAGACAAGACAAACACCTTTCATAAGGCATGCCAGCAACAGCCTGCTCACCAGTCCACAGGACATCAAGGACAGATGGAAGGAGTGCTTCCATCAGCTTCTGAATGAGGAAAACCCCACAGAAGCTGTACTGCCTCAGACACAGTGTACGATAAAAGAAGAGGAGGACACCTCCATACAAGAAGCAAGAATAGCACTAAGGAAAACAAAGTCAGGGAAAGCAGCAGGCTCAGATGAGGTCCCAGCAAATATGATAAAGATGTTGGGTGAGATGGGGAGAAATGGCTCCTGAGGATACTCATAACAGTGTGGAGAGAAAGGCTTATCCCAGATGACTGGAGAATAAGCATATTAGTGCCATTGTTCAAGAACAAAGGGGGCATCCACAATTGTGGACAGTACAGAGATATCAAACTCCTGTCACGTTGTATGAAAGTTCTAGTGACTGATAAACGAATATGTAGAGTAGTAGAAAGTAAGATGGGAGATTAGCAGTTTGAATTAAGATCAGGATGCAGCACAACTGACCTAATATTTGCAGTGAGACGGATAGTTTATAAGAAGCTAGAGATGAGGAGAGAGTCGAACTGAGCATTCTTTATCTTGAGGTAGCATATGACAAGGTCCCAAGCAAGCTGATTTGGGCAGTCGTGCGATGGTTTGAGGTACCAGAATCATTGGTAGAATTAATCCCAGCTATATACAAGGGCCCAGTATCCAAGTATGAATAGTGTTCAGTCTCACAGGGGGATTCCCAGTGGGAGTGGGTATGTATCAGGTTTCAGATCTGAGCCCATTGCTATTCATACTGGTGCTGGACTATTTAGCAAACAGGTCAGAGGGGACAGATCAACAAAGTTGCTGTATGCAGACAATGTGGCATCGTAGGCAGACACTGAGCAAGAACTTCAGTAAGGGATCGGGCAATAGAATGCAAAACTGACGGCTCATGGGATGAAACTCAGTACAGATAAGACAGTTGTAATGGCAGCAAATGGGAGAAATAAAAGAAAAGCTGAGAACTGAGATAGAGAAGAAAATAATGAAACAGGTTAACAGTTTCAAGTATCTGGGAGGGGGGTTAAGGAGAATGGCAGTCTGAATGAGGAGGTCAAAGCTAGAAACAGAGGGGCTGCAACCAACTGGCACAGAGTGTAAAAATAGTGTATGATGGAAGAATGGCAAAGAAGCTGAAAAGTGAGGTGTACAAAACAGTGGTGTGACTGTATAGTGCAGAAACCTAGGCAGAAAAGGCAGAGCAGCTGAGGAAGCTAGAGATGCTGGAGATGAAATGCCTGAGATGGGTGGTAGGATGCACACTGTTGGACAGATGAAGAAATGAGGGCATAAAAGCAGAAGCCAAAGTATCTTCAATTACAGAAAAGGTCAAACAGAACAGATTATGGTGGTTCAGACACCTGCAGAAAAACAGAAGACAATCTGGTGAAGAAGATTTGGGGCAGACAGGAAGAAGGTAAGAGGAAATGAGGGTGTCCAGCAAAGAGGTGGATGGATTGTGTGAGAAAAGACCTGCGACACTCAAGCATGAATGTGTAAGAAGGCAGGAGACTGGTATTGAATAAAGAGAGAGAGAGAGATGGTGACAGTTGAGACGACAGCCTGACCCATGTATAAAATGTGAAAAAGGAGGTTGATGATGATGATGATGATGACAGCGCTACTGTCTAGCACATTTATTAAAGAGATGGCTAGACGGTGACAAACTGTTGATGATATGGGTAGAATGATAGTAAACAACAGACATCGACTAAGTGATGATAACGTTTGATACTGTAGATTATATAAGCATTTTCGATGCACTGATTTATCAGTATCCTTTGTTAGGATAAATGATTATCATACTCCTTTATTAGTTCATTTATCTACTATCAAGCTAAACCAATCTACTTTTATACATATTTACAGATATCCACTTTATATGTATGCCTGTATGTGTACTTGTGTATATTTTATTTTATATGTCTTTGTCTGTATGATATATTATATACATACATACATATATATATATATATATATATATATATATATGTATATATATATATATATATATATGTGTGTGTGTGTGTGCATATATATATATATATATATATATATATATATATATATATATATATATATATATGGAGAGAGAGAGCGATAATATGTATTTATGTCAGATTATCGAGTTTTCAGAAACTTGAACTTCAAATGGTCAGGACCATATGTTCGACATTCTGAAAACTTGAATGAAACAAAACACGCAAAATCTACATTTTTGCAGGGGCAAGTCCCCCTGCACCCCCACACCCCTGTAAATTATGTATGCCAACTCCAGTATCTTATTGTTGTGTCTTTCGGCTTTTCCTGGTTAGGGGTCGCCACAGCGGAACTCAGGTCCGCTAATGATTGGCAGTATATTTTTATGTGCCGAGTTGCCAGCCCTGATGCACAACTTTCAACGAAGGTACACCCATTCATGCATGCATGTCTCCAGACAGAAGACGCTGTAGCTGAGAATCGAACGGGACAACGTCTTGCTGTGAGGCGACAATGCTACCGCAACACCACCACCGCAGTTCAACTCCAATATCTTATTACAGTAGGGAAAAGATGCCCAATGCTGAGAGTAAGAACACTTTAATTCCAAAAAACAAATAAAAACAGGTAAGCACTTTCACGATTGCTCGCTTCTTCAGACCTTAACAAACAGTATGAAAAAACAGGCCTTTAAATACAAAATGCTTCCAGTTAATTAAAAACAATTAAAATTGTTGGGTGTTAACACTTATCAGTGAACTAAGCCTCTCTTCTTTAGGAGAGGCTTTAAAGCAACAGCACTATTCAAACCAGGTGGCACATATGCTTTAAAGTTGACAATACATTTTAACTCAGCAAATTCAGTCTCGTTACTCAAATCCCCTTCCCTTAAACTTTCTTTTAATTTCTGTAGTACCAAGAACTTAAAGTTGTGACTCATCCCAGCTTCAGATACATGTTTCGCTAATGCATTTGTTAGTTTATTATTTCGTATATCACTCTGATGCTGCAGAATCCTGTCATTAAGCATACGATTTGTCTTCCCTATGTAATATGAATCACATACTTTACACTTAGCCATATAGACCAAATTTTTTGTACAGCAGTCTGCATAAAAGGACAGATGCATAGGTTCCATACTTAATGGATGCATAATCAAGTGTGCAGACCATATATAACTGCATGCCTTATAAGACCGGCATGCATGAGTACCCTTACGCTGGGAGGTGAGGTGCTTATATGGTTCAGTGTGTTTATAACAGAGTCGCTGTTTTAAGTTCTTGACATTTTTAAAACAAAACTTAGGAACTGGTTCTGTATATTCACTGATAGAGGGATCAGTCATCAGGATGGACCAATTTTTCTTTATAACTTCACAGACTTTATTAACCTCTGCTGAATAGGTCAAACAGACCCTGTTTACACTCTTGGTGCTGTTAGCCTCTTTGTCCCTCACTATACTTGAGGAGCTGTCAGAGAAGTAGGGTTTTACTTTAACACCAGCCGATGTATTCAGTTCTCTAATTTCCTTATGTATCTCACTGCCCTTATAGCCCCTCTTCAATAGATCTGCCTTTAGCACTGCTAAAGCTTGCTCTAAAGAGTCAGCATTAGTATGCAATCTCATGCATGTAAGAATCTGATTTTTAACCACTTTGCTAGTAACGTGGGATGGATGCATACTGGAACGATGTAAGATGTTATTTTTCCTGCATGGTTTCCTATACATTTTAGTGGACATTTTAGTGGACATGTTACCTAACATATCTTTGCCCACAGTAATGTCTAAAAAATCAAATCAGAGATGGCATACTAATGCTCTCTTTAGAGCAATCTTTTGGTTTGCTGAACTTTGTTTTTGGATATCCTAGATTCCACTATGTTCTCTTGCTACAGTGGGGAAAAGGGTAAATTTCCCACAATCTCCATACAAATGCTTCTAGTTTTCAGGAAATCAAATATATGGTCTCGGTCATATGAAGTTCAAGTTTCTGAAAATTTGATTATCTGATATAAACCCATATATATGGGTTTGGTTCTTCTTACATAATTTACACTTCTCCAAATCGTAAATTGACGACACAACTTCACCAAAAGTCCATTAAACTGAACCATGGGCATGAACTACCGAACTTCTTTCCTTGGCATATAAACAATCTCTGTATTCCTTACGGTTCCCAAACAGTTCACTCTATATATCTGTTTAATTAAATCCACAAAATGCATGTAATCTCAAAGGCCCATTCACAAGTGAAGATTAAAAATACACATTAATGAGCAAAAAAGTCATTAAAAAAAAAATATATATATATATATATATATATATATATATATATATATATATATATATATATAGATGTGTGTGTGTGTGTGTGTGCAGATATATATGTATATATATATATATATATATATATATATATATAGATAGGTAGGTATGTGTGTCTGTGTGTGTGTGTATATATATATATATATATATATATGTGTGTGTGTGTGTGTGTATATATATGTATATATATATATATATATATATATATATACATACATACACACACACACACACACACACACACACACACACACACACACACACACACATCCAAAGAGAGCTTTCGTCTCAGTAGATTGAAACTTCATCAGATGCTATTACATACTTCACAGGAAGTTTTATAGCCAATCAAAATCAAACATCAAAATAAACTTTATTGTCATTTAGGGCCACACAAGTGCATCCTAAATGAAATTACAAAGATCAGCTCAAGAGAGAAATGCAGTGCAAATAATACAGAGGCAGCGGTATGAGAGAATAACTACATGTATGACGTGCGATATGGTCACACACTGCAAGTCCTAGACAGTCAACAGGTGAGTGAGAGCACACATTTCTTGGGGTAGGTAAATCTGCTCTTTCCCCTGAGATTGTCCGATCTTGGAGTTAGTTTATAGAATTAGCAGCGGGTTGTTTTTAAGGTCTGCATGTGCCAAGATTGTTGCTCAGCGTATGTAGAATAATGTGTAAGTGTTTGCAAAGTCAGCTTTCCGTGATCAACTTTGTAAACATCCATCTTTTGGTGATTCTTTTAATTTCAGTACACCTATATATATATGTATATATATATATATATATATATATATATATATATATATTATACACATGCATACAAAGAGAGATATATATCTTTGTGCATGTATACACACACACACACACACACACACAAACACACATCTATAACATGAGATATATTTTTATTCAAATTTGTCATTTGATGCATTGTGAATCATTTCACTACATTATAATATTGATTGCTCTTTAAGTTTAGAGCAAAGTCCCAGTTAACATTGCCTTTTAAACAAAACATTAGAGGCATATTGCTATGCTTCAAAAATCTGGTGTGCCATCAGAATTTCCTTGCCAGAATAATTTGCCTGGTACTGTCATTTCTGACCTCTGCAGTACATTTAACTGTTTTTCTTTTTCATTTTCAGATATGAGACGAGTGGAATCGGTGAGGCAAGGGTTAAGGAGGTTCTACTGGATGAAGACGATGACCTTTGGGTGACCCTGCGTCACAAGCACATTGCAGAAGTGTCCCAGTGAGTGCAGTGCAATGGTACAAGATAAGTAAATTGATTCTGATGCCACACTTTATAGGCTCTGTGTTACAGTTCTGAAAAGTAAGTGTGCATCTTAATACACTTATGTATATACCTTTGTTCTCTCAATGTGGAACAAAGAGAGGTACCTCCACTGACATGGCTGAAGGCACAGTAAGAGCAGCGGTAGTAAGAGTAACTGTAACAGTAATAGTAAGGCTAACAGTAACAGTAGGAATATGAACACTAGTGCCCTCAGAGATAGTTAAATGTTGTTTGTGCTCCATCGTACTCCAAGTGTTCCCGTTACTCTTGATGACTCCCACTAAGCAGTAGATAGTACTCTAAGGTGGGATACTAGTGATAATACATTTGAACCATCCCCCTCCTTCACCCCCATCAGGATTTAAGGTCTCCTTTTCAAGTCAGATGTACACAGGAAATCCCAGCTTTCTCATGCTCATTCCATGTTTATCCTGCTAGTTGTGCAGAGGCATACAGAGGAAGTCCAGGACTGTATATAAATATTCCACAAACTTCCTACTTGGTTTGCACTGACGTGCACACAAATGCCCACGTGCACATGTGCATTCCTCAGATATCATGTTATTTGTGATGTAAACAGGAACAGCCTACATGTGCATTCCTCCAGTCCAGTCATCCTAGTTAGTATTCAGAAATGGGCACAGGATGTACCAGCGTGCTCCTGTACATTCCCTAGACACCCTATTTATTTTGTAGTGATATACACAAAGTGTGGTCACATATCCATGTCTATCATTTAGCTATCCTTTTTTTAGTGTGTAATAATGTATACAGGAAATGTCCATATGTCCATCTCTGTCATCAAGGCATCCTAAATGGTGTGCTGTAATGGTCACAGATTGAAACAACATGCACACATGCCTACCCCAGATAAAGACATCATTTCTGGTGCAGAACCATGTGCATACTAAGTGAAGAATCCAGAGATGGCCAGCACTAACGAAAGGAAAGACTGGAGCATTATGACAGGTTATTATTACAAATGTGTTGTGCATAGTAACATCCCCTTGTAGTCTTGGCAACATGAATTCCAGAGAGGACAGTTAAAAATATGTAGCTCTATTTATATACCCATTAAATCACAATTAATTAATTAATTAATTAATTAATTCATTCATTCATTCATTCATTCATTCATTCATTCATTAACTAATGAATGCACATCAGACTGTGGAAAACTGTTCCATAACTAGTTAGTTGTTGCTCGTTACCCAGAAAGAAAATAAAAACAGTCATTCAGGCAGTTAGGTACTTCAAGCAAATTTCATAGTTAAAGCCTCCGGAATGGAAGCTTAGTGCAGAAGAGTAAGGCCATGAACTGTTCATGAGCTGTCTCCTGGCAGGGTTTGATTCCCTCAATCTCCATTTGCCTACTGTGCTCTCTGACAAGTGATGTGACCAGATGATTCTCCTGTATCACCCTTGAAAAGAGATGGTGCCAGCCCTTGCTTGATGTCCACACAGAGCAGTATGATATTATTTACTCAGGGCACAGCTCCATATGTGAATACCTCAGGGAATAGTAATTTTTTTAACATTAAAATATTAAAACCAGGTCAGTAGTGCTTACCTAGGAACATACAAACAATACTTGGCAAGTGAACACATGGAACATAAGATGCCTAGCCATGTACACCTTCAGGTATACAGGCTTAGAAGTACTTGTTGCGCTGTATAAACAATAATGCTTGTCTCTCAAACTGAGCAGGTTTGTATATTACAACCCAGGTATACATTTGTGTCTACCTTTGCACTAGTCAAAACTAGCCTTAAAGGTAGCCAAGGTAGTACTTTGCTTGACCTGTGGCAGTAACTTATTCCATATGCAGAGAATAATGTAATATCATCATTTTTAATTTTTCTGACATCACTGCAGATGCGTTGTTATATTCCTAATAGTTTGTCTTATATCAAATTAATTAAAAGGATGTAATAAACATTAAGCAGCGTTCTCATATTTATAAGGGAAGCTACTGTGAACTGAATATTTTTAACCATTTATAACTTAGCTGTTGTTACAGTATAATTATATATGCATGCAAGGTACTAGTAGAACTTGGCCATGGACAGAGTGAAGTATACTTTTGTACCATATGCATTATGTTCCTTGGAAAGCTCTCTGCTTAATAATTCTGATATGCTTTGTAGCAAAATGTATATCAGAAGTGGTACATCACTAGGAAAATGGAAATTATGAATCTGTGTTGCCAACGTGACTGTTCATAAAGACAACGCTCCAGATATACAGCCTTCTAACAATCTATACAAATCACTCAGTCACATCAACCATTTATTTAGTCCACTACACATAAACACACCATATTTTATTTTATTTATGATTTTGTTGACTGAGTTAGTCCCACTACTACTGGCCTCTTTTTGGGGGAGACCCAAGGTGGTATTCATACTGACTATGGGAAGTTTGACCAGGACACTGGGGAACTTCCTCTGTTCTTTGGAGGAGAGCTAGTGACACACTTTCTGGAGCTGCTAGGCAGTGCTGGAGGGCTGTTATTGTAGTTCCAGGAATTCCAAGATGGAGGAAACTGCAACATAACTACATAGAAGAGCAGGAAAAAAGCTTAATGAATGAAGAAGAAAGAGATGAAATAACTACTACAGAATTATTTATTTATTTACATTTGTTTTTTGGGAAAGTCCAACTGGGCCAAGAGCCAATTTTCAGTGGAGGCCCGAGGAGAAAAGCTCCATTGCAAAAAATATGTAACACTGACAACAGAAGTTGCAAAAATATCATTAAGAAATAGAAGTTGCAAATTAACAAAATTTAAAATATATGGCTTAATGACAAGATTAATAAGTCAAAAAGATGAATCCCAGGTTGACAATATATAGCAGAGAAATTTGGTTAAACATAGAACATATCTAATGAACAGGTTATTTGGCAATCTATTTGTATAAAAAATGGGAGATAGCAGGTAGTTAGTACAGGTAGACATTGAGAACTTAAATAGAAAGCATAGTATGGAAAATAGGAAAGATTTAGAGTTAGAAAATGGAGGACTATAGACACAGGTGCTGGTAGATTTGATGAACCAGGCAGAGACAAAGTAAGGAGAGGAAATACAGTGGAGTGGCATGGTGGACAGTGTATTGCAGGAGGAAGAAACTGTGAGGATGGACACTCAAGCAACGGCTCATGGAGGGAAAACAATAGAGGTATTCTTGGCTGGTGGAGTGACCATCTTTCAGGGTTTACATCTGCAACAGGGTTTTTGTTACAAGAAAGAAGTTATGCAGATGCAGCAAAGGAATGATGATGTGGCCAGAGTGGGGAAAAGGGGGTATACAGCAAAAAACTGTAAGCCTCTTTGTGGAAAATGCAAAGAATTTACATTTGTGGTTTGACTGTCTCATATCAGAAAAGGAAGGAGTAGATGAAAAGGATAGCTCAGAAGAAAGACAAACTGTAGAAAATATTACTTCAGACGATGTTAAAAGAGAAGGTAGTATTTGGGAAGGAGATACCAAAGAAAGGTTAAACAAAGAAGATGTAGCTAGAAAAGAAATAACAGTTCAAACAAGGTTAGTAATACACAGGAGGAGGACAGATTTGCAATTTTAAAAAGTGAAGAGGAGTTGAGGGAGAAATAGAGAGAGGAGGAAAAACAAGATAGTAAATATCAGTTGGTGGGAGATTTAGAAGAAGGAAAAGAAAAGAAGAGAAAAGAAAGGAAAAGAAAATACGATTTGGAAATAAATAACTTTAAAAAAGAGAAAAAGATGCTGTAGGAATTTTAGCATTAAATGTGAATAGCTTTAGAAATAGAATAAGGGTGGTGGTGGAGTGGTGCAAAAATATTAAAATTGTTATTTTTTTGCTTGACAGATACCAGATGTAACAATGAAGAAAAACGGAAAAGAATACAGGCAATACTGGGGAGTGGGAGATGTGCAAATTTTTTGTTGGTAGAAAATGAGAAGTTTTGGAATAGGAATTTTAAAAAATGAAGAAATAGGAATTTTAGATGAAGCAGTAGTATTACTGCCATTACTTTATTTATGCATATTCTAATATGATGGAGAGAAAACAGTTTGAAGAAATAAAAACATCGTAGTAGATATCTAAATTGATGATATGAAATTTTAACTGTAACCTGAGGTAATAAAAGACAAAATATTGCAGGATATTAAGACATTAATGGAATTAATAAAATGTGAATATTTAAAAGTAGGAAGGAAAAGAAAATGGACGTATAATGGGTGAATTTTTAAGACTGAAATTAATTATATGGATGGAAAGATCATATGACAATGAGATCATTTTATAAAAAATTGGACACAGTGATGTACAGTGTCTAAGGAGAAGGATAAAATTATAATTAAAAGTGGTAAAAAGAAATACATTGAAATATGAAGTGTTACAGAATTATGAGAAGGTGATGGAAGAAACAAGTGACAAAATAAGGGAAGTAAAGAGGATGTAGAAAAGGAATAGAGAAAAGTAAAAGTGATGTTACATAGGCAAAGACTTTTCCAAAAGGAAAGAAAGAGAAGGTTTTTCCTTATTTTGGAAAAAAGTAAAAATAAGAGAAGGATGGATGCTACCTTAGATGGCAAAGGAAACAAAATACAAACAAAAAGATACTATGGAGTGGTAGAAAATTTTGTAGAGAAAATATTGAATGAATTGGTGAAGGAAGGTATTTGGAAGAAGATGAATGTGGTGGAGTGATAAAATTTAAATGAAAAGATGAAAGAAAAGATAAACAATTGGAGGCCTATATTTATGCAAATACTACAAAAAGGATGGAGAAAGTATTGTATGACATAATAGGGGAAGGGATATATAGTATAAAATGAAGAAAGTTGAAAGAAATATTAATTATAGAGAAAGTAACAGAAGAGATGATACTGAAAGAAAATAAAGAAAACCGATGGCATGTGACTTAGCTAAAGTCTTTGATGAAGTGAGCCATGAAGTAATGTGGCAGATTTTAGAGGCATATGGGACAGGAAAAAAAATAATGTAATAAAGAAATGTTATGAAAGTGCCAAACCAACAAGTGTTCTTCAGTAAAGGAGAGAATTTATGAACGTGACCAGGAGGTTAAAAAGCAAAAACTACTAAAGCCTTGTACAGGCACACATGTGCTTCCCCTAGTCACAGATTTAAATTTACATTTCTGGAGCAGATAAAAAGAGACCCAAGGGACTATATTATTGAAAAACACTTGTCGGTTAGGGAACGTTTTTGGCAGTTGAAATTAAATGCTACAGTGCCCCTGTGTTGAATGAAGCTTGCCCTATTAGCGCTTTATTAAAGTTAAAATGTTTATATGTTTAGTGTTTTTTTTTTTTAGAACAGATATTTTTATATATTTTTTTTATGTATTTTTAAAGTTCGTGTTATGTAAACATACATTCAATATATAGTAAATTAAGGGGCTGTCACCCTAACATTAAACCATTTATCATTCAGGGGCATACACATTTGTTTTCATACTGTTTTATGTGTTTGTGTTTTTGTTTAAGCACTAAGTTCTACACACATAACTTTAGTGTTTTACTGTTCTGTTAAATCAATTGTTTCATTGGCTGTCCCATGATTATTTTGAGATGCATTTAAATGGCTAGTGTTTTAATAATGGCAGTTCTGAAGAAATCCCTCTTGGGGACAAAAGCAATTAACTGTCTGTAATAAGTCTGTGGAGTTTTATCTGGACTTCTGCTTTTTTTTCCACATTTCTGGTGTACCAATTAGCATTTCTTCAGGTCCAGAAATCATACAGTGTACTTTAGTTGATATGATAAGTAGACAGGAAGGTGTTATAAATATTACTGATGATACTTCAGTCTTCAGAATTACAAAATAAGAGCATGATATCAGATTAATTAAGCTGCTACACATACTAAGGTCACAAAGTTAGAAATGTAATTAATGGAGAAAGTTATAAGATTCTTGTGTCATCGTTGAAATACATTAGTCAACTTTTGACTTCTAATGAATTACAGCTAGATATTGACAGACACCATGCCACTGTAAATATGCAAACTCCAAAAGACACACCATCATTAGGGTGATTTTGGGGAAGGTACAGTGCCTGTTCAAGCTTACACCACCCTTGTTTGGTATGGCTGTACCTCTAAGAAAACTAGTTAAGCAGGATACAGCGTGGAGTTGCTCAGGGTATCAGGCTAGAAGCTCTGAACTACTAAAAAGGGTGGTAGCAACTGCACTTATTCTCCAATATTATTTTTGAAGTATTCCCTATGACACCGCAAGTGGATACAAGCCAGAAAGAGCGAGCATGAGTGATGCTGCATGAGAACAGTCCTATTGCCTCACTTTGAAGAGCATTAATGGATGCACAAAAAAGAAATGCACAAATTAAGAAGGATATAATAAACATAGTCTTTGGTTATCAGAAAGTTCATGATTATGACATTGGAAGCTTATTAAACTTGAAATGTATCAGACCCTTAAAGAGCACTTTCAAAAAGTCACCGCTCAAAAGTATCAGCTGACAGCAAAGAATTTATTTATTTATTCAGTTTATTAACCAGTAAATAGGGTGGTCTAAAGTCCCCTTTCAGCCGGGACAATATCCAGAAGGGAACAACAAAAACGACAATAAAATATATTCAAGAAAAAAAATAAGTATGCTATTAATACTTCAGAAATATGATTTCAAAGTGTGGCACAAACTTGAAAGACTGGTGTATTTTGCTGATCTGTTATATGCAAGGAGGATTTGCTTGAAGAGGGACTGAGTCATGATGCATATTCTAAAAACACCTGAAAAGAACTATAAGAAAAGATACAAAAATGCCGCTGTTAAGAGATTTCATAGTGTCAGGATTGTCAGACATTGGAACGCAACATTATCCATTAGTCAAACCATACTATATTGACAGGCAGGAGATAATTGGTTTGTAAGTCCACATTTAGAAGTGATAACTTCATCATTCAGTCTCAGCTGAGCTAAGGAGCCAGATACTGCTAAAGATTATTGAGTCATATCTGAGAATTCCAAGTGGAAAGAAAAAAAAAAACTAAACATCATGTTTTGACATAGCATGACAGTGGAAATAAAAAAAGAAGTTATGTACTTACCATAACATTACATGTGACTTGTTCATCTCGCCTTCATTCTTACAGATGGGTCCGGAGCCGATCTTCGGCTCCGACTCGGCCATCTACAAAGCTTGAGGTCTTCAGATAGCTCGAGGCCAAGTCCCTATCCCATGATGCAACTTAGAGTTACCTCAGATCTTTTTTGCTGCATATAATACCATATGTCATTCTATCACTCTATAAGAGAAAGCTATTAAAGGGTTGAGCAACCAGGAAGAATCCAGCATCTCTGTCTTCAAAAAACCCTGGAGGGGGTAGGAGGGTGGGAAGTAAGAATGAAGGCAAGATGAACTCACATGGATTGTTATGGTAATTACATAACTTCTTTATGTGAAGGTGTTTATCTCGCTGTTCATTCTTACAGACGGGTAGCGTCCCAAGCACCATCTATCTCGGGTGGCTCACGGGAGTATGTTCTTCAGGACAGTAGACCCAAAGGAGGCCCTGTCAACTTTGTAATGAGTGATAAATGTATGAGGTTTTGACCAAGTGGCTGCTGCACAAATGTTATCTATACGAAGTCTGGCAGAAAAGACAGAGGATGTAGACACTGCTCTGGTAGAATGAGCCTTAATTTTATGTTGTAAGGGCATATTAGCAGCTGAATAAGCAAATGTGATACAATCAGATAACCACTTAGACACAGTTGTTTTGGCCACTGGCATACCTTTTTTGGTGTCTGAAAAAGAAACGAAAAGCTGTTCAGATTTCCTAAATTCTTTTGTTCTATCCAAATAAAATCTGAGCTGTCTATGAACATCAAGTTTGTGCAGCATATATTCTAAATTGTTAGAGTGATTGGGGAAGAATACTGGCAAATCAGTAATTTGATTAAGATTAGCTTCAGTGCAAACTTTAGGCAAAAAGGAGGGGTTAGTTTGAAGTGAGACTCTGTCAGCATGGAAAATCAAGTAAGGAGGCTTAATGGACAAGACTTGAAGCTCTGACAGTCTGCAGGCAGAAGTGATAGCTACTAAAAATATAGTCTTCAACGACAAAAATTTGAGGTCACATGAGGAAGCTGGTTCGAGTGGAGGGAGAATAATGCGAGAAAGCATACAATTTAAATTCCATGGGGTATAAGGAGATTTCATAGGTGGTCTGAGATGAAAGGTCCCTTTAAGAAAGGCTTTGGATAGCTTGTATGACATAATGTTCAACCCTTCAAATCCAATGTGAAAATTAGAGATAGCAGCAAGCTGAACATGAACTGTTGCTGCTGCAGCTCTTTTGTTGAAGATCATGGTCAAGAACTCTAGTATGGAGGCCATAGGGGCTAGGTAGGGATCAATGTTGTTTTCAGAGGCCCATATAGAAAATTTTTTTCATTTGCTAAGGTATAGCTTCCTCGTAGAGGATATGAGAATTTGCTTTGTCTCATAAGAACGGTTATGGAACCTGGCTATGATGGGAATTGGAGCAGCCAAGCTGTCAGCTTCAGGGACTGAAAAGAGGGATTAAGTTCCCCCGATGAGTGCGTTAGAAGATCTGGAACTGGGTCCAGAATCCAGGGGTCCTCCAAAAGATGAAGTTGAAGGAAGGGGAACCAGATCTGATGAGGCCAATGAGGGGCTATTAGAATGATGATCCTTCCCAGGGCTTTTGCTTTCTGTAGTACCTTGGATATCAACGGGATGGGTAGGAATGCATAGAGGAGACCCGGAGGTCAATCGTGTACAAGTGCGTCCCTTGGGGCTTCTCCTGGAGGGGGAATCAGGGCAAAGTAGCTTCTGCATTTTATGTTCATGTGACTGGCGAAAAGGTCACAGCAAGGCTGGCCCCACCTGCGGAATATCCTGTCTGCTATTTCCTTCTTGAGGGACCACTCATGAGGCAACCAAATTGCTCTGCTCAGCTTGTCTGCTATCACGTTGGATTTCCCCGGGATGTGCGTTGCCAACAGAAAACGCTGGGTGGATATAGGCCACTGCCATACTCTTAGGGCCTTGCTAGAAAGGGGGTAGGATCTGGTTCCTCCTTGTTTGTTCAAGTACCAGACCACTGACATGTCTGTCTGAATCGCAATTGTACCCAGAGGAAGAGAGTCCTGGAAGTACTGCAACACTAAAAGTACTGCTCTCATCTCTAGGACATTGATATGCAGATGTGTCTCTTGATTGGTCCATGTGCCTTGGGCTGTTCTTCCCTGAAAATGCCCCCCCCCCACCCTATCAGGGAAGCATCCATGGTCACTGTGGCTGCTGGTGGGGGTAGAACAAAAGGTCGACCTATCGTGACATGAAGGGAGGTCAACGGCCACTGAAGATACTTTTCGCATGTGTTCGTGATCATTATAAGATGAGACATTGGGAGTTCTTGGTAAGACCATTGAGTGAACAACAGCCACTGCAGAATCCGCATTTGCATGCGACCCAGTGGTATGGCTAATATTGCAGCTGTCATCATGCCTAACAATTTTAGTACTTCTGATGCTGGAGCCTTGTTTTTGGATATGATATTGCGGACCTGCTGATGGAGTAGGAAGACTCTTTCTGCTGGAAGACTCAGCGTGGTGGTGGTGTCCAATTCTGCTCTGATAAAAACGGTATATTGCGATGGCGACAAGGTAGATTTTCCTGTGTTTACTGTAATGCCCAGCTGACTGCAGAGTGAAAGAGTGGTGTCCCTGGCTTGAATGAGTTGATGCCTGGTGGTGGTGGTGAGGAGCCAATCGTCTAGGTACGGAAACACCTGGAATCCTAAATGTCTCAGGTGAGCCATGACCACTGCCATACATTTGGTGAACACTGTGGGGGCTGTAGTAAGACCAAAGGGCAGGGCTCAAAACTGGTAATGATTGGCTCCCAGCCAGAAGCGCAGATGATCCCTGGATGGTCTGGCCATTTTTATGTGGTAGTACACATCCTGTAGATCTATCGAGCACATCCAATTGTCTTTCCCTAAAAAGGGAAGTATCGACTGAAGCACGACCATCTGAAACTTCTCTTTCTTGACAGATCTGTTTAGTGTGTTTTGGTCCAATGTAGGTCTTCAGTCTCCTGTCTTTTTTGGAACTAAAAAGAATCTTGAGTAAGGTCTGGATCCTATCTGGTATGCTGGGACTGGTTGGTTGACTCTTTTTGTTAGCAACGATCAGACCTCTATTGTTGCGTATTCCCTGTAACTGGGTGAAACTTCTGGGATTTTTCTTGTCAATGGAGGGGGTGTGGCAAAAGGAATGAAATATCCTCTGGAAATGATACTTTGTACCCAGTTGTCATTTGTTATTTTGAGCCAGGCATCTGGATACAAAGATAAGCAACCCCCGACTACCTCCAGAGAAGGACAGTCGGGCCTCCTTTCAGGAGCGCTGGTAGGGCTTCCCAAAGAACTGATCTCTGTCATCCTGGTTTTGCAGACCCCCCTCTGCCACGAGGTGGCGTCTTCCATTATTGCCCCCTCCTCTGCCCCTGGAGTGTGGTTCACCAAGTGTGTCTTGAAAGGCTCCTTGGGCTTTGCGGAACCACTTCTTTCCTCCCCTTTGACCCTTAGGGTAGGGTCTGGTAGGGGTGGAAAAATGGACTGCGACGGCAGACAGTGTCTTTCCTTCCTGCTCACACCTGGTCAAAGTTTCCTTAACTTTGGGCCCGAAAACGGACGAGCCATCAAAAGGGGTATTTACAAAGGATGACTTAAAGGGCTCTGCGAAGGAACACAAGCACATCCAGGAGTGTCTCCTAAGAGGAATTCCTGTACCTGCTGCCCTGCTTGTTCCATCAGCTGCATATGAAATGAGGTAATGAGGTGTATGGATGAGTTTACTATAGAGTTGAGGGTAGCAAGCTGGGAGGGAACGTTATCTGAGGCTCCTGCAGCTACTGAACCCTGAAGAGTATCTTCCAGCTCTTTAAGGAGATCTCTTTGCAGTCTAGTAAAATGGATTAAATAGTTGAGCGAACACAGTGCAAAAATCGCTGAACTGTAAGTGCACTTCCCATATCTATCCATGATCCTATAATCTCTTTTAGGAGGATGGATAGAAGAAGAAGTTTCTGAAATTTCATTTTTGGTGGCTGCCGCCACCACCATGACATCAACAGGCACACCCTTAGTAAGAAAAGATTTGTCTTGGGAGCAGAAATAAATTTATCAGGCCTCCTGGGGACAGTCTCCATGGTGTCCGGACACTCCCACACCCTTCGTGAGACCAGCTGCATAAGCTCATCAAAGGGCGGAGACACCCAGGAGGGAGAACCGACTTGTCTTCAGTATGGTTGGTGGACTGCCAGTCACCCCTCTGCCTAAGGATTTCTAACATCTCAGCAAATGAGATATCCTCAGAGGAGGACCATGGGGACCCTTCTGATTCATCCAAGTCAGTATGAGATGTCAGAGACTCCAGTGGGGAGTCTAAGTGCTTCCTATTACAGTTTTTCTTCCTGGGAACCTCATCAGTGGAGGCTTCTGGTGAGGTCTCGGAAGAGCAGGGGTCACCCAATGGGGCTTCCTGAGACTCTGGATGTTCTTCGTGTTTCACTGTTGCAGTCATTACATTTGGGTAATCTGCTGGCAGGTTGCCACAGTCGGCCTGATTAACAAAGTCTTGGGTCCTGCGTCGGTTGCCGTCCCTTCTTCCATGACTTCAGGTCGTCAGGGGTATAAAACATGCAGCCGACAACATTACATCAGTCTTTCTTGTCGCGTGGTGCCCGAAGCAGAAGCAGTTCGCAAGTGCTGGTCGGCCGACTCCTGAAATTTTCGTTTTCGAGTTTCAGAACCGAAGTTTTCAACTAAAAGCTGAGTACCCTTTTGGGGAAACTTTTTCTTGCTCCTTACCAATGTCAGTAAAAGTTAATAATTGCATTACTTGTGCAAAGCAAATACCTCATAAGGATTTTCATTTGTACTGTATTCCTTGCCTAGGCCCTGACCACAACGTATCTTGCTGTCGGTTTTGGGCTAAATTTAATCAACGCATGATTAAATGTCGGTATATTTTTACTTCTAAATATTTTGGCTCAAGATTTAATTATCCAGAAATGACGTCGGTTAGCAATCCGACTACCGGAATACCTAAAAAAATGCAAAGAAAAAGACAGAGACAGACCGTCGAGGTCCGAAACTGATGACGACGCTTCTCCTAAGCCATTCGCCAGTTCGCTGGTACTCAGTGAGACACTTTCGCAGCCCCTGATACCCGCTACTTCTGATTCGCAGGCCTCTACTGAGACCCATTCGGAGTCCGGTATGTAGCGAGATGCTTCAATTATAGAACCCGCGGATGTCTGTACCTTAGATTGGTCTGGAGCCGCTGTGCAGGCACCAGCTTCTGAGGGTGGTTTCAGGCCTACAGATTTGTATATTAGACCGATGCCATCTTCAAAACTAAGGCCAAAATCTAAATCTATGTCTAAAAAAACGATGCCTGGGCCACATGTGCAGACCCCTATGCCTAAAAAACAAATGATCAAAATGGCTGAAGATGTAATTACTCTGATCAGGGGTAGCCAACCCCCTCCTTCTAAGAGGCCTAGGCAAGACATTGATTATGAATCTTCTGAACAGGATTCTATTTCTTCTGACTCTTCTAATGAACAGGATTTGTCTTTTCCTACTTATGAGGACTCTGATGCAGAAGATTCCATTCCTTCTGCTTCTCCCCCAGAGGATTTTTCTTTTGGGGAAACTTTACATACCTTAAGGGAACATTTCCACTGGGAATGTCAGGATTTCTCTGAATCTAAAAAGAGACTTATGGATTTTCTTCCTCTTCCTCAGCATAGGCCTTTGGCTATACCTCCTGTTCTAGACATTGTTGATGATATTTTTTCAGAATCTAGTATGGCTCCTGATTCTCTGCTTCCGGCTCCTTGTAAGCCAGACAGATACTACAGGGTTCCTGACTCCCACAAATTACTTTTCAAAAATCCTATTGCTGATCCTGAAACCATTTCTCAGGGTCCCAAGGGCATTAAGGTCTCTACTGCTAAAAATCCTACCCCTTCTGATAGAGATTCCAGGGCGCTGGATAGATGGGGTAAGAAGGTTTACACTTCTGCAACCTTGGTAATCAGGGCTTTAAACTGTCAATTTCATATGCTTAAATATCAACAGCATACCAAGACTACTTAAACAGAAAATGATGTTAATTTTTGACTGTGTGGAAAATAAAGATTTACAGGATTTATTACATTCAGCTGAACAAGTTGGAAAACATACTTTGCAATGTGGTTTTGATTCCTTGGAGGCCTCTTGCAGGGCTGCTGTAACTGGATCTGTGCTAAGAAGGCATGCTTGGCTCAAAGAGCAAACTCTGCCTGACCATGTTAAAGCAAAATTGTTGGATGCTCCTTTACAACAGGGCCATCTCTTTGGTAATAATGCTGAAGAAGTGTTAAAAAAGATGGAAGATAAAGCTAAATCTATGCAAACTGTGAAAGATTTCGTACAAGTGCAACCTCCAAGATTTAGTAGACACTGGCCTACTAAGAACTGGTCCTTTCCAGTCCCTTCAAGAGCCGCTCAAGTCAAATCCAGACATTCCAAAGGCTCCAGGTTTCAGTCACAAGGAACTTTTAGAACAAAACAATGGGTTGCCTCCACCTCCAAATCTGGAAACAACAAGGCACCTCCCTATGGTAAACAGTCTCAATGACTTCCCTCTACAATCACCAAGCACTTACCTTTTAGCCGCCCCTTTGGGAGGAAAACAGGCACTTCATGCACGAAACTGGCAACTTATTACCCAGGACAAATGGGTTTTAAATATAGCATCCCAGGGGTACAGATTTCATTTCCACATGTTGCTAATCCCAAACGGATGGCAAGACCTGCCCCCAAATCAGTGGGCAGAGGGCCAGAAACAAGTTCTGTCCCTCATGAACATGGGGGCTATTCAACCAGTACCAGAAGAAGAAAAGGGATAAGGTTTCTATTCAAGACTTTTCCTGGTACCCAGAAAAGACAAATCATGGCATCCAATTCTGGACTTATCCACTCTAAACACATTTCTGGGCATTCCAAAATTCAAGATGCTGACTCTTCAACAGTTACTACCTATGCTAGGCAAAGATGCCTGGTTGGTAACTCGAGACTTACCTGCATATCCCAATCAGGGAATCCTGCAGAAGATACCTATGCTTCAAAGCAGGCTACTTGCATTATCAGTTCTCTGCACTGCCCTTTGGCTTATCTACTGCACCCAGGGTCTTCACAAAGTGCCTGGCTCCAGTAATTGCATTTTGCAGGCAAAGAAATATTCAAATATATCCATACCTGGACGATTGTCTAATTCAGGCAGAAAACAAGGACATTCTTCTAAAGCAACTGGTGTTTGTAAAAAGGGTTCTAACTTGTCTAGGGTACACCAGAAACAAAAAGAAATCACAACTGGAACATTCCTGGGTGCAAGCTTGAATACAACTGCCCAGATGACTTACCTTATGGCAGAAAAGCAAATTCAATTGGTGACTTACTTCAAACAGGTGGCCACAAAAACCCTGCTATCTGCAAGACAAATTCTGCAAGCCTTGGGGTTCATGGCCTCCTGCATTCTTCTAATTCCATATGCAATGCTGCATATGAGGAAACTTCAGTGGTTCTTAAAAAGTTTATGGAGTCAACATTGTCACAGCGTGGAAACAATGATTCCTATCATACCTTGCCTGCAACTATAGTTCCTATGGTGGGCAGAGGCGTGCCACCAAAACAAGGGACAGACTAGCCATGGCATTGTGGAACACGGCCTTGACCTACCAAATACAACTACAAGCTCAATTCCTGCCAGGATAGCTAAATACTCTGGCAGACAAACTAAGCAGAAATGTTATGGACCCACACAAATGGAAACTGGAACCACAAATTTTCAACATGTTGACATGCAAATGGGGGAGTCCAGACATAGATCTTTTTGCCTCATCCCAGAACTATCAATTGGACAAATTCTGCACAAGAATTCATCACAAAAAAGCTTGGAAAGTGGATGCTCTATCATTCAGCTGGAAAAACCTATAAGTCTATGCTTTTTCCCCTCTGCCTCTGCTCTCCAAAGTTCTACTAAAAGTCAGACAGGACAAGCCAAAAATGATTCTGATTGCTCCAGGCTGGCCTCGCCAACACTGGTACCAACTCCTGCGCAATGTGTCACACCTTCATCTGTGGCACCTGCCTCAGACACCTTACCTACTGTCTCAGCAGAACTACCACAATCTGCACACTCAGCTCCAAACTTTGAATCTTGCAGTGTGGCTAATCATCTAATTTCACCCTTGGCATCCATCAGCAAACCTGTGATGGATGTCATTTTGGAGGCTAAAAGCCTAGTACTAGAAAATCTTATGCTGACAAATGGAAAGGATTCTGTTTCTGGAACGAATCACAAAGAATAAGCACAGCAATGCCCAATATTCCTCAGATTCTGCAATACTTAAGTGAGATGCTTCACAGGGGCCTATCTTTTTCTTCCTTAAAAATCCATGCCTCTGCCATTTCATCTCATTACAACACAGAACCTCCCCTCTTCTCTCATCCTTTGCTAAAGCAGTATCTCAGAGGGGCCAAAAACTTAAGACCTCCCAGGAGAGCGCCAACCCCTGCATGGGACCTCAATTTTGTTTTGGAAAAACTCACTCCCCCTCCTTTTGAGCCGGCTGCTATTGCAGACCTAAAATTTCCCTCCTGGAAAACAGCTTTCCTTTTAGCAGTCACTTCAGCTAGAAGGATTTCTGAATTACAGGCTTTTATGGCAGTGGAGCCTTTCATTATTTTTCATGCGGACAGGGTGTCTCTCAGGACCAATCCATCTTTCATGCCTAAGGTGGTGTCCAGTGTGGCACTTAATCAGACCATTCATCTGCCAACTTTCTTTCCCAATCCACAGAACAATGGTGAGCGGATTCTGCATTCATTGGATGTACACAGACAACTTAGATTTTACTTAAACAGGATGAAATCTCTAAGAAAATATGAACAACTATTGGTGGCATTTGCTGCACGGGCAGAGGGATAGGCTATTTCAAAGCAGACTATTTCCAAATGGATAAGCCATTGTATTCTTTTCTGCTATATGCACCATGATAAACCTATCCCCAAGGGGATCAGATCTCATTCCACCAGGGCTGCATCTACTTCTGCAGCCTTTCTCAGAGGGGTTCCTACCAATGACTTTCTAGAAGATGCTACCTGAAGCTTAGTTCATACGTTCACAAAACATTACCATTTACTTTTCTTCTCTAAATCCAGAGCTGGCTTTGCCACTGCTGTCCTGCAGGGCCTTATAACTGCTCCTAATGCTGTATAAATCCATCCCCCCTACCATAGCTTTGGGAATCTATCCCAATGTAATGACTGCAACAGTGAAACACGAAGAACATAGTACAGTTGTGTACACTTACCGTAAATGTAGATGTTCGAGTGTATTCACTGTTGCAGTCCTAGTTACCCACCCTCCAGCCCCCTGTTTTTCTCTTACTATACCTCTTCTTTCTTTTACTATGCTTAAAAGCCTTTTTGATGTATTTGCTTTTGTTTGGAGGTATATTTTTTCTGTTTTAAATTATATACACACATATATATATATATATATATGTGTGTGTGTGTGTGTGTGTGTGTGTGTGTGTGTGTGTGTGTGTATATATATATATATATATATATATATATATATATATATATATATATATATATATATATATATATATATATATTGCTCCCCATTTGGGGGGCACCAGACATCTGCGACAAGGAAAACTGATGTAATGGCGTCGGCTGCATGTTCTATACCCCTGACGACCTGACGTCATGGAAGAAGGGACAGCAACCGACGCAGGACCCAAGACTTTGTTAATCAGGCCGACTGAGGGCAACATGCCAGCAGATTACCCAAATGTAATGACTGCAACATTGAATACACTCGAACAGCTACATTTATGGTAAGTGTACACACCTGTACTGTCTCTACACTTCGCAAAGATCTGTGAAGCAGAAGCAGACATAGGCGCTTTAGGGGAGGAGGTAGTCAGACCTGAAGTCGAAGATATCTTAGGAGACATAACTCTCCTCGTGGCTTCGAAGGCACCTCTGCTCTGATGAGAATGGACCGATGGATCCGAGGAAACCGCCAATACCCCCGGCACTGGAACAGTGGGCTCTGAGCCAGAGGTAGGAGCTGAGCTTATCTGAGCCAAAGCCCTGAGAGGCAAAGTCGAAACTGACAAGTTGGTCCGACTTTCCTCCCCAGACCCGACCAGAGAGTCTTGGCTCCTAGATTCCTTGATCGGCACTGAGGACATCACAGTAAATGGAGCAGGTGCCGGCTCCGAAGGCTCCACGATCAACAAGTCCAAATCCTCCAGCTCCGAAGGACCGGTATGGCTCAGAGGAGGAAGAGTAGTAGCTGGTAAAAGTGTCTTTGGTTCCGAAGCCGCTTGGGTCAGAGCTGATATGAATTTAGCAAAGGCTGGTGCCTGAAAAAGCTTCTGCACCACACAATCCATATCCAAATCAGAAAGGCTAATCGAAGACCGAGATGAGTGGATAGAAGGAGGTACAAATTGCAGGAGTGGAGACTTAAGCACTTCAGATACTGGTTCCGAAAGGATAAGACGGTCGGCTCTGAGGTCTGTGGAACCAATGTCGAAGACTTTTTAGATTTGTTTTAGATTGTTCCTAGCTTTAGTTACATACAGCCTTACACAACTTGATCTGGATTTTATCGGTGGATGGATTTGTTGGTGGTGGGGGGCTAAGTATATGTTCATACCTAGAACAAATAATGTATATTAAGCAATATGTGGATCTTTTTAATGAAAACTACATTTAAATGCATATATTTACACAAGGCATTGCAGCGCTGTATCTTTAAGTTTTTACTTTAGCTGCTTCAGGGGTGTCGGTTGATTGATATGAGTATATAAAGCCTTTGTAAAATGAAATTATTTATTGATGAAGAGTCGGTGTAAAGGGAGACGAAGCGCTTAAATTATTTGTTTATTTGTATGTTTTTTGTTTTGTGCTTTTTTCGTATGTATTAAGTTGGTGGAATAAATTCTTCAAAGCGACTTTTTAGATTTCTTAACCTCAGAAGAAGTCTTGGAAGACTTTGAGGACTTACTGGTTCCATCTTGGTCGCTCAAAGCTTCTTGGAATGAAGGTTTAAGTAAACCTCTGTCGATCAACTTTCTCTCTCTCCTGGAGAACCCTAGAAGAGAAAGAATGACAGATGGAGCAGCTTCAATGCTTCGAAACAATAAATACAATTTACATGACTGTCAGTGACAGACAGTTTCTGCCCACATTTAGGACATTTTTTAAACACTGATTTAGGGTGTTTGTCTTTGACTTGGCCAGCCATCCTGTAACACACAATATCAAATTGGACACACCCAAACAAGAAATATCAATGAGCCCTTTAAAAAGTATGGGCTAAACTAGTAAACAGCAGACACACACACACACACACACACACACACACACACACACTAAACTATTTATCTAGATTCTAAATAGTAATATATGAAACTGTGACAGTCACTAATCATATTTCTAACAGTAAATATCTATCAAACTGTGACAGAAAGGTCACTATGATAAACACACAATTCAAAATTCTAAAGGCTAAATACCAAACTTGTAACAGAAAGGTCACTATTTTAAGCACACAATACTATCTAAGAATTGTGAAAGATAACAAGGGCTAAATACAAAGAGGCCAAGAGAGCTAATTATTAACAGAGAAAAAGCCACACTAAGGGAAGGGAAAGTGCACACTAAGCTATTCTAAGTATTCAAAGGTAAATATTAAAGATTTTTTATCAATATTATCAAATATTTGAAGAAAAAAAGTTTTTACTGGCCCAAGCTAGCGAGAACCTCCGATCTACTGCAGTGGCAAACTAGATCTGAGGTAACTCTAGGTGCATCATTGGATAGGGACTTGGCCTCGAGCTTTGTAGTAGGCCGACTCGAAGCCGAGGATCCAAACCCATCTGTAAGGATGAACGGCAAGATAGAACAACTTCACATCAGATGGTATAAAACTAAACACTTTACTGAATGCTAAGAAATCAGACTCAAAAAGAGGAACTGAGGTCTCACAGAATACTGATAGGTTTGCTAACCACTGTTGAAAAAACAACTGTTGTCATAGACTTTGAGGACTTTAGGGATAATGTGACAACTAGATTACTGTTCTCATTTCTAATATGCAGTGGGAACATGTTCCATTAAGCAGATGCTATCTTAGAAAAGCTCTTTCCTCCCACCACAATGCAAAAAAAGTGTTTTTGTAGACCTAAAGCATTATTATCAGTGGATCCTGGATAGATGTTCTCGATTAATAAGTGGAGGGTTATAACCCATATGAAATATAACTTTTTTTTAAATACCTTTAGTGAATTATCACTTGTGACTTGGGCAAATTTACAATTGCATAAAAGTCATCAGACAATATTAACAAGTTCACATTTACAGACATTATACAGCACATATATTTTTCTATCCAATATAATCAATCCAACATTACATAAATTGTCCAATTCTTGCCTTCTCTTAAATCTCATTTCTGCACCAAACATTTTTCTGCATTCATTTCTCCCACAATTTCCATTTTTTTGTCTATAATTTACTCTTACCCTTTTGTAAAGATCGCACTTCCTGTTATTTTATCTCAATATTCTCTTCTTCAAGTATATATCCACAAAACGAGTATCCTTACACAAAAACAAGCCCCCCCCAATGAAATGGATTTTTTTTTTTTTTTAGAAAAAAAAGCGCTTTAATCAGTAATGCAGCTTACTGTATATACACAACACAACCACCAAAATGCAAATTTAAATAATTATAAAGAGAAAGAAGTGACTTAACTTAATAAAACAAACATTACTTACTTAAAATAACTGTTGTTCTCAATGTATATTTATTTACCCTAAAAAATGTATACAATCAACAAAATATATACTAAAACAAGCAGTGTATTAAGAAATATGTCAGCTTCAATAAAAAAGTAAAATTAATTAGACAAACTCTATATTAACCCAATTTAAAACATGTTCATCTTAAAATGGAGCTGTCAACGTTATAAGAAGTAACCATTTGTGACAGTTAGCCTGATAACCATGTTAACTACCTCAAGTAGCTTTGCAATTTTAAAACTGCAGCAATGTTGCAGTTTTCATTCAAACCCGGAGCTTTGAAGGCATCTAAGGTAAGTTGCCATTCAAGCTCACAGGTCTCTAATAAAAGGGATAAAGGACCACCTCTAATACCACCTTGTATATGGTCGATACCCATAAAAAATCATTTCCTTAGATGCATTCACTCGCCTAGTATTCCTGACAGAGCACTCTGTAGGGAATTTTTAAAGCCTGCCAACTCATTATACTCTGAAAGCATATGCTCCCAGGTACCTCTTTCTTCCCCATTACACCTCCAACATTTGCTATCTACATAAGGAAATATTATTTGAAGTCTGCTTGGTGTATAAAAGTACCTATGCAAACACTTCCAGGCAAAAATCCTAAATCTTCTAAACTATGTTGCATATTTTGGAGCCATGCATTTGTCCCCCCATTGTTTCTTTGTAAATTGCTTTTCTAATCTCTCTTCCGAATCTTTCCTGACCACTTTTGATTGATTCCTATAGTTATAGTGCAGTATGTTATATACCCTACTAATTATCGACTTTTTAACAGTATCTTCTGTTCTAGATCCAACTGAAAGCTGAAGCATGCCGGTCTTTCACTTAGGATTCCTCTCTCCTTTTCTCTTTGCCTATATTCTGATATCAATCCTTGATAGGGAAGGAAATCTCTAACCTGTAATCCAAATATCTTCGTAGCCTCTTCCCATTCTAGTACCTTTTCCTCTCTAATTGTTTGTTCCCAATACCGTGGTTCTTTTGCCAGCTTCCTCCAATAAATTCCAGTCCCCTTTTGTCTATTCTCTGTACTCCTAATTGTAGTTATCCCTACTGGAAGAATCTCCTTTTTCCATTTTCATATTGGCTAAGTTCTTAGTATACTTTCTGCTACATTATGAGCATAATATTCTGCATGACTGTTGTTCTCCTTAAGGATCTGCATCCAAAATTCCATGCTTTCCTTATTTCTTGAC
Source organism: Protopterus annectens (assembly GCF_019279795.1). Classification (NCBI taxonomy): domain Eukaryota; kingdom Metazoa; phylum Chordata; order Ceratodontiformes; family Protopteridae; genus Protopterus; species Protopterus annectens. The sequence continues at coordinate 660,055,513 of NC_056750.1, forward strand.
TTACCCTCCCTCTACATCATCATTCCTTTCACTTTGAATTATAGCTTTCTGCTTGTGTTATGTATTAAAGCCTTACCTGTGTAGCTGCCTTCATATCAGGTTACCCATAAACCGCCTTGTTCTATTGGAAGGATCAACTTATCCCACTGGACTTTTACCCTCTTCCCCTACCAGATAAAATCTTTCGACACTTTGTTAATTACTATCCACAATTTCTCCTCCAGTTGATAAAAATATGCCTGACTTATGTATGAAATTAAAGGTACTAAAACATTTTTATTGCTTGCATATATATCCATAGGCAAGAGCTTCCAGTTTCTCCGTTTTTATATTATCTTTTGTTTACTGTCTTCCCCTCATATCCTTATCTGACATAATAGCATCCTTTTTAACTCATACTCTTAAATACTTCATTTTATCGCATCCCCATAAATGTGGGTATTGCTGAATTAATTTATCTGTGGGTACACAGTTTACAGCTATAGCTTTTGTTTTACCTTCGTTAATTTTATACCCTGAAAAAAATGGAACCATTTCAGAATGTTCCACAACACTGAGATGTCATTGTCTGGTTCTATCAGGTACAAAATAATATCATCTGCAAAGAAAGCCAACTTTTCTTGAATATCATACAAATTATGTCGTTGAATTGCGGAGTCCCTTATTTTCATTGCCAATGGTTCTAAATAAAATGCAAATAAGAAAGGAGAAAGAGGACACCCTTGCCTGGTTCCTCTGTTCAGATAAAATTATCAGAGGGAAACTCTCTCACTTTAAGTTTTACATGTTATCCCTACTATATCCTTCTAATTAACCTTGTTATTGTATCAGGAAATACAAATACTTCCATTGCCCTGCTCATAAAATCCCAGCTTACTCTGTTGAATGCTTTTCCTTCACTATGGCCCAACAAAACAGCAGTATTGTCTTTCATTCTGCTTCCCTGTAGATCATCATTGTTCTGTTAATGTTGTTAAATGTTTGCCTCCCCACCACAAAACCACACTTTTCCATATCTATCAATTTTGGCAACAACTTTGCCATTGTACTAGTCATTATAGACATAAACATTTTTAATTGTAGTTTAAATTTGAAATGGGCCTTTATGAAGCTAGACCTAATAGGTCTTTACAGTCTTTGAGTATTACAGACATCAATGCTTTTTTACCAGGATGTTGGTGCTTCCCCTCCTTTTAAAATACCGTTAAACAAAACCTTCCAGATCTTTATCACTTTCCTCCCTTGTAGCTTCCAAACTTCCACCAGAATACCATCTGTTCCTAGAGATTTTCCTGCAGATTAGTTATACACCACCATTTTATCTCATCCCCTCCTAACTTAAATGTTAGTTGTTGAGCCTCAACTACCTCTAACCTGGCATATTTCAGTCTTCCATAAATATTTCCATTTATGCTTTTTCTTAATTTCCCCACTTCTCTGCTTTATACAAATTTTTGTAATATTCCCAAAATATATCTAATACCTCTACAGGATCTCTCCTTATTTTTCTTGTTACAAGTTCCATAAGTTTGACAACAACCCTTTCCACTTTATAGGCTCCCTAAGTTTGGCAACAACTCTTTTAACTTTCTGTTGCCTAATAGATTGTTCCAAAAGTTTTTGTGCTTTGGATTTATTATCAAAAATCAGTTGCTTAACAACAATCTTTCCAAACTCATGCATGTTATCCAGGTATACCCTTATTTTCTCTTTAGTACTCTACAATTGTACCTCTTCTTGTTCTGTGAGGTTCCCCTTATTCTGTATTACCTTAACTTTTGTCAGCCCCTCTAAATAATTCTTGTTTCTTCTTAACCATATATTTTTATTTTATTTTTACTGTATTTTTTTTTTAAATCTTCTTTCATTTTATCCCACTTCCTAGTTACAGTTTCAGAAGAAATTTCTGTCTTCCTTTATAATTCCGGAATAATTTCCACTACCTATTCCTTAAATTCCTCTCTTTTTAACAAACAGGTTAGTCCAGTGTCTCATCTATACTTCATTACCTTGCATTTTTATCTTAGCAATTATTGGCAAATGATCTTAAATGGTAATTAAATGTGTATCAAAGTTCTCAATTTAATGCACATTTTCCTATGAAATATAATTTCTGTCTGGTGTAGCCTAGTTATTGTGCATTGGGGGATAATATAGATTCATACGTGTGTACTAGGCTAACAACCATAAGGGAATTTTTAAGCCTAGCCATGCATCCCAAATCTCTAATAAGTTCTGGTACCCTTTTTTTTTCTTCAAACACCTTTACTGAATTATCACTTGTGACATAGGCAAATTTACATTTAAATAAAAGTAATCAAAATATATTAACATAACAAACATTATAGTTCACATATATTGCTATATATCATATAACCTAAGCAATATTACATAAATTATTCAATTCTTGCTTTTTTTAAAACAAGAAACATTCTGGAATCCTTGTTAAGTGTAAGCAGGGGCTTGGGAGGTGAAGCATTAGGTCTCAGTTCCTGCTACTAAATTCATGTCTTCCATGCTAAATATTTTCATAACTTTCTTCAGAAATCAAGCCTCTTTTGTTAAACTTTTCCTTCTACGTCCCCCAGATACATCCATATTATTGCAAATCAAATTCCAGTCCCCACATATAAGTAACATTCCTCGCTGAAAGCAGATTATTCCTCCCAAAATGTTTTATGCTCCATGATAGCAGTTTTAGCCAGAATATAAATACATGTTAGCATAATCTCATCCTTTGCCAGTAGCCCCTTACTACCACAAGTCTCTCATTAGTATCTTATCCCCCCTCCTCTAGCACTATAGCAGCTTAACTACTAATCGACATAAGTGCTGTACTTTTCATTTGTTCCTGATATTGAAAGCCTTTATCAAATTCACATGCTCACCTCTTCCTAAGTGTGTCTCCTGCAGCACTGCTACTTGCACTGTGAAATTCTTAATAGATTTACATACTCTTTCCTTTTTGTTTATACCTGTGAGGCCATTCACATTCCAAGAAAATATGGAAAGAGCAGCCGCTGTGATAAGAAGTCTTGGCCCTCTCTAGTTAGTAAACGTGATTTAACCAAATGATAGGTGTACAAATGGGCAGTGCAGATCAGCCGATGACTAGTAAACGTGATTTAACCAAATGATAGGTGTACAAATGGGCAGTGCAGATCAGCCGATGACATTGTGTTCTGCAAAGCTAATGTTTATCTCAGCCATCCCGACCATACGGTAAAGAATGCATCACAAAGTAAACAGCAGTCATTTTAATGTAACTGTAATAATTGGCTAGGCTCACTTGTCTTTTTAGACATAAGTTAGGTTACAGGGAGAATGGTTATAGAATGCAGTATGTTAATTGTCTACAACAAGAACTAAAGCTGTGGCAATTGTATAAACCCTCAGTGCAAGCAGAAATGTAATTCATGTTTAACTGTGGCTCTCTGACTAGCTCATTCATTCTGTAATTACCTGCTTACAGTTTAGGACTGGGGAGTGGCTGGAGTTTATATTGTCAGTCATTATGCTCAAGGAAGGAAAACTATGGATGAGTGACTAGTCTAATGCAGGAAGTTTTAGCTGAAATGAAGCATGGAGGAGGAAAAGATGTGTGCTAGACTTACCAAGGCCTTTGGCACAATCCCCTACTCCGGCATCATCGATAAACTAACCCAGCTGGGTATCAACCCATATATTTTGTCAGGTGGGTTGCAAACTGGCTCACTGATAGAACTCATACGGTCAAAGTAGGGGACTCCACCTCCTCCAGCAGACCTATAACCAGTGGTGATCCACAGGGATCGGTTCTGAGACCCCTACTGTTCAGAATCTACTTCTCCAAAGTACAGGCTAAAACTAAAGGACTGTGGCTAACACAGTTTACTGATGACTGCAAACTAGGAGCAATTATCAAAACCCCTAGTAATCTTAACATCCTGCAAGAAGGTCTTATGCAGACAAATGAGTGGAAATGCAAAAAAATGCATTATCATCCCTTTGGCAAGGGTGATGTTCCTTCAAACTATCACATCAATAGCAGTACTCTAAGCACACAGTCTGTGGTGAGAGATCTGGGCACACAGGTTGACAGCAGCCTTTACTTTGATCACCATGTCTTCACAGTGGTAAGAAGGGCATTTTATGTTGTTCATCTCATAAGTAAGGCCATTGCCTCCAGAAAAAAAGTTATAACCCAGTTTACTCTTTGCTCATCAGGCCAGTAATAGAGTACAACACACCCTGTGGTATGTTCTTTTCTAGGCACCTGCAGCAATTGGAAAGACCGCAAAGGTCCCTTACAAATAAAATTCAGGATCTTCAAGATCTGTCTTATGTGGACAGACTGAAATCATTGTCACTTTACTGTGTGTCATACAGACTGCTCAGAGGTGACCTGTGTCTTGCATACAGAGCAATCTTTGACCCAGCTTGGATGAAAATACTGCACATTCGCAAGTCAAATAGCACACGGGTCACTCGCTCAAAGGATCTTAACCTGGTATGTGACATGAACAAAGACTTGTTTTACAGAGGTCACCCCACCTTTAGAACATGCTTCCAATTCATGTTAAACAAAGCCCTTGTTGGCCCTGTTTAAGCGCAATTTGGATGATTGGATGGATAACTGGAAATTCACCCCTGTGGAAATAGGTGATGGTTTTAGTGTCTGCTTGAACCAGACACCCTTGGGAACACGCGTTGAACTTGGCTAGGCTTCTAAGGGCCCTGGGGCCATTAGCCAAGTAACCTCATATAATCCTATATTCATATGATAGCTAGAAATGGACAGTTCAAGGGTGACTGAAAGAAAAGTTACATCACATTGAGAGTGGTAAGCTCCCTGAAAATGTCAAAAGAAGTAGTGGGACAGTGTAGGCCAACAAATGCTTTGAAGAGTGCCTACAACAGGTCTTACGATATGTGGCTAAATGCAGCTTTTTCAAACAAAACAGTAGTTGAAAATTCAACCAAACATCTGTTCAGAAAAGTTTTAAATACAGTAGATTTTATGTCAATGCCTCTGGCTGAATTTCATTTCAGTTGCAGCTCCTGGTCTTCCTAGATTAGATGGAGGAAGTGGGGGGGGGGCATTGCCCATATTTTAACTGTGGTTGATCTAGGGGGCTGACCATAGTACGTGGCAAGATATTCTGATAAAAAAAATTGAGATTTCTATGTGTATTTGTTGTGAATTATTCCTTATTAGCAGCAGCTTCTATTTTGGACTCGGCTAAAAACTTAACCAGAGCTGGGGTTGAAATTTGCTGAAGGAACTTAACTAAGGAACCAAGGTAATAGAAGAAAATAAGTAAAGAGAAAACAGTAATATAGTGGAATGAGTCCAAACAGAAGTGTGGACTGCAGTTTAGATACTCTCTTTCCTGCTAGGGATTGATAACAGAGTACAGGCAAAGAGAAAGGGATAGGGGAGTGCTAAGTGAAAGACCGACTCTTGTAGAGCTTGTAGTTGAGTCTAGAACAGAAGCTTCTGATAAACAAAAAAGGATAGTAAGTACAGAATATAAAACAAACATTGCATGATAACTATAAGAATCAATCAAAGGATGTTTGAAAAGATTGAGAAAATAGAATGGAAATCCAATTTACAAAGGAACAAGTGAAGGACATCTGTATAGCTCCCAAATAATGCAACAAAGATCAAAAGGTTTAGGACTTTTTCATGAAAGTGTTTGCTTAAGTATTTGTATACCATAATAAGACTTCAGGTAATTTTTGCTCAGGTAGATAGCAAATGCTGGAGATGTGATAGGAACGGAATATGTTTTTTGGGAATGCAACAAGTTGGTGGATTCTAATAATTCCCTTCAGAAAAAAAAAAGTTCATAAGTTCTATCATCTATAGTTGGGTATATCAAAAAAGGTACTTTAACCCAAAAAAATCTGCTATGAAAATTAATCCAGCAACTATTAAAAACCTTTCCACTAGATGATGCATTCCTGCATTTCAACCAATTATTCTTAACAGTAGCAACCGTGGCACCCCTAGTCACCAAAAGAAGGTTGAAGCATCAAGTGCCCAAGGATGTCTGCATACATTAAAGAACCAATGGCAATTTGGGGATAAAGCCTGGAAACAATGGAAGATATTTCAAGTACTACAATCCAGACAGTCCTGTAACACACTCAGAAAGTAAGTCAAGTAGTTCATCAGAACAGCTATACAATCTTACTGTCACCATCTCTTAAACAACCACAAAAATAATCCTAAACAATATTTGTCTCACATTAACAAACTCCTTAAGCCAGGAAAGAAAACTACACCTAGTCCCCTCCCAGATGACATAGAAATAAACATAGCCACAACCTTTAGTAAACGCTCAACATAGCTAATACTATTACCAGGCAACACAGAGTACATAAAAATAGCATCATTGTGGCTACCGTATCTGGTTCATTTTAGTTACAGTCTGTTAATGTTTCAGATACTGAAAAATAATTACACAAACTAAAACACACATCTCTAGCCCCTGAGCTCCTACTATATGACTATCTACAAATCACATCAGAAGATATTGCGTACTGAACTGCAATTCTCATTAACAGATCCATTTTAGAACTCTACTTCCCTAGCCTTTGGGAAAAAATCCTATATAATACATATCCAAAAAGGTGGGCATCAATACAACCTCGCTAACTTATGACCTACAGCCGTCTTATCACCCCTCTCAAAAATATGTGACAAATGTATATAAAATGGGTGTACTACTGCAGACCGAAATTACACTCTACCGAAACTGAAATCAGCGAGACAAATTTGCCGAAACTACAGTTTAATGAAATTACAAACTACTGAACAAGGACCGTTGAACACATTTCTGGACCTTACCTTTTCCCACTGTAGTGCAATCTTGAAGATGGTATATAAAATGAGCAGGGGGTGTGGGAGGTGCAGCCCTCCACAGGGGGGGGGGGGTGCAAGGGGGCTGACCCCCATACAAAAACGTCAGTAAATGTATGTTTTTCACTTTAAATTTTAAATTTTGTAGAGTATCTGTTGAGATGTTTAATATCCGACGTTCGGTAGTTTGTAGTTTAGTTAAATTGTAGTTTCGGCAGATCCCTCTCGCTGATTTCAGTTTCGGTAGAGTGTAATTTCGGTCTGCAGAAGTAGACCTGTACACAATTATTGCACCACCTTACAAAAGTAGTCTATTTTCTCCCACCCAGTATGGATTTTGTCCAGGGTTAGCACAGAAACCGCACTCTTATCTTTCTTAATCAGTAGTAATCACTCCAAAAACAATCATCTCCACACTGCTGCTTAATTTCTGAATTTCTAAATGGCTTTTGATATTGTATCTCACTTTCACCATTCCCACAGACTTGCAAAAATGGATCTTAGCCTTGAAACACTAGCCTGGTTTAAAACTTACCTCTCCAAACAACATCAAGCAGTCAGATGGTCACAGACTCACTCAGAGTTCTTGTTTGCCACCATTAGAGCCCCACAAGTATCATTGCTATGACCTCTACTCTTTATTATGTTTATTAATGATGTATATACTCCAATTCCTTCTGCCACTTCAATTCAGTACGCTGACGACTCCAACATCATCTGCTTAGCAAACTCCCTTAAACATTTATGTATAATTCAGACAATTTTCCAAAGCACTGAAGAGTGAATCAGGGATGGCTATCTCATCAAGAAAACCAAACAGCTCTTATTTGACACAGGTGAGATCTCTGCAACCTCAGGAAATAAAACAATGATTGAACAAATTAATTATGCAGAGCTACTTGGTATTATCTCAGACAATAAACTAAGTTGTGAAAACACATCAACTATGTCACCTCAAAACCCCACAAGAAAGGTCGGCATGTTTCATAATTCAAAACATTATCTAACTGACTCAACTCTAGTGAAAGCAGCTGAAACCTTACTATTACCAAACATTCCATGCTCTTCTTTTATCTTTACAAATACTCTCAAAGCTTTCTATAAAATTTGTTATAGCATATAACAAAAATGCAAAATCTGCTGCAAATGTCCCAAATAAAACTTAATATGGTTTAGCCCTTCATAAACTTAAATAGCTTAAACTGCAACATTTTATGATACTCGGCTAAAAACAACACATAAAATACTATATAAGACAAAAAAATGTCTACCTGTTTCTACAGTGGTAGGACAATATACTCCTTGCAGAAATCTGAGATCAGAAACACAGAACCTCCTACGTGTAGCCAACTCAATCAGTTGACAATGTGGCTTCTTATTCTGTGTTTATACTGCAAGGCTATGGAACTAAATCCCACCATGTATCAGTAATGAAACTAAATAACACATTTCCCTTGAACAACTAAAAAAATACTTAAATTGTAAATGGCTGGGCACTTGTACCTGATATTCCTACTAACATCATCTACCTATACTTTATTCCAATGTATCAGCCTCTTAACCAAAATCCGTCTATTACAACCTTTATCTTTACTGTTCATCTTCTCCTCCTCTAATCAACTTCACACACACCTTAAATCATCAATTTCTCTAAACTGATTAATACCTTTACTTTTTTCCTATTCTCCCCTCTTATCTCCTACATCAGAAATCCCCAAAACTTTATTGAAAATGCACATTTCCCTATGTTTTAATTCTAGTAAAAACTGCTATTCTCATTGGCTGGGTTAGTGAATGTTCAACAGCAATAATCTTCTTTAAAGTTTATATTCAAATATCTATACTGATGTGTCTGTCTGGAGATATTCTCTGTGGGTCTGTCCTGAAAATAGACTTTTGCTTAGATAGACTAGTTAACAAATGGAAATAAATAAATAAAATCAATCAATTAATTAATTAATTAATTAATTAATTAATTAATTAATTAATTAATTAAATGCATTAACCAACTAACTAAATCTTTTAAGTTGGGATATAGGATCCGAATTCTCTACGCCTGAATACTTAATTTCATTCTCTCCTACTTTTCCCCCCTTTATCTTATAACAGTAATGTACCAACTTTAACTTTCCCTAATGCCCTTTTACTATGTCAGCCTATTAACTCCTATTAGTCTTGTTATGTGTGTGTCATCTATTATGCATTGCATACTAAGTTATGCCTACCCTGTTTATTGTCTCTATGATTGGAGCTTTTCTTCCATTATTTGTATGTAATCTATTATACAAGCTATACCAAGTTATACTATACACTGTTAATTACATGTATGATGGAGCTTTTCTCCATGGGCCTCTGCTGAAAATGGACATGTATCCAGTCGGATCATCCTGTCAACAAATGTAAAATATATAAATAAAATGTCTTATTAAATTTAATGCTATTAGCTGCCTAAAAGCAACTACTAGGAAAATGGAAATCAAACTCTAAACCAACTGTAACTGAAGTACTGCATTTTGCAAAGGAGGTAACAGAACAGGAGGTGGGAGCTTTAAAAATGGAAGGAGCACATTACATGGAAATAAATGGAATATGTGGGAGTAGTACATGCAGAATAATGTTCAGGATGAGGACTGAGGTGTAAGAGAAGGTAACATCTGAGAAATTTGTATAATGTTGGAATGAATAAAAATAGTTATAAACAAAGCATATATCTATAATGCATGGGAAGAAAAAAAATATTTTGGTTTGTTTTATTTTGTGTTAATGTATGCACACATACTATTATAAAAAATGCAATAATTTAATAATGATTAAAACAGAATACAAGTGCCAAAGCTTTCTCATTATGTCAAAAGAGGTTCTTGTACACTATTTTAAAATGTGCATCTAGTATCCCCATGGAAATGGTTGTTATGAAAAGGTAGGGAAATGTTTGTATAGGCAAATGTTGTATATTAGCTTCAGTGTTACACAGAAAGTGTTTTTGCATTCTTTTCTTGGTGTCAGCATAATTTTACTGTTAGTTTTATTTGCTGTATTGCTTTTTCATTCTGCATGAATAACCTAACCATACGGAGCAAACAGGCATTTCTTTAAAGTGTAACTTTACAATTTTATGTTTCCACATACTTCTGAACAAACTACATTTTAAGTGAGTGTTAGAAGCTTTGCAATTCTTAATTGTGTTTCTGTTTCTCAGGGAAGTTACCCGTTCCCTAAAAGACTTTTCTTCCAGCAAGAGAATGACCACAGCTGGTGACAAGGCAAGTACACTGTTTATTCATTCTTCCTAAACTATATCATTTCTGTGATCAGACTGCTTCTCAGTAGCATTCTGTAATTCCTCTATCAATTATGAAACTGCTGTCAGATGAGTTGTAGTTTCAGTGGAAAGTTCTATGCTCTGGGGCAGTTCCTAATTCTCCTGTCAGCGTGTTCCCAATGTCCTGGCAAAGTTATCCCTGTTGATGGTTCTGCTCTCTACACTTGGTTGTAACTGAACCCTTTGAGAAGAGGACTGTATTTTAACTTATTTTCCTCAGAATGATTAGAGCAACTGTGCTGTGCATACAATTTAGTGTTTCTGATACATTTATGGCATGTAGTTTTGCTATGAAATTTCTTCCATAGCAGTGAGTAGTGGACTTCTTAAGACTCTTTATGGACTGTCCAAGTTCTGTTCCCACTGTGAAGGATATTCTTTAAGCCATGTTGTAGTTAAACTTAAATGTTTCACGCTCTGCCATTGGTAACTATGTAATATATAATATAGAAGATTTGCTTTATGGGTCACAATGTGATTTCACTGTGAGATTGTTCACAGTGCACCTGGCCATCTATCTCTCCACACTAATCCTACCTGCAGGCTATCAATTGTAGCTTCCTCTGGAATCATGACAGATATCCCCCTTGCAGAAAGGAGGCATGCTGTACAGTGGTCAGTTTTTTCTAGTTCATAATCAAGGCCCTTTCCCAAATCTAGTGTATTGATCGGGCAAACGGAACTCACTGTTCTATACCCGTTATCCTTCTGTAACATTCCTTTACTTAGACGACTCTTAATATTGCTCTGTTCCCTTCAGGGTGTATTTATTTATTTATTTGTTGGTTTATTTATTTATTTATTTATTTACTTACTTTCAGGATATTCATTTTTGAATGTGTGTGTGTGTGTGTGTGTGTGTGTGTGTGTGTGTGTGTGTAAGTATACGTAATTATATTACAGAAAACCAAAGTTCACAAGCATTCAGACATTAAGAATTGA